>NC_141875.1:469893885-470227385 GCF_056163025.1 Triticum urartu | reverse complement strand
ACTCAACCAACCGGACGAAATTCACGCAAACACGTAGACAAACTGATATTTCATATAAACAACGACGGAGATCATATAAAATACTGGATTTTCATACAAACATGAAGGATTTCATTACATTCAAATGAACTATGCAGTGCTAGTTCTGGACAGCACAGTTATATAATACCTGGCCTAAATGGTCGCCCGCCGATCGATTTGTGTTCCTCATGTCCGGCAGCACGATCACCGGACTGCCGGGAGCCCCAGAGGTATATGCTTCAGCGCAAAGGACGGCTCGCTTCCCCACTGCCCAACTGATATCATTGGGTAGTGCCGAAGATGATGGTGGCCGGCACCGGTCGAGTTCATCACCGGCCACTACTTCGCCATGGCCGGCATCGGCTCGAGTTCATCCTAACATTCCCCTCTTTCGTGGAGCCCATGTGGGGCCGACGAAGGTCCTCACAACAAAAGGATCCGACAAGACACCTGCTATGTACGCCGGCGTCGCCTCCATGGTGGCCTTCATGGGACCCAAGCGGCGGCGGCCTCCCTTGTTCTACTTCTCCTCGATGATGGCGGCGGACGCGAAGGCGCTGGCCACCGACTCGTCGCTCTCCACACACCCGGCTTCTGTCGCTGCTTGCATGGCGCGGCCGCCGGCATGGGAGTCTCGGCCACAAAAACGGGAGATGCGGTACGAGGCGGCGGCGTGGATGGCAGCAACGACGCCTGTGCGCCGCTCCTCGTCGAGCAGGCCTGGAGCGGCGAGTTGCTGAACCGCATGCCGGCTTGGGGCTGCAACTGGCTCCGTCGAGCGAGGGGAGGGAGGTGGATCAGCGAGCTGCATAGCTCGTATCCGGTGGGCTACCCAGCCAGCTTGGATGCAGAATAACTACTCTTCCTAAGCCATTGTAAGAGTGGCCAAAATGGTGGAGGAGATAGGGGAGCGGCGGAGGTGTGCGATTCTTGGCCGGCGTTTGGCCTCGTTTAAATAGGAGATTAAATAGATGGCGGACGGCAGGAGCTCGGCCGGTGTTGTGTTTAATGCCGACCCGGTCATGAACAGACGTGTGTCCAGAGTGGGTTTCTCGGCTTCCACATGGGCGGGTTTCATGGAGGCATTTGAATGCGGCACGGAGGCGTGTTCAGCCGGGCGTGCAGCGAGTGGCGCCCTCGACTCTGACCTAGGACACCGCATCGTTCTTCCACTGACGTGTGGTTTCTTTGGGTGCATGGCCTGCATGTCAATGACCCAACGCAGGCAGTGCACAGCAGAGGTGTTGGAAATATTCCCTAGAGGCAATAATAAAATGGTTATTGTTATATTTCCTTTTTCATGACAATTGTCTATTGTTCATGCTATAATTGTGTTATCCGGAAATCGTAATACATGTGTGAATACATAGACCACAACATGTCCCTAGTGAGCCTCTAGTTGACTAGCTCGTTGATCAATAGATGGTTACGGTTTCCTGACCATGGACATTGGATGTCATTGATAACGGGATCACATCGTTAGGAGAATGATGTGATGGACAAGACCCAATCCTAAGCATAGCACAAGATCGTGTAGTTCGTCTGCTAAAGCTTTTCTAATGTCAAGTATCTTTTCCTTAGACAATAAGATTGTACAACTCCCAGATACTATAGAATGCTTTGGGTGTTCCAAACATCGAAATGTAACTAGGTGGCTATAAAGGTGCACTACGGGTATCTTCGAAAGTGTCTATTGGGTTGGCACGAATCGAGGCTGGGATTTGTCACTCCGTATGACGGAGAGGTATCTCTGGGCCCACTCGGTAAGACATCATCATAATGAGATCAGTGTGACTAAGGGGTTGGTCACGGGATGATGTGTTACGGAACGAGTAAAGAGACTTGCCGTAATGAGATTGAACAAGGTATCGGTATACCGACGATCGAATCTCGGGCAAGTGCTATACCGGTAGACAAAGGGAATCGTATACGAGATTGATTGAATCCTTAACATCATGGTTCATTCGATGAGATCATCGTGGAACATGTGGGAGCCAACATGGGTATCCAGATCCCGCTGTTGGTTATTGGCTAGAGAGATGTCTTGGTCATGTCTGCATGATTCCCGAACCCGTAGGGTCTACACACTTAAAGTTCGATGACGCTAGGGTTATAGGGAAGGTTTGTACGTGGTTACCGAATGTTGTTCGAAGTCCCGGATGAGATCCCAGACATAACGAGGAGTTCCGGAATGGTCCGGAGACAAAGATTTATATATGGGAAGTCCTTATTCGGTCGACGGAAGTGTTCGGGGGTCTATCGGTATTGTACCGGGACCACCGAAAGGGTTATGGGGGTCCGCCGGGAGGGTCCACCTGCCCAGGGGGGCCCTATGGGCTGAATATGGAAGTGGAACCAGCCCCTAGGTGGGCTGGGTGCCAAACCCCCTAGGGCCCATGCACCTAGGGTTTGGGGGAACCCTAAAGGGGGCGCTCCCCTTGGCTTGGGGGGCAAGCCTTTCCCCTTGGTCGCCGCTCCCCTCTAGATCCATCTGGAGGGGGTCGGCCCCCTCTCCCTTGCCCTTATAAATAGAGGGGAGGTGGGAGGGCACCCACACCACATCCAAGGTGCAACCCTCTCCCTCCCCAACACCTCCTCCTCCTCCCGCGACGCTTGGCGAAGCCCTGCTGGAGTACCACGCTTCTCCAACACCACCACGCCGTCGTGCTGCTGCTGGACGGAGTCTTCCCCAACCTCTCCCTCTCTCCTTGCTGGATCAAGGTGTGGGAGACGTCATCGGGCTGCACGTGTGTTGAACGCGGAGGCGCCTTTGTTCGGCGCTTTGATCGGAATCAACCGCGATCTGAATCACCTCGAGTACGACTCCCTCATCCGCATTCTTGTAACGCTTCTGTGTCGCGATCTTCAAGGGTATGAAGATGCACCCCCCTCTCACTCTCGTTGCTAGTTTCTCCATAGATTGATCTTGGTGATGTGTAGAAAATTTTAAATTTCTACAACGATCCCCAATAGTGGTATCAGAGCTAGGTCTATGCACGAGTGGAACACAAGTTGTTGTGGGCGTCGATTTTGTCAATTTACTTGCCGTTACTAGTCTTATCTTGATTCGGCGGCATCGTGGGATGAAGCAGCCCAGACCGACCTTACACGTACACTTACATGAGACAAGTTCCACCGACTGACATGCACTAGTTGCATAAGGTGGCTAGCGGGTGTCTGTCTCTCCCACTTTAGTCGGATCGGATTCGATGAAAAGGGTCCTTATGAAGGCTAAATAGAAATTGACATATCACATTGTGGTTTTGGCGTAGGTAAGAAAAGTTCTTGCTAAGAAACCTATAGCAGCCACGTAAAAATTTGCAACAACAATTAGAGGACGTCTAACTTTTTTTTGCAGCATGTGTCGTGTGATGTGATATGGCCAAAAGGATGTGATGAATGATATATGTGACGTATGAGATTGATCATGTTCTTGTAATAGGAATTATGACTTGCATGTCGATGAGTATGACAACCGGCAGGAGCCATAGGAGTTGTCTTAATTTATTGTATGACCTGCGTGTCAATGAAAATGCCATGTAATTACTTTACTTTATTGCTAACTGTTAGCTATAGTAGTAGAAGTAATAGTTGGAGAGACAACTTCATGAAGACATGATGATGGAGATCATGATGATGGAGGTCATGGTGTCATGCCGGTGACGATGATGATCATGGCGCCCCGAAGATGGAGATCAAAAGGAGCAAAATGATATTGGCCATATCATGTCACCATTTGATTGCATGTGATGTTTATCATGTTTTTACATCTTATTTGCTTAGAACGATGGTAGCATAAATAAGATGATCCCTCATTAAGATATCGAGAATTGTGTTCCCCCTAACTGTGCACCTTTGCTAAGGTCCGTTGTTCCGAAGCACCACGTGATGATCGGGTGTGATAGGTTCTAACGTTCGCATACAACGGGTGTAAGCCAGATTTACACACGCAATACACTTAGGTTGACTTGACAAGCCTAGCATGTACATACATGGCCTCGGAACACGGAAGACCGAAAGGTCGAACATGAGTCGTATAGAAGATACGATCAACATGAAGATGTTCACTGGTGATGACTAGTCCGTCTCACATGATGATCGGACACGGCCTAGTTGACTCGGATCATGTATCACTTAGATGACTAGAGGGATGTCTATCTGAGTGGGAGTTCATTAAATAATTTGATTAGATGAACTTAATTATCATGAACATACTCTAAAATCTTTGCAATATGTCTTGTAGATCAAATGGCCCATGCTAATGTTGCCCTCAACTTCAACGCATTCCTAGAGAAAACCAAGCTGAAAGACGATGGCAGCAACTACACGGACTGGGTCCGTAACCTGAGGATTATCCTCATAGCTGCGAAGAAAGCATATGTCCTTGATGCACCGCTAGGTGAAGCACCTGTTTTCCCAGCAACTCAAGACGTTATGAACGCCTGGCAGTCGCATAGTGATGATTACTCCCTGGTTCAGTGCGGCATGCTTTACAGCTTAGAACCGGGGCTCCAAAAGCGTTTTGAGCAACACTGAGCATATGAGATGTTCCAAGAGCTGAAAATGGTTTTCCAAGCTCATTCCTGGGTCGAGAGATATGAAGTCTCCGACAAGTTCTACAGTTGTAAGATGGAGGAGAATAGTTCCGTCAGCGAGCACATACTCAAAATGTCTGGGTTGCACAACCGCTTGTCTCAGCTGGGAGTTAATCTCCCGGATGATGTGGTCGTTGACAGAATCCTTCAATCGCTCCCACCTAGCTACAAGAGCTTTGTGATGAACTTCAATATGCAGGGGATGGAAAAGACCATTCCTGAGGTATATTCAATGCTGAAATCAGCGGAGGTGGAGATCAAAAAGGAACATCAAGTGTTGATGGTGAATAAAACCACTAAGTTCAAGAAAGGCAAGGGTAAAAAGAACTTCAAGAAGGACGGCAAGGGAGTTGCCGCGCCCGGTAAGCAAGCTGCCGGGAAGAAGCCAAAGAATGGACCCAAGCCTGAGACTGAGTGCTTTTATTGCAAGGGAAACAGTCACTGGAAGCGGAACTGCCCCAAGTACTTAGCGGATAAGAAGGCCGGCAATGCCAAAGGTATATGTGATATACATGTTATTGATGTGTACCTAACCAGCGCTCGTAGTAGCTCCTGGGTATTTGATACCGGTGCGGTTGCTCATATTTGTAACTCAAAACAGGAGCTGCGGAATAAGCGGAGACTGGCGAAGGACGAGGTGACGATGCTTGTCGGGAATGGTTCCAAGGTCGATGTGATTGCCGTCGGCACGCTACCTCTACATTTACCTACGGGATTAGTTTTAAACCTCAATAATTGTTATTTAGTACCAGCTTTGAGCATGAACCTTGTATCTGGATCTCCTTTAATGCGAGATGGCTACTCATTTAAATCTGAGAATAATGGTTGTTCTATTTATATGAGAGACATGTTTTATGGTCATGCCCCGCTGGTCAATGGTTTATTCTTATTTAATCTCGAATGTGATGTTACGCATATTCATAGTGTGAATGCCAAAAGATGTAAGGTTGATAATGATAGTCCCACATACTTGTGGCACTGCCGCTGAGAGAGTCCTGGATTAGGGGGTCTCCGGACAGCCGGACTATATCCTTTGGCCGGACTGTTGGGTTATGAAGATACGAGATTGAAGACTTCGTCCCGTGTCCGGATGGGACTCTACTTGGCACTACTAGGAAAAGGCCTACTAATGGCGCAACGGTTTTGCCTACTAATGGTGCACTACCTTTGCGCCATTAGTATCACGCCACTAGAATTTTTTACTAATGGCGCACCACTGGTGCGGCATTAGTATCTGGTATGCTAATGGTGCACCAGGAAGTACGCCATTAGTATGTAACACCATGCGCCATTAGTATGCCTCCCGGGGGGCCATATGTAACCATCTCCTTTGTCATACTAATGGCGCACTCTGTCTTGATGCGCCATTAGTATCCTTTGGCATACTAATGGCGCACCTTGTGGTGATACGCCATTAGTATGAATATTTGTTTTTTTTTACTTTTCTGATTTTTGCACAGGTTACAAAATATATTAGTTGACAGAATATAGACAGTAGCACACAGCAACAGCAGATTCATCGAATACAATAGAAGATTAGTCTCCGAATACAATTCATCATATTAGTCTCCAAATTCAAAAGACCGAACAAAGATAAAACATTACAAGTCTCGAGACCGCGAGTATCGAGTTTGTCGGAAGTAATACTAATCCTAAAAAGTCCTACTAATCATCATCATACAACTTCTACTCGTTATTCATAACAAGTCATACGATCATCATCTTGATAGTCATCGAACCAACCCTACTTAATTGTTCTTAGCACATGATCATCAGTATTAGGCAGGACCTAAATACCCTATTTAAGCTAAAATAGCATAAAACAATATAGACCCTGACTCTCCATTATGGAGAATGGAGAACATCCTGTCTCCAATTCTTGCGCTTTGCTTCCTTTTGCTTCCAAGAAGCTCCTTACGACTGTCCATACATTTTTTCCATCCTTTGATTTTCATGTCTCCACTTCTTTTAGAAATCTCGTATGGACAGTTGAGATTCGTAGGACGACCTGGCTGTATGTTCAAAACATTAACACTACCTTTCTGATACATCATATGAGGCACACAATTCTCTAGGATTATCTATTGAAAAACATAGTAATAACTTCATAGTTAGCAATGATGTACTAGTTTTAGAAGTATGCAAAAGATGCACGGATGTCATAATAGTAAAAATCTTACCAGGGTATCTCCATGGTAGTTACCGTAGTTGAACACATGCACTAGTGGCACGTATTTACCATAATGTTGAGGAGTTTGATTGTGGATAGTGTAATTCTCAATGTCAGTACAAAATCCGACCAGATGATTTTTCTCCTTGTAAGTTGTTAATTCGGAGCCATCGGTGTAGTGGGTTTTGTCTACCATCTCCCGCACATTCTTTAAACAATAAAAATAAGCTGTCAATGGAAATAAGCTGTCAACAATTTTGAAATAAACAATATAAATTAGCTAATAACTATGTTTGAGAAACTCACATAGCGGTAGAACTGGAGGCGTATCAACAAGGACCCAAATGTCCATATTGTCTAGGTTGATGTCAGGATTACCAAGATCCATGGTGATAAGCATACCCTCATCAAAACCATACATCTTGCAAAATGCTTCCCAATTTTTGCAACAAAATGGGTTACGCTCTCAGAATTATATAGATTTACTTCAAAGTCCACATCGTGATGAGTCCTTAGGTGAATTTTCTTTGTTTCAGAAATTTCATGCTCTTCAAAATCCATCCTCTCCAAGACATAGCGTCTTGCATGGCATGGGATAAGCTATACTCGAATTGTAAAAGATGAAAATTACACGTTGAAATAGTTGAAGTCATGCTTAATTATGAAAATAACACTTGTCATCGTTGTGTACCATTTCAACTTCGAAGGTCTCCTCAAGTTTAATGCTGAAGCGCCGATCATCGTCTAGGTGAGGCATGTCGCACAGACCTTGATTGTCATGGCACCAGTCGCACTCCGCCGGGAGACTTTCCTCGTCCGATGATGATGACGACATATCCTACGTTCATAATTCAAAACTACATCATTTAGGGTTTGTCGACACCGAGGCATCCTAAAAGCTAAGCTTTTATCATTTAGGGTTTGTCGACGCTGAGGCACCCTAAAAGCCTAAGCTTTCATCATTTAGGTTCTTATCGACACCGAGGCACCCTAAAAGCCAAGGTTTTATCATTTAGGGTTTGTCGACGTCGAGGCACCCTAAAAGCCTAAGCTTTCATCATTTAGGTTTTGTCGACGCCGATGCATGAATTAGTCGCAAGTACCCCATATGTCCTATTTTTAGCAAAGTCATGCTAAAATTCACGAAAAATTTCGGCATGACCTTTGCTAAAAATAGGACATATGGAGTTCCCGAATTTGCCGGAAGAGAAGTTAATCGACATTCCGGCAAACTCAAGGGCCTCTCGGGGTACCTGCAAATTCATCACGACACAATGGCCGGAGACAAAACCCAGCAAACTAGCAAGATGATCATCATCTTTAAAAGACATTACTTGTCCAATACAGAAGAAGGAACAATTTATTTGTGACATAGTTGGCCCATACAGAAGAAGCAACACCCTGCACTAGCCTAAAAACAAGTGAAGTTTCACCCATATAAGAGCAACTTTATAAAAACAGAGAAGTTGCTATGTTTTTTCTACTGCTAGGAAAAACATCACTCATTGGAAATGAAAATCTCAGTACCAGCATTTTGAACTTTGAAATGAAATACAGTAGTAGTATTAGTAGTATATGGAGTAGTATCTTGTCTAGTAGTAGTATTAGTTGTATATGGAGTAGCAAGTTTTGCCTCAAAGACCGCAAAAGCTATGTTTTTTCTCAATTCAGATAGCTAAGTGGAAAACCACGTCAAGTCCTGTTTTAATACTCTATTTCTCAATGCATGCAATTGGTTTCATCTGGACTACATCATAGAACCACCAATAAAGGACACTGAAAAAATATATAGAGATGCCTACGGTTCCCATCCTTGAGTAGCATGATTAGAGATGAGTAGATCTCCTAAAGGTGTCGTAAGCACCTGCTGTTACTCTTGGAAGCAATGCAAACATGTAAAAGTTATTACTGTTGACAATACTACTCAAATATCCAACTATCAGGACACAAGGCATGATAATCCATCTAATCTAATGAAATCTGAACTCAACTTGATCATGGTTCATGCCCTCAGACACATCAGCACCTCAAGAATGCCATGACAAAAATGAAAAGGACCAAGACAATCACCACACAAGTGAAGAGAGAACTCGGGGCCTCTTTGACAAAAATGAAAAGGACCAGTGAGATGAAAAAACTAAGGTAAGGGGGGACATCAAAACGCAGAAGTGCATAACACAAGCTCACCGACATAGACACACATAACAGCCGCACAACAGCATAGACATTAAACATGTGCAGAGATCACAATCAACAGAGGCATAACAGTAGAAATTACATGTGTAGATTGCTCTATTCAACAAACTTCCTATCAGTCCAACAATGTTTCTGAATCTAAACTTTTTCAGTTAACATAACCTAAACCTGACAGTGTTCAGTTAACAGAAGGGGGGAGGGGAACCGGTGCAGCTCACCGAGAGGAAGATGATGGCGAGCTCGTGCGGGGATCGACGGTGAGGTCGCGGTGGCCGGAGGTGGAAGAAGGCACAGACGCCCTAGACGGTGGAGGCGTCAGTGTCGTAGAGGTGCCGGAGACCTTGCCCTGCGAAACAGAGAAGGGGCCGTCAGCCCCGACGCAGGCGGGGGGCAAGGGGAGGAGGAGGGGGGGAAGGGGAGGAGGAGGGGGGGAAGGGGAGGAGGAGGGTCGGGGGGGCGTACGGTGTTGCGTCGCTGCTCGGCGCCGACGGCGAGGAGGAAGGCGAAGACGTTGAGGGTAGGGGCGGCGGGGGTGGGGCGCGGGGGCGGTGGGGGCGGCGGGGGTGGAGGCACGGGGCGCGTGGGCGGCGGGGGTGGAGTCCGGCGGGGGTCGGGGCGGCGGCGTCGTGGGTCTGGCGAGGGAGAGAGGGATGAAAGGGGATCTCTAGCGAGGGAGAGGGAGGACTTAGCTATAGGGGGAAGCTTACTAATGGCGCACCACCCGTCGGTGCGCCATTAGAAATCTTTTTTTTAGATAGCAATGGCGCACCCACCGCCGGTGCGCCGTTAGAAATATATTTTTAGATAGCAATGGCGCACCACCAGGCTGGTGCGCCATTAGTATATGTATTATTATTATTTTTTAATAAATGAATATGAATATGAAACAGTAATATTTTTTTATAAAAACAGTAATAATTGTTGTTTAACAACAATTGTAGTCTACAATTTTTCATAATTATTTTTTAGAAAATGAATATGAAACAGTAATAATTTTTTATAAAAACAGTAATAATTTTTTAAAAAATATCATCAAATTTGTTATTTGAAAATATCATCGGCGGCGGCGGTGGAGCGGGGGAGGGTGAGGGGGGTCGTCGGCGGCGGTGGAGCGGGGGAGGGTGCGGTGGGTCGTCGGCGGCGGTGGAGCGGGGGAGGGTGCGGGGGGTCGTCGGCGGCGGTGGAGCGGGGGGAGGGTGCGGGGGGGTGCTCGGCGGTGAGGGGGATCTGGCGAGGGGGATAGCTATCGAGAGGGAGGGGGATCGAGATCGAGTGTCCTCATGAATATTCAATATTTTTTCATATGGAATATGAAAAAATATCATCAAATTTGAAAAAATATTCATGAATTCAAAAAGTGCCCATGAAATTTAAAAATATTCATGATATCAAAAAGTAAAAAAAAGTGCCCATTACTAGTTTAAACTAGTAATGGCGCACTATGCAATGGTGCGCCATTAGTAGTTTTGCAAAAAAGTAAAAAAAATATAGTAGTGGCGCACTCTACGGCTGGTGCGCCATTAGTAGTTCTAACTACTAATGGCGCACTCTGCCCGGATGCACCATTAGTATGTTTGAAAAAATGAAAAAAAAAACATTTTGTTACTAGTGGCGCACCGTGTGCCTGGTGTGCCATTAGTGTCTTCCACACTAATGGCGCACCAACAGATGGTGCGCCATTAGTATATAGTAATGGCGCACCACATGTCTGGTGCGCCATTAGTGTCATTTCCATCTATAGCCCTTTTCCTAGTAGTGTGGCGTGGAAGGCAAGCTAGCCAATACGGATATGTATATCTCCTCCTTTGTAACCGACCTTGTGTAACCCTAGCCCCCTTCGGTGTCTACATAAACCGGAGGGTTTTAGTCTGTAGGACAACATACAATCATACCATAGGCTAGCTTCTAGGGTTTAGCCTCTCTGATCTCGTGGTAGATCTACTCTTGTACTACTCATACTATCAAAAATAATCAAGCAGGACGTAGGGTTTTACCTCCATCAAGAGGGCCCGAACCTGGGTAAAACATCGTGTCCCCTGCCTCTTGTTACCATCCTCCTTAGACGCACAGTTCGGGACCCCCTACCCGAGATCCGCCGGTTTTGACACCGACATTGGTGCTTTCATTGAGAGTTCCTCTGTGTCGTCATCATTAGGCTTGATGGCTCCTTCGATCATCGATAGCGATGCAGTCCAGGGTGAGACTTTTCTCCTCGGACAGATCTTTGTATTCGGCGGCTTCGCACTGCAGGCCAACTCGCTTGGCCATCTGGAGCAGATCGAAAGTTACGCCCCTGGCCATCAGGTCAGGTTTGGAAGCTTAAACTACACGGCCAATATCCGAGGAGACTTGATCTTCAATGGATTCAAGCCCCTGCCGAGTGCGCCACACGGTCACGATGAGCATGATTTAGCTCTACCATCGGACAGTGTTCAGGAGATCGCACAGGCAACCGCTCCGACCCTCAATTCGGAGCCAATTGCGCCATCCATGGACGGGTGGATAGACCCCGCCACGGAGGCCGTATCCTCAGCGGTGATCGAGCCAAGTATTGACCTTACCCTTCACGAGAGTCGTGATGCCAAACTACCAGATTCTTCCCCGACCATGGACTCCGAACCACCTGCGCCCGTGACTATCGAATCCGATTGGGCACCGATCATGGAGTTTACCTCCGCGGATATCTTTCAGCACTCGCCCTTCGGCGACATACTGAACTCATTAAGGTCTCTCTCCCTGTCAGGAGTGTCCTGGCCGAACTATGTCTGGCGGGATTGGGATGTGGATGACGAAGAAATTCGCCGGCCACCCACCACCCACTTAGTAGCCACTGTCGATGATTTGACCGACATGCTCGACTTCGACTCCGAAGACATTGACGGCATGGACGATGATGCAGGAGACGAACAAGAACCACTGCCCACAGGGCACTGGACAACCACCTCATCATATGATATATATATATATATATGGTGGACACACCCAAAGAAGGCAATGGCGACGGGACAGCGGAGGATGACCCCTCCAAGAAGCAACCCAAGCGCCGATGTCAGCGGCGCCGCTCTAAGTCTCACCAAGGCAAAAGCGGTGATACCGGCACAAGAGATAATAGCACTCCGGACAGTGTCAAAGATAACAACAACCCCCTCCAACAAGATTTAGAGCAGGAGGATGGAGAAGCCAGCCCTCCCGAGAGAGCGGCAGATGGAGACACAGAGGATGATAATTACATGTCTCCCTCCGAAGACGAGGCAAGCCTCGAGGATGATGAATTTGTCGTGCTTGAGGATCCCGTCGAACAAGAGCGCTTCAAGCGCCGGCTTATAGCCACGGCAAATAGCCTTAAGAAAAAGCAACAGCAGCTTCAAGCTGATCAAGATTTGCTAGCTGACAGATGGACTGAAGTCCTTGCGGTCGAGGAATATAAACTCGAACGCCCCTCCAAGAGTTACCCAAAGTGCAGGTTGCTACCCTGACTGGAGGAGGAAGCACCAAAACCTACATCTCCAGTGTATGACACGGCTGACCAGCCACCTCGTGGCCGCGACAGAGAGGCATTTCAGCCAAAAGCTCAGCCCGCACCCCGACGCCATTCAAATAAAAATGTCAAGGCATGGGGAAATACGCCAGACCTGCGAGACGTATTGGAGGACAAAGCAAGACACGCAAGATCGATCTACGGATCACGAGGGCGCGCCACTATGTGAGACGATAACCATCACGCCGGATACAGTAAAAGTAAATCTGGTCGGGCCGAACACAGCGGACAAGACTCATTTGAGCTGCTTCGCGATATAGCCTAGTACAGAGGCGCTGCACACCCCCTATGCTTCACAGACGAAGTAATGGATCACCAAATCCCAGAGGGTTTCAAACCCGTAAATATTGAATCATACGACGGCACCACAGATCCTGCGGTATGGATTGAGGACTTCCTCCTGCACATCCACATGGCCCGCGGTGATGATCTACACGCCATCAAATACCTCCCACTTAAACTCAAAGGATCAGCTCGGCATTGGCTCAACGGCCTGCCAGCAGAATCCATTGGCTGTTGGGTAGATCTGGAAGCCGCATTCCTCGACAACTTCCAGGGCACTTACGTGCGACCGCCAGATGCCGATGACTTGAGCCACATAATTCATCAGCCAGAGGAATCGTCCAGGCAATTCTGGACACGGTTCCTGACAAAGAAAAATCAAATCGCCGACTGTCCGGATGCAGAGGACCTAGCAGCTTTTAAGCACAACATCCACGACAAGTGGCTCGCCCGGCACCTTGGCCAGGAAAAGCCGAAATCTATGGCAGCCCTCACGACACTCATGACCCGCTTTTGCGCGGGAGAAGACAACTGGCTAGCTCGCAGCAATAATATATCAAAGAACCATGGTACTTCGGATACCAAGGATAGCAATGGCAGGTCACGTTGCAACAAACATAAGTGCCGCATTAATAACGACAATACCGAGGATAGGGCAATCAATGCCGGATTCAAAGGCTCTAAACCCGGTCAGCGGAAAAAGCCATTCAAAAGAAGCACTCCGGGCCTGTCCAGTTTGGACCGTATACTCAATCGCTCGTGCCAAATACACGGCACCCCCGACAAGCCAGCCAACCACACCAACAGGGATTGTTGGGTGTTCAAGCAGGCCGGCAAGTTAAATGCCGAAGAAAAAGATAAGGGGTTACATAGTGATGACGAGGAGGAGCCCCGGCCGCCGAACACCGGAGGACAGAAGAGGTTCCCCCCACAAGTGCAGACGGTGAACATGATATACGCAACCCACATCCCCAAGAGGAAGCGGAAGCGTGCGTTAAGGGACGTATATGCGTTGGAGCCAGTCGCCCCAAAGTTCAACCCATGGTCCTACTGTCCGATCACCTTCGATCGCAGGGACCACCCCACTAGTATCTGTCATGGCGGATTCGTTGCACTAGTCCTAGACCCAATCATCGACGGATTCCACCTCACTCAAGTCCTTATGGACGGCGGCAGCAGCCTGGACCTGCTTTATCAGGACAGAGTGCACAAAATGGGTATAGACCCTTCAAGGATCAAACCCACAAAAACGACCTTCAAAGGTGTCATGCCAGGTGTAGAGGCCCATTGCACAGGCTCAGTCACACTGGAAGTGGTCTTCGGATCATCGGATAACTTATGGAGCAAGGAGGTAATCTTCGATATAGTCTCGTTCTGCAGTGGCTATCATGCACTGCTCGGGCGAACCGCATTTGCGAGATTCAACGCGGTACCGCACTATGCATATCTCAAGCTCAAGATGCCAGGACGTCGGGGGGTCATCACAGTCAATGGAAACACAGAGCCCTCTCTCCGCACGGAGGAGCACACTGCGGCCCTCGCAACAGAAGCGCAAAGCAGCCTCTTAAGGCAATCCACCAGTTCGGCGATTAAAGACACGGACACCTTCAAGCACGCCCGGAGTAATCGGCAACAAGACCGCCTGGCACGTTCCGAGCTCGCATAGCAATGCGGCCCCCACCACAGTCCCAGCCAAACGGCAAAGTCCGTGCCACGCGTACATAATTACGCATTGAAAATACCATGGGCATAGATGGGGGGCACGACTACGGCACGTCCCAAAACGCGGCTCAACCGCACTAGGGGCTTCCCGCCTTACTATTTTTTCTCTCTTTCAGGACTTTACTCTCTGGAAACCCCGTCCGGCAGTATGATTTCCAGACACACGATACAACAACCAAGGAGGCAGAAAGCTATGTCGCATCATGGAATTCCCAGGTGGTCTCTGATAACGAGCGAAATACCTGCTTTAAATACCATTCGTCATCTTGCCCTTGGAGGGGACATATCAAATAGTCCTACTTTTTGCTTATCGCACTACTTGTATCACTCTGCTTCGACGCACCTTTTTGAATAAACAATCCATAGCACTAGACTATTATCGCATTCTCTATTGTTCTTTTATATATTTCTATATGTTCATTCAAGACATTCAGCACCCGTACACTCTGGTACGGCAAATACGCCAGGGGCTTAAGCGTACCCCATAATACGGCATGAGAAGTCTGAACACTTTTGACAGTGCGGCACCCCAAACTTATAGCATTATATGCATCAGCTCCGAATCATGTATTGGGTCAATAGTTGGGTTTGCCCGGCTCCCATGTTTTGGTACCTTACGTTCCGCTATATCGGCTAAGGTAGCACTGGGAGAACTACTGCGATTGTGCCCCGGTTCAGCTGGGCTAAGAACCTCAATAGAGAAAGCTAAAACTGACTATCATGATAAGGTGAGAGCTGGTCGCTGTTCGAGAGGTCTCGAGTCCCTAAAGACTTATGCCACTTAGAGCGAGGAGTTGTCTTTGTCCGGCTTAAGGAGTGTATAACGCCTCGAATTCAGCCTTCCGAATACTAGGGACTTCGCCAAAATTTAAAATTGTAGACTTCCATGGCTAAGTGAGAGTGATGAAGCATTATAGTTTGATTGCCTCGTTCGTTGTGCTGAGCACCTCCCTCGAAGGACCCAACAATGGGAAAAAGAGTGCTCAGGTTTATCCCGAACACCCTAGCACTCGTGGCATGGGGGCAGAAGCCGACGACTGGCCATCTCTCAGATTTGATAAACAGCCGCACAGAAGGTAATATTTTAAATTCCAACAAGCGTTGCATAGCGCATATGAACAAGTTTTCATAATACAGGATCACACGAGCAAGTTCATTCTAAAATTACATCCTTCGCACACTCGTCCGCCGCAAGACGGGCACCCTTCAGGACACCCTCATAATACATTTCGGGGTGGCGATGCTCCTTGCCCTGCGGCGGCCCCTCCTTCACCAGCTTCTCGGCGTCCATCTTGGCCCAGTGCACCTTTACGCGGGCAAAAGCCCGGCGGGCACCTTCGATACAGACGGACCGCTTGATGACTTCCAGCCGTGGGCAGGCATCCACAAGCCGCCTCACCAGGCCAAAGTAGCTGTTGGGAAGGGAGTCGCCAGGCCACATCCGGACTATAAAGCCCTTCATGGCCTGTTCGGCCGCCTTGTACAGCTCGACCAGTTGCTTCAGCTGGTCGCTCATAGGCATCGGGTGTTCGGTCCCAGTATACTAAGACCAGAACAACTTCTCCGTCGAGCTTCCCACCTCGGCCTGGTAATATTTCGCGGCATCCAACACGCTGCGGGGCAAATCTGCGAATGCTCCTGGAGAGCTCCGGACTCGGGTACGTAACAAGTAATTTACTTTCACATGATTGCTTTGCATATTGAATGCCTTACCCGCCACTATCTTCTTCATCACCTCAATCTCCTGGAGGGCCTTTTGGGCTTCGGCCTTGGCATGCTTTGTGGTCTCTAGGGCCGTGGCAAGCTCGGACTCTCGCGTCTTCGAGTCAAGCTCCAAAGCCTTGTGCTTCGTCACGAGAGCCTGGAGCTCTTGCTGCACCTCGCCCACCCGTGCCTCTTGTTTTTCTCACTCGGTGCGCTCCTTGGCCGCTTTGTTTTCGGCCTCGGACAGCGCTTGCTTCAGGGTCGACACTTCGGTCATGGCCCCTGGCACATTCATGATGATCCTGTCATTTCGCAACCACATTTTCCTTTTTACATAGACAAGGTATTACTTACCTCTATTCTCCTCGAGCTGCCTCTTAGCAAGGCCGAGCTCTTTCTCGGACCGCTCGAGGTCCTGCTTCAGTGCGGTGACCTCCGCAGTCAGTGCGGCAGAGGTCAGCAGCGAAGCCTGCATACGCATACAGACATACTTATATTAGACTCCTGCAGATATTATTTGATCCTCTATTCGGCTTTTCTTTGTGAACACCAAACAGAGCATCAGGGGCTACTGTCTATGCGGTAATACTTTCCTATATTTTAAATACTTACCTCAAAGCCTGTTAGAAGGTTGGCACAGGCTTCAGTTAGTCCGCTCTTGGCGGACTGAACCTTCTTGATCACCGCACTCATAATAGTGCGGTGCTCTTCGTCGATGGAAGCGCCGCAAAGCGCTCCCAGCAGGTTGTCCGGTGCCTCTAGATGGACAGAGGTCACCAGCACGAGCGGCTTGCCCCTTTTTGAAGGGGGCCGCCTGCCCGAGTCCGGAACCACTGGAGGTTCCGACGGGGTGTTAGGCTGAGGGACGAACTTGGAGCCCCTGGAAGCCTTGCTCCCTTTGCTCCTGGAGTCCGGACGGTCGCCTTGAGGCGCCTCCGGGACTATCTCCCCCCGTCTCGGTGCCCCTTGAGACAATACCTCGACATTGTCCGTAGGGCGAGGAGAGGAGGCGGATGGAAGTGGATCGCTATCCATATCCGACGAGTCCAAGGAACCGTCCGATGAGGATATGTCGATACGGGCTCAGGGTGGTCTGCATGATCATATTCGGCATTAGGAGAAGCAGTGCAATAAAAGTATGCTATGAGTTATTCTAGTATCCGAATACTTATGACTTCCCCAGGGGCTTGGCCCTGAGGCCACTCGTCTTCACCGTCGGCGGCGGTGGTGGAGCAGTCCGGAAGGAGAGCCCTTCCCTTCTTGGACCCTTCGGCCTCCCCGGTTGGGGCGGCCTTCCTTTTCTTGTCTCCCCCGGCTGGAGGGGGAGCATCTTCATCTTCCTCCTTGTTTTCATGGCAGGAGTGCGTCGCAGAGTTATCGGACGATGAGTCCGATACCACCTGGCGCCGGGAACTCCTTCGGGTTCCCTTGGCCTTCTTCTTGGCCTTCTCCGGCACCTCATAACGAGCCGGAGTCTGCATCTCTGTCAGGAGAGCGTCCGCAGGATCTTCGGGTAGAGGAGCCGGACAGTTGATCTGTTCTGATGCCTCCACCCAGTCCTGTCAAAGGCATGGGAGCTCAGACCCCGCACATGTTTAAGCTATGGGAAATAAATACCCTACCAGATGTACAGAACTTACCGGATTCGCAGGACGTTTCGCGCTAAGCCCGCGGTCCTCGGTAAGAGAAGGGGGGACCTCGGTGCCCTTGAACAGCACCTTCCAGACGTCCTTATGCGTTGTGTCGAAGAGCTCGTGTAGAGTCTGGTGCTGGTCCGGGTCGAGCTCCCATAAATTGAAAGCTCATTGTTGACACGGGAGGATCCGGTGGAAGAGCATGACCTGGACTATGTTAACAAGCTTAAGTTTCTTGCTTATCATGTTCCGGATACACTTCTGGAGTCCGTCTAGCTCCACCGATGAACCCCAGGACAGGCCCTTCTCCTTCCAGGAAGTGAGCCGCATGGGGATTCCGGATCGAAACTCGGGGGCCGCCACCCATTTGGTGTCGCGCGGCTCGGTGATGTAGAACCACCCCGATTGCCACCCCTTTATGGTCTCCACGAAGGAGCCCTCGAGCCACGTAACGTTGGGCATTTTGCCCACCATGGCTCTGCCGCATTCCGCTTGTTGGCCACCTACTACCTTCGGCTTGATATTAAAGGTCTTCAGCCACAGGCCGAAGTGGGGCCGGATGCGGAGGAAAGCCTTGCACACGACGATAAACGCCGAGATGTTGAGGATGAAATTCGGGGCCAGATCATGAAAGTCCAGCCCATAATAGAACATAAGACCGCGAACGAATGGATGGAGGGGAAACCCCAGTCCGCGGACGAAATGGGGGAGGAAAACCACCCTTTCGTGAGGTTCTGGGGTAGGGCCGATCTGCCCTGCGGCTGGCAGCCGGTGCGCGATATCCGCGGCTAAGTATCCCGCCCTGTGCAGTTTTTTTATGTCTCTCTCCATGACGGAGGAGACCATCCACTTGCCTCCCGCTCCGGACATGTTTGGAGAGGGTTGAGGAGAAGGATGTGGACTTGGGCGCTGGAGCTCGAGTGCGCAAGAATGGATGAGCAAGGAGGAAGAAGGCGTGGGTAGAAAAGGATGAACCCTTATCCCTTTATAAGGGCGGAAGAAACTATGCGCCCCCACCAGCCTGGTAAAACTCGCTTATCCCCTGAGCGCCGTAATTGATGGTGTGGTTGGGTTACCCACGTCCGTATTGACGGGAATCCCATAATAAGGGGACACGATCTCTGCTTCGACAAGACGTGCCAAGGAAACCGCCTCGCGAAACACGCTGAGATAGGTTATGAAAAATGATTCGAATAAAGACCTGGCTGTGGTGTGATGTTACACTATGGGGTATGCCAGCAGATTAGATTTGTGTAAATGTTATTCCCTCTACGGTGGTATGTGGAACTTATTTTGCGAGGTCGGACACTATCCTTGTATTCAAACTCTTCCATGGTGTATTCGGAGGAGGAACCCACCTTGAAATGCCGAAGACAACACTGCGCCGGACTCATCGTCATTGAAGCCTGGTTCAGGGGCTACTAAGGGAGTCCTGGATTAGGGGGTCTCCAGACAGCCGGACTATTGGACTATGAAGATACGAGATTAAAGACTTCGTCCCGTGTCCGGATGGGACTCTACTTGGCGTGGAAGGCAAGCTAGGCAATACGGATATGTATATCTCCTCCTTTGTAACCGACCTTGTGTAACCCTAGCCCCCTCCGGTGTTTATATAAACCGGAGGGTTTTAGTCCGTAGGACAACATACAATCATACCATAGGCTAGCTTCTAGGGTTTAGCCTCTCTGATCTCGTGGTAGATCTACTCTTGTACTACTCATACTATCAAGAATAATCAAGCAGGACGTAGGGTTTTACCTCCATCAAGAGGGCCCGAACCTGGGTAAAACATCGTGTCCCCTGCCTCCTATTACCATCCGCCTTAGACGCACAGTTCGGGAGCCCCTACCCGAGATCCGCCGGTTTTGACACCGACAGCCGCCTTGGTCACATTGGTGTCAAACGCATGAAGAAACTCCATGCAGATGGACTTTTAGAGTCTCTTGATTATGAATCATTTGACACGTGCGAACCATGCCTCATGGGCAAAATGACCAAGACTCCGTTCTCCGGAATAATGGAGCGAGCAACCAACTTATTGGAAATCATACATACTGATGTGTGTGGTCCAATGAGCGTTGAGGCTCGCGGTGGCTATCTTTATGTTCTCACCCTCACTGATGACTTGAGACCTTTGAAAAGTTCAAGGAATTTCAGAGTGAGGTTGAGAATCAACATGACAGGAAAATCAAGTTCTTACGATCAGATCGTGGGGGAGAATTTGAGTCACGAATTTGGCACGCACTTAAGGAAATGTGGAATTGTTTCACAACTCACGCCGCCTGGAACACCTCAACGTAATGGTGTGTCCGAACGTCGTAATCGCACTCTATTGGATATGGTGCGATCTATGATGTCTCTTATCGATCTACCGCTATCATTTTGGGGTTATGCTATAGAGACTACCGCATTCACTTTAAATAGGGCTCCGTCAAAATCCGTTGAGATGACACCGTATGAATTGTGGTTTGGGAAGAAACCTAAGCTGTCATTTCTGAAAGTTTGGGGATGCGATGCTTATGTCAAGAAACATGCTTATGTCAAGAAACATGCTTATGTCAAGAAACTTCAACCTGAAAAGCTCGAACCCAAATCAGAAAAATGCGTCTTAATAGGATACCCTAAGGAAACTATTGGGTATACCTTCTACCTCAGATCCGAAGGCAAGATCTTCTCTAGAGAAAGAGTTTCTCTCGAAAGAAGTAAGTGGGAGGAAAGTAGAACTTGATGAAGTATTGCCTCTTGAACCGGAAAGTGGCGCAGCTCAAGAAAATGTTTCTGTGGTACCTGCACCGACTTGAGAGGAAGTTAATGATGATGATCAGGAAACTTCAGATCAAGTTGCTACTGAACTTCATAGGTCCACAAGGACACGTTCCGCACCAGAGTGGTACGGCAACCCTGTCCTGGAAATCATGTTGTTAGACAATGGTGAACCTTTGAACTATTAAGAAGCGGTGGCGGGCCCGGATTTCGACAAATGGCTTGAAGCCATGAAATCCGAGATAGGATCCATGTATGAAAACAAAGTATGGACTTTGACTGACTTGCTCGATGATCGGCGAGCCATAGAAAATAAATGGATCTTTAAGAAGAAGACAGACGCGGATGGTAATGTGACCATCTATAAGGCTCCGCTTGTCGCTAAGGGTTATCGACAAGTTTAATGGGTTGACTATGATGAGACTTTCTCACCCGTAGCGAAGCTGAAGTCTGTCCGAATCATGTTAGCAATTGCCGGATTCTATGATTATGAGATGTGGCAAATGGACGTCAAAACGGCATTCCCTAATGGTTTCCTTAAGGAAGAATTGTATATGATGCAGCCAGAAGGTTTTGTCGATCCTAAGAATGCTGACAAGGTGTGCAAGCTCCAACGCTCAATCTATGGGCTGGTGCAATCATCTCGGAGTTGGAACATTCGATTTGATGAGATGATCAAAGCGTTTGGGTTTATGCAAACTTATGGAGAAGCCTGTGTTTACAAGAAAGTGAGTGGGAGCTCTGTAGCATTTCTCATATTAATATGTGGATGACATACTATTGATGGGAAATGATATAGAACTCTTGGAAAGCATAAAGGCCTACTTGAATAAGTGTTTTTCAATGAAGGACGTTGGAGAAGCTGCTTGCATATTAGGCATCAAGATCTATAGAGATATATCGAGACGCCTCATTGGTCTTTCACAAAGCACGTACCTTGACAAGATATTGAAGAAGTTCAATATGGATCAGTCCAAGAAGGGGTTCTTGCGTGTATTGCAAGGTGTGAGATTGAGCACGGCTCACTGCCCGACCACGGCAGAAGATAGAGAAAAGATGAATGTCATCCCCTATGCCTCGGCCATAGGGTCTATTATGTATGCCATGCTGTGTACCAGACCTGATGTAAACCTTGCCGTAAGTTTGGTAGGAAGGTACCGAAGTAATACCGGCATGGAACACTGGACAGCAGTCAAGAATATCCTGAAGTACCTGAAAAGGACTAAGGATATGTTTCTCGTTTATGGAGGTGACGAAGAGCTCGTCATAAAGGGTTACGTCGATGCTACCTTCGACACAGATCTAGATGACTCCAAGTCACAAACCGGATACATGTATATTTTGAATGGTGGGGCAGTCAGCTGGTGCAGTTGCAAGCAAAGCGTCGTGGCGGGATCTACATGTGAAGCGGAGTACATGGCAGCCTCGGAGGCAGCACATGAAGCAATCGGGATGAAGGAGTTCATTACCGACATAGGAGTTATTCCCAATGCATCGGGCCCGATGACTCTCTCCTGTGACAACACTGGAGCTATTGCCCTTGCCAAAGAGCCCAGGTTTCACAAGAAGACCAGGCATATCAAGCGTCGCTTCAACTCCATTCGTGAAAATGTTCAAAATGGAGACATGGATATTTTTAAAGTGCATACAGACCTGAATGTCGCAGATCCGTTGACTAAACCTCTTCCTCGAGCAAAACATGATCAACACCAGAACTCTATGGGTGTTCGATTCATCACAATGTAACTAGATTATTGACTCTAGTGCAAGTGGGAGACTGTTGGAAAATGCCCTAGAGGCAATAATAAAATGGTTATTATTATATTTCCTTGTTCATGATAATTGTCTATTGTTCATGCTATAATTGTGTTATCCGAAAATTGTAATACATGTGTGAATACATAGACCACAACATGTCCCTAGTGAGCCTCTAGTTGACTAGCTCGTTGATCAATAGATGGTTACGGTTTCCTGACCATGGACATTGGATGTCATTGATAACATGATCACATCATTAGGAGAATGATGTGATGGACAAGACCCAATCCTAAGCATAGCACAAGATCTTGTAGTTCGTCTGCTAAAGCTTTTCTAATGTCAAGTATCTTTCCTTAGACCATGAGATTGTGCAACTCCCGGATACTGTAGGAATGCTTTTGGTGTGCCAAACGTCATAACATAACTGGGTGGCTATAAAGGTGCACTACGGGTATCTCCGAAAGTGTTTGTTGGGTTGGCACGAATCTAGACTAGGATTTGTCACTCCGTATGACGGAGAGGTATCTATAGGCCCACTTGGTAAGACATCATCGTAATGAGCTCAGTGTGACTAAGGGGTTGGTCACGGGATGATGTGTTACGGAACGAGTAAAGAGACTTGCTATAACGAGATTGAACAAGGTATCGGTATACCGACGATCGAATCTCGGGCAAGTGCTATACATGTAGACAGAGGGAATCATATACGGGATTGATTGAATACTTGACATCATGGTTCATCTGTTGAGATCATCATGGAACATGTGGGAGCCAACATGGGTATCCAGATCCCGCTGTTGGTTATTGGCCAGAGAGATGTCTTGGTCATGTCTGCATGATTCCCGAACCCATAGGGTCTACACACTTAAGGTTCGATGACGCTAGGGTTATATGGAAGGTTTGTACATGGTTACCGAATGTTGTTCGGAGTCCTGTATGAGATCCCGGATGTAACGAGGAGTTCCAGAATGGTCCGGAGACAAAGATTTATATATGGGAAGTCCTTATTCGGTCGACGGAAGTGTTGGGGGGTTTATCGGTATTGTACCGGGACCACCGAAAGGGTTCCGGGGGTCCACCGGGAGGGTCCACCTGCCCCGAAGGCCCTATGGGATGAATATGGAAGGGGAACCAGCCCCTAGGTGGGCTGGCGCCAAACCCCCTAGGGCCCATGTGCCTAGGGTTTGGGGGAACCCTAAAGGGGGCGCCCCCTGGCTTGGGGGGCAAGCCTTTCCCCTTGGCCGCCGCCCCCCTCTAGATCCATCTGGAGGGGGTCGGCCCCCCTCTCCCTTGCCCCTATAAATAGAGGGGAGGTGGGAGGGCAGCCGCACCACATCCAAGGCGCAGCCCTCTCCCTTCCCAACACCTCCTCCTCCTCCTGCGACGCTTGGCGAAGCCCTGCCGGAGTACCACGCTTCTCCAACACCACCACGCTGTCGTGCTGCTGCTGGACGGAGTCTTCCCCAACCTCTCCCTCTCTCCTTGCTGGATCAAGGCGTGGAGACATCATCGGGCTGCACGTGTGTTGAATACGGAGGCGCCGTTGTTCGGCGCTTTGATCGGAATCAACCGTGATCTGAATCGCCACGAGCACGACTCCCTCATCCGCGTTCTTGTAATGCTTCCGTGTCGCGATCTTCAAGGGTATGAAGATGCACTCCCCTCTCACTCTTGTTGCTAGTTTCTCCATAGATTGATCTTGGTCATGTGTAGAAAATTTTAAATTTCTGCAACGATCCCCAACAAGAGGAACCTTTGGTGGGCCAGGGCGGTCAGAAGCGGGCATTTCATAAACCAATGATTGTTCATTGAGTGTGACGTCATCTTTTTCATGTAGATAAGCCTACTATGTTGATAGCCTGTCTGATACGTTGTGATTCATAAAGACCGCTACAAACATCAATGTTCTACGTATCGCAGATAAGATTGATTAATACCCGTAACAATCCATGTCCTTAACAAAGGGTGCATGCACGTATAGGTTGAGTGTGTGTATTGCATCGTGTCATGTGTGCATGAAGGCGTGCGAGTGTTGCGTGTGTGCAAGGGTAAGTTTTAGTGTTGCATGCATGGGTGCGTACGTGCGTGTGTTTGTGAGTGCATGTGTACGTGTCAGTGTTGCACACCAGCATGCGTGCATGTGTATGTTATGTGTACGTGTGAGTGTTGCACGCCTGCATGCATGCATGTCTTGCGTGCGTGTGTCGGATTTCGGGTTCCGGCAGACCCTTTAGGTTCGAACACTGGGGTGCGCGTGGAGATTTCGCCTCCTACCTACCTGCACCCCCCCCCCCCGCCATGCTAGGATCTAAACTACGGAAAGAACAATGCAAGAGACACAAGGTTTATACTGGTTCGGGCCACCGTTGTGGTGTAATGCCCTACTCCAGTGTGTGGTGTGGTGGATTTCCTCTTGGGCTGATGATGATGAACAATACAAGGAAGAACAGCCTCGCGAGGGTCTGTTCTTGGCTGGGGCGATGAACTGCTGGGAGGAGTTCAGTCACCTTTCTCTCTCTCTCTGCTTTCAACCAACCGACCGAACGAGCCTGAGCCCGAGATCCCCTTGCTCTGTGGGTGGCTGGTCCTATTTATAGTGGCCCTGGTCCTCTTCCCAAATATCGAGCGGGAAGGGAGCCAACAATGGCAGGCTAATTTGAAGGGGGACAGCAAGTATCAGCTATCCTGACAAAAGTGGTCTTCGTCTGCGCAAAGCTCTGGTGATGACGCCGTCTTGGGCTCCATGGTGACCTCCATCTCTTAGTCCTCCTGGTCTTGGTCTCGTTGCACCGAAATGGCAACCTTTTCCTGATGCCTCGGTACTCCGCGGCTGCGCTTGCCCCCTTTGCACCAAAGAGGAAAGGAGGACGCTGAGTGGGCTGGCACCCGCCTGGCGCCCTGAGTCGTCATGGCTTGCGTCACGGGCACCTCGCGAGGTACCCCGCCTTGATCTCTCCGCCTCCTCGTGAGCCAGCCTGACGAGGCCGTGCCAGTGGAAGCTCCATGTCATCCACCCCGCGAGGCTTGGCCCCTCGCGAGGGTCTTGGGTTTGTGTTGGTGAAGATGGGCCGTGCTGGGCCCCCCTTTGAGCCACGCCGCAGGCCGCAGGCAGGCAAGTCTGGGGACCCCCGTTCCCAGAACGCCGACAGCATGCATGTGTACGTGCGGGGTGAGGCTACACGTCAGTCGACTGACTTTTTCATCTCTGGTCATTAGATTTTCCAGCCGTTGGATACGAAATCAAGGGCCTCCAGTTTATCATCAAACTCCACCCCCTGAGCCGCCAGCCACCACCGGCTGAATCGCCAGGCCCCGCCGCCCGCGGCCGGCCCACGCCACCACGCTGGCCCGCCCTCCCCGAAACCACTCCCCACCGCCGCTCCGCTGCCGCACCGGCCATCCCTCTACCCCCCCTCGCGCCGAGCTTTTTCTCCGGCGATCCCCACCCCACCGCCCAATCAACGCCCTCCCCCCAACCACCGGCGACTGCCAACCAGAGGTCTCAAGACTTTGAATACCCACCGACCACTAATTTATTACCATTTCTGTCCTTCATATACACGCTGACGGGTGGGCCCTATGGTAATGTGCGCTGCTCAATGTGGACCGTTTGACTGGTCAATTGATTGTGTTATCAACAAATTACGGAGCTGTATGGTGAGCCAGTGACCGTATGATCACCCTAAAATGTACTCCTATTTTATTGACACAATACATACTCAAAATACCATTTCTTTCTTTCATATACGGGCTGACAGATGGGCCCCACGGTTACGCGCCCTGATGGTGCAACACTAGTTGCACCGCGTGGAACGTTTGACTGGTCAATTGATTGTGTCATTAACAAAATATGGAGTTTTACGGGTGATCCAATGACCGTATAATCATGACATGTATTTGTTTAACACGGTACAGACGCAAGGGCTCATATATACGTGCAAGCACTCACGGCTATAAGCGCACACACGCGAACCCTACCCCTATGAGCACCTTCGAGAGAGTGGGCCAGCATATATGATCTTGAGATTTTATGAAGTCACCATAGGTGCCTCGTAGTCGAGTGGAACGTCTCCTCCCACTAAACGTACATCACCGGAAAATACTAAAATTAACACAAGATAAATGCGAGCACCAGGACTTTAACCTTGGTGGGCTCGAGAAACCACTGTCCTCCTAACCATCCAACCACATGTTGGTTAGCACGACAAAATGTATGTGGTCACCATGATGAGCTTATTCTGAAGTCCAGTGACCATATCGTGCTTTCTCTTCAAATACAATGACCGTAAGTGTCGTCAACAAAATACGGAGCACGCATCAAATGCAAAGTCCGTCAGTGTCATCAACAAAATATGGAGACGCATCATGAGCTAGATACCGTTGTACTATTGTATATGCTTATTTTCTTAGTGGCTGATTGCGTGTGTGGTGTGGTGGGCACATCATTTCTAGTTGAGGTGGGTCAACATGAAGACTCATGGGTCGGTTCCATCCTGCACCACATATAGGTTGGACCGAGACGTGTTATACGAAGACCCATGTGGAGGACTCGGCGTACAACACGAAGCTACTAGAGTAGCGGAGGACTCTATCCCCACTGGTGATAAGCCGACTATATATGATTTGTAACCCTGGGCCCCTAGTATGTTATACAAACTTGGGGGCTAGTTCGTCGATAGTATACACACACGCACAATGCCTGGTATTCACGTGTACTTTGTACACACCCCTATCACTAATATACAGTACCAGGAGTAGGCTCTTTCTTCAACTGCAAGGGTCCAATCCGAACTAGGGTAAAACTTTGCCTCGTATTACCATCCAGCCTAACAGCTAGGGATATCCTACCAAATGATATGGTGAAATCATATCTGCCAACTACTAAGAGAGAGGTGTGTCGGGGGGCAATGTGTGCGAGAGAGGCCTAAAGATAATGTGCGTGTGGGAGACACGTAGGCACATATATGTGCATATAGAGGGCTAGTAGAGACCGTGCGTGTGTATATATGCATGTGAGAGAAATAGTGTTTTCCAACTGAGATTAGTGAAAAGAGTGGTACATAGTGGTCAGAAAGAGAGAGAGAAACAGAGAGAGCATGTGTGTGAGACACCCCGACACCCTGAGAGAGATTGTGAGCATGTGTGAAAGAGAAATGCCGATGCATATAAAGTGTGTGCACTTATGCATTAGATAGAGAGAGATATAACGCGTTTGTGAGAATGGGCCGAGGCATAATGCATCTACGTGCAAAAGGCGGTTCTACGCATTGAATTAAAATATAAATGGCATTATTATTTTTGGATGAGATCATGAATTTTGCAAATTGCGTATGGACGAAAATCAGTCTATCAGACACCCATACTCTATTGCATTCTAGCATGTGCATGTGTTTATTTCATATTATCGATCCATAGAGTGAGAGTGGTTTGAAATACAGGCAATGGATGCTTTTGCAATTCATATATAAACATTAATTAGTGCACTCCATGTTGTTAGTGTGAAGCACTTTATACATTTTTCACTTGCATGGATACATTCCAAATTGCTAGCTATGAAATAGAATACATGTCGAATTCAACATAAAGGGGGTTTCGAAGATTCGAATTCATAGGAAGTTCATTCATCTATTTGAACCCGAGATAATGGCATTTGTAAATCAGATGTAAAATGGGGCATCAATCTTTGTTGTGAGTTTGAACATGCTATATATATTCATACGCATATCTAACTTTGCAACCAAGGAGATTATATCTGGAACCATGCATGAACTGAGGTAAGTTGCATATTTTTTAATATATACTCGTGTACAATGTATATTCAAATGTACCCCCTCCATTCCAAAATAATCGTAGCTTTAGGATTTTCAAGAGTAAAGATTTGTGAAGTTTGACAAATCCTGAAAGTTCAATTCAAGAGAACTGAAAACGTTAATGCTTCTGCTCCCAAATACTGAACGAAGCACCAAATAGGCCTCTGGTCACCCGAAACCGCGCAAGACTAATGTTTGGTGGTAGGAAATTACTATCCTGACTCTGGCCCGTGTAGCCTATCGGCCCGATGTCCAAAGGTCTAAACCAGGGTAGGTTTGTAACTTCACCAAGACGCGGTCTCAACCACCTCCGAGAAGCATTCATATGCCGTGGGCGCCTAAACACCCATTCGCTCGGCCAAAATCTATCCCGCCCACATTTGGGACACCTGACATGACTGTCCTACCCCCAACCCGCAATATGTCCGAAATTTTTGATGGGGGCAAAGTTTGTAAATTTCCCCAAATTTCAAACAAGCGCGTCTCAAACCGAAACATTGTTCCCCCTTAGTTCCCCGCCTCCCTTCGTTTCCCCATTCATACTCCGTGGGCGCGAAAACGCCCTCTCCACCAGCCGCAAAACCCCAGCCTCCTCCGTCCTCCACCCCATAGCGGCCAATCCACCACCGCCCTCCTCCATCACATCGGAGCCGGTACCCCGACGTCATCGTCCAACGCAACCACAACCTCAATGCCCTCAAGGACTTAGCAGCTGAAGTCGAGGCAGAGCTGCCTCCATGACGCCGACGTGCGCCGTACCAGAACCACTCCGACCACGCCGTCCTGCACCTCACTGTTGCGGCTCCACTGTCGCAACCGTCCACCGCACCGGAGCTGTTCCCGCTACGCCATCATTCGCCGCCTCGGATTTGCTTCCGCGCCGCTGACAGACGGCCACCGCACCACACTCAACAACTTGGCCATGGGTTCGTCCAAGGTTGCACCGTCCTCCACAACTTCTGGTTTCCGGCGAACAACAAGAAGATCGTTGGAAAAACAGAGGAGGACACAACACTGCCAGCAGAAAGAGGTACTCCTCTTCCCTTATTCATGCAAATCTTACGTCTCCACTCACACCGTATTCATCCCACGAAAGAAACTAGTTGAGCGCTTCTTACTGCATCTTCTTCGTGATACTAAATGCACAAGGTTTCCTCCCTTTTACTATTTCACCTTTGCTAGAGGTCAGTAGCCTGCCTGGATTTCCATTCAGGGTCAGTCGAACCGCAATTAAAAGAAGCAGCACCCGCTTAGGCGTGCGGAGCACCTAGTCCGCTTGTTCCCTGAGGAAGCAGCGCATCGGTGTCTATCATAGGGGTGTGGGGCGCAGGAGCTGCTTGCGCCCGATCTGGAGGTCGGCGGGGCTTGAATGGATGGCCGGGGGGCGGTCCAAGCACGGTGGTGCAGTGAGATCGAGGGGAGGGCGCAAGCAGGGGAGGAATACTGGGCCGGTGGTCACTGGCGTTTAGAGGAAGATCGTCAACACTGACTGGCTGGAGTTAGATGAAGGCGATCTGCCCGTTCTTTGTACATCGGACGGTGCAGAAAAAATGGACTAACCTATTTGCTTTCAGTCGACTGTTATTTTCATAGAATCCTGTAGTAATTTAGTGTGCCATGCATGTTGTAGAGCTATCATATGTCTCCCATCATTTATTTCTGACCGACCTGCTATCTGCTACCTTTACACTGTACTAATTGTGCACACACTTCACCCATACTCACACTATTGTTTTTTATGCATGGGTATTTCAGACTCTGACGCAGTGTTGATGAATGCAGAAAAGAAAAGACAGAAGTCGCTCCAGTGTAATTCGAAGATAAGCACTAAGTGTTTCAGCGCTCTAATGGGTGCAGTGTCAGCAGTTGGAGACAGTAAACGTAGCTCTGCAGTTGATGATCTCAATTGCCACACACAACCATCCCAGGTGCTTGCTTTAACTTCACGCTGTCAAATGTGGTTGCATGTTGCATATGGTGTCTAGCTTGTATTGCTTCCAATTTGGTTAAATTGCATCTGCTTACTTTACACATTATACCTTTGATAATGACATGCCTTCCTGTTTTTGATACATACTACATATGTCTATTAACCATGTTCGTACATCAAACTAATGCTCTTTTGTATCCCTCGTCAATCACTTATGATGAGACAGTCACCCGAATGGGTTACTGTGAGACGCCCTACTCGTTTAAAGAGTACAGTGTCATCCTCCCCACATGATTCTCAAGAAACAGCAAGGCTAAATGAAGATAGTCAACGTAGCTCTCTAGTTGATCACCGCAATTCCCCCACACCACCATCGCAGGTGCTTGCTCTTACTTGGCAGTGTGTTATGTGGTTGCATGTTGCATATGGTGTCTACCTTGCAATGCTTCTAATTAGGGTAAATTGCATCTGCTTAGTTAACACATTATACTTGTGAATATGACTTGCCTTCCTGTTTTTGGTACATACTACGTCTTTCTATTAACCATGTTCTTACATCAAACTACTTTTCTTGTGTATCCCTCATCAATGCTCCTAATTTGTTAAATTGCATCTCCTTAGCTTACACATTATACAGGTGAATATGACACGCCTTCCTGTTTTTGGTACATACTACATCTTCCTATCACACCATGTTCTTACATCAAACTACTGTTCTTGTGTATCCTGCATCTATCGCTTATGATGAGACAGTCACGCGTGTGGGTCAATATGAGACGCAATACTCTTATAAAGAATGCAATTTCATCCTCTCCACATGATTCTCAAGAAACAGCAAGCCTAAATGAAGATATTGAACGTAGCTCTGTACTTGAAGACCGCACTTCCCCTACACCACCATCACATGTGCTTGCTCTAACTTCGCAGTGTGATATGTGGTTGCATGTTGCATACGGTGTCTAGCTTGTAATGCTTCTAATTAGGGTAAATTGCATCTTCTTAGTTTACACACTATACCTGTGAATATGACATGCCTTCCTATTTTTGGTACACACTACATCTATGTGTTAACCTTGTTCTTACATGAAACTACCTCTCTTCTGTATCCTGCATCAATCACTTACGATGAGTCACCTTTATTCGTTGCATATTGCATATTATTTCTAGCCTGTTGCCATGTATTGCTTCTAATTTGGTCAAATACATTTGTTAGGGCACCCTTTTAATTTGGCAGAGTGATATTGGTTTCATCTTTCATATGGTTTCTAGCTTGCATCAATTCTAACAAGTTCAAGCACCCTGTGCTTAGTTTACACTTTATACATCATACATGTCAATATGTCACGCCGTCCTGTTTTTCATACATATTCCATCCTCCCATCATGCGGCTGCCTTACATGAAAGTATTGTTCGTCAGTATCATGCATCAATGAGTTCTGAAGAGCAAATTTTATTCCTTTTTCTTGTGGGTTTGACTTGACAAGGCAAAATCAAGAAAGAGGAAGGAAAAGAGTAAGGAAGGCGATAATGGTGGTCCTCTGCAGCAACGTAAACGGAGCATCTGTACCAATTCTCCTTGTACTGATAGTGCATTACAAGGTCCAAGTCTCCGCTCCCCTACTCCACCATCTAAGGTGCTTGCTCTAACTTGGCAGTGTGATATCTGGTTGCATGTTGCATATGGTGCTAGCTCGTATTGCTCCTAATTAGTGTAAACTGCATCTGCTTAGCTTACACATGATACATGTGAATATGACACGCTTTCCTGTTTTTGGTACATATTATATCTGTCTATCACACCATGTTCTTACATGAAACTACTCTTCTTGTGTATCCTGCATCAGTCACTTATGATGGGACACCTTTAAGTTGGCAGTGTGATATTGGTTTGCATCTTGAATATGATTTCTAGCATGTATTGCTTCTAGTTTGATGAACGCCACCTATGACCAGACAGTTTTAACTTGGTAGAGTGATATTGATTGCACCTTCCATATGGTGTCTTGTAGTGTTTCTAATTTGTTGAAGTGCCTTCTGCTTAGTTACCACATCATAGGTGTGAATATGTCAAGCCGTCCATTTTTCGTACATATTCCATCCTCGTGTCATGAGTTTTCCTTTCATCAGAGTAGTGTTCGTCAGTATCATGCATGAATGAGTTCTGAAGAGCGAATTATATTCCTTTTTCTTGTCGGTATGACCTCACAATGCAAAATCAATAAAGCTGAAGGAAATTGGCAAGGCATTGGATGATGGTGGTCCTTCCGAGCAACTGAAATGGAGGTTCTCTATAGATTCTACTCCGCCATCCTCCCAACAAGATTCGCAAGACAAGGCAAGGCTAGATAGTCAACGTAGCTGTGTAGATGATGAGCACATCTCCCCTACTCCACCATCACAGGTGCTTGCTCTAACTTGGCACTATTATATGTGGTTGCATGTTGCGTATGATGTCTAGCTTGTATTGCTTCTAACTTTGTTGAATTGCATCTGCTTACTTTACACATAATGCCTGTGAATATGACATGTGTTCCTGTTTATACATCAGACTACTATTCTTGCATATCCCGCATCAGTCACTTATGATAAGGCACCTTTAAGTCTCCACTGTGATATTGGTTGTGTCTTGCATATGATTTCTAGCATGTACTGCTTCTAATTTGTTGAAACGCCATACAGTTTGAACTTGGCAGAGTGATATTGGTGTCTAGCTTGCAGTGCTTCTAATTTGTGGAAATGCCTTCTGCTTAGTTACCACATCATAGGTGTGAATATGTCACACCACCCTGTTTTTCATACATATTCCATCCTCGCATCATGTGTTTGCCTTTCATCCGAGTAGTGTTCGCCAGTATCATGCACGAATGAGTTCTGAAGAGTGAATTTTATTCCTTTTTCTTATCGGTTTGACTTCACAATGCAAAATCATTATAGCTGAAGGAAATTAGTCCGGCAGTGGATGATGGTGGTCCTTCGGATCAAGTCAAACAGGGAGTCTCTACAGATTCTACTCCGCCATCCTCCCAACAAGATCCGCAAGACAACACAAGGCTGGACAATCAACGTAGCTGTGTAGATGATGAGCACATCTCCCCTACTCCACCATCACAGGTGCTTGCTCTAACTTGGCACTATTATATGTGGTTGCATGTTGCGTATGATGTCTAGCTTGTATTGATTCTAACTTGAATTGCATCTGCTTACTTTACACATAATGCCTGTGAATATGACACGTGTTCCTGTTTCTAGAACATACGTGTAAATGATGAGCACATCTCCCCTACTCCACCATCACATGTTCTTGCTCTTACTTGTTATATGTGGTTGCGTTTTCCGTATGATGTCTAGTTTGTATTGCTTCTGATTATGTTGAATTGCATCGGCGTAGCTTACAACTTATACCTGCAACGATCACTTACCCATAAGACACATTTAACTTGGGACTGTGATGTAGGTTGCATCTTGCATTGTCTTCTAGCTTGTACTGCTTCTAATTTGTTGAAGTGGCACTTACGACGAGACACTTTTTACCTGATAGAGTGATATTGGTTGCATGTTCATATGGTGCCTAGCTTTCATTTCTTCTAATTTTGTTGAAATGCCTTCTGCTTACTGTTTTTTCATACATATTCCATCCTCCTATCGTACGTGTGAATATGACACGCTGTATTTTTTTGTATATATTCCATCCTCCTATCCTGCGCTTGCCTTACATCAAAGTAGTGTTCGTCTGTATCATGCATTAACCGGTTATGCAGGGCTAATTTTACTCATTTTCTTGTGGTTTTGACTTCATAAGGCAATATCAGAAAATAGGAAGGAAAAGAGTAAGTTAGGGGATGTTGGTGGTCCTTCGCACCGACGCAAATAGAGACTCTCTAGATTTGCCACTCCTACTGCTAATGAAGTTGAAGTCCCAAGTCTACATGATGATTTCATCTCCCGTACTCCACCATCGCAGGTGCTTGCTCTAAGTTGATAGTGTGATAATTGGTTTCATGTTGCATATGTTGTCTAGCCTGTATTTCTTCTATTTTGATTAAATTGCACCTGCTGAGTTTATATGTTTGCATATGACATGGCTTTCTGTGTCTAGAATACATTGCATCTATCTATCATACCATGTTCTTACATCAAAGTATTGTTGTTGTGTATCCCGCATCAGTCACTCATGATTGGATGCTTTTAACATGGCAGTTTGATAGTGGTTGCATCTTGCATTAATTTCTACGTTGTACTGCTTCTAATTTTTCAAATTGCCACTTATGACAAGACACTTTTAACTTGGCAAAGTAATATTGGTTGAATCTTTCATATGGTGTCTAGCTTGCATTACTTCTATTTTCTTGAAAATCCTTCTGCTTAGTTTGCACATCGTAGCTGTGAATATGTCATGCCGTCCTGTTTTCTTACATATTCCATCCTCATACGGTTGTCTTACATCAAAGTATTGCTTGTCTGTTTCATGCATCAATGAGTTCTGAAGAGTCATTTTATTCTTTTGTGTTGTGGGTACAGCTTGACATGGCAAAGTCAAAAAAGAGCAAGGAAAATAATATAGTAGGGAGTGTTGTTACTCGTCGGGTGAAACAGAAAAGGATCTGTCGTCGAGATTCTGCTGGTACTTATAGTGCAGTAGAAGGTCCAAGTCCACCGGCTAAATCTACAAACATAGTATCACCTGCTCCACCAGCTGCAGCATCCGCTTCAACTGTACCAGCATCTCAACTAGTTACTCATTCGTTTGCTCCGGAACTGGCCAGTTCCCAAGCTGCCTTCACACCTAACACTACTTCCGAAGCATTGTTGACACAACAGGACTTGGCAAGATCAGATGAACCTCATGAGAATCAACACCAAGACGGTACCTGACCGAGTCAAGTTGCAGTTGCATGCTCCTTTATATGTACTCTCACAGTTTGATGTACACTAACACTTTCCATATTCGTTGTTGAACTAGCACTACGGCGCAAGAGGAAACAAACATCAGGGATAATGCTTGACAGATTAACAAAATCTAAAGGAGGAAGAATGGAGATCCATTTTGAGGCAGGTTTAAAAAGGCCATGTGATGCTACAGAGTCAGCCAAGTTAGTATCAGAGGCAGCCGTTGTCGTCAGGTGTCATGCACGTATCCTCCCAATGTGGATCCAGTAGAGGAATGAGAAAGACAATACCCAGTTTAACACCTTCATTGACCATTTATCTGTAAGTAATGTTATTCATCGCAATTAGTAATATTGTCTTGCTCTGTCCCATACTTTCTAGCTTCCTCCTAATAAGACTCACATTCTTTTTTCAATAGATGAGGTTCAAGTTGGATCCGAAAGATGATGCAACTAAACAAGCATGCACTCATGTTTTTCAGTCTGCTCTGTGACAGTATCGGTACCACCTTAGAAAATCTCACTTTGAAGGCAAGGCTAACAATGAAATTGCCCAAACATCTCCAGTGGAATATATTACAGATGAAGACTGGACAGCCCTCGTTAAACACTGGTCTGATCCAAAGTATCAGGTAGGCTATATGTATTTGATCAGACCACATATTGAACTTGTATTTATGTATTTGCCTTACAAGTGTATCTTCTTCTAGGCTAACTGTTTGAAGAACAAAACCAACCGTTCTAAAGTGAAATTCCAACAGACAACAGGATCTCGTAGCTATATTGCACACTGCAAGGCTCTTGTAAATAGCTGTTACTTCCTTATTTTTTGTGTGCCATATTGTCGTTTCTATATTGACTTGTTCCAAATACAGAGGAAAGCCCGTGCGGACCAAAAAGAACCTGAACCGAATGTAGTGCAAATCTTCAAGGATTGTCACACCAGCAAGATGAAGGGCATGAGCACACCAGTTCAAGCCGCTGTTGTAAGTCCTTACTCCTCCTGCCTTGAACTGATTGGTACTATGATGTGTTCATTTAACTACTTGGTTTGCAACCAATGTCAGTTACTCTGTTCACTTTTATACACATTTGTCTTAACGTATCATTTCATCTGACATGGTTTAAAAGAGATGAAGTATATTCTTTTGGTCTTGATCTGTAACCTAGTTGTTATGTTCAGCTGCGCACACAATGATAAAATAGCCTATTTGTTTTATATCTGTTTGCCCATGATATGAACGATGTCATACTGTGTTCATCCTACTTTAAACCATGTCTCTTTATCCTTAGATGTCAACAAATGTGAGGAAATAGACAATACAGTAGGCATGCTACATGGACATATGTTCCGAAAGTGATTTTATTATGTAGTTGGCACTACAATACATGCTAATGTATTACAGTAGTTCACCAAAATGAGTTATGTATAAACATTTAACCTACTTTGTTTGTTTTTGTCTCATTAGTAACTTATCTGGTACACTAATCTACAAGTTCAAACTTTTAGGAAGCTATGGAACAAATGATTGAACAGCCACAACCACCTGAAGGTGACGAGGCTACCGCGGGCACAATGTCACCTCTTGTTGCAGTGCGTCAGTATCTCTCCACTAACAGCGCAAAAAGCACCTTCCTGCGTAATTCTGGGTTGGTTGTCAAGGTAACCTCGTCCAAATCGCCTACTGAACAAAATCTTCCTGCTAGACAGAGTGGTATATCTGTGCTCCAGACACAAGTCCAATCCCTAATGGACGTTGTTTCGGAAACAAGAATAGTGGTTGAGAAATGTCGTCAAGATATGAATGGTTTTGAAACCAAACTATCAGACATTCACTTCCTTGTTCAAGAGCAATGGCGGAAAAAAGGTGGAGACCGTGCTGCTCCATCAGATTCTACAGCCTGAAACATTAGCACTCAGGTCAAATGATTTGTGCTTCTATACATCTGATGGTGCTTTTATCTGGAAGGACTATAAACTTTATGCTAGCATGCCTTTTGTTGTATGGTTGGAATTTATTTTGTTGTGATAGAGCATTTATGATGCTGCCACAGGCTGCAGTAATTATGACGCTATTTTTGTATAGTGTAGGTTTATCTTAGTAATCTATTCAGCCAAAAGCTTCGTAGGATCCCAACATGCCAACATTCGTCGGGCCCATTCCAATTGGGCTCAAAACGATTACGGGCCGAAATTGGCATGTAGCCCACTAAAAATATCTGGGCCTAAATCAGCATAAGCTTTCATATTTTTCTGGTAGGCCTGTGCCCATAGTGGGCCTTTAACAGGCCTAAACATAATTTGGGCCCTCAGTAAAAATAGGCCATTTACAGGTGTAAATATCTCGAGCCCATAAAAAACATGGGCCTTTAATAGACCAAAAGTGAGATTAGGCCCTGATTGTGCCAAATAACCCACTGGTCTTAGCAGGCCGAAATGGAGGCCCATTTACGATGCAGATATTTGACAGGCCGAAATTTGGACGGGCCGTAAATGCGCCGACCTAATGCATGGGCCTTTAACAGGCCAGAACTTCGGTCGGGCTAGATTATCGTCATTTTTATATGGCCCGTTAATGGGCCCGATATGACATTGGGCCACATATGGCCCATGGTTTTCGGCCGGCGTTAACAGGCCGAAAATGACAACAGACCGAAAGTGGCCCAAATCTATAGTGGGCCTCTAACAGGCCGAATGTCAGACATGGCCAAATATGACCCAAATCCTTCACGGTCGTTTATGGGCCGAAAGTTTTGATGGCCTGTAAATGGGCCCAAATGAAGCCGGACCTTTAACAGGCCGGAAATACACCGGGCTGTAATTCGGCCCAATTACTTAGCAGACTGTTAACAGGCCAGAAGGGACCATGGGCCGCGTTGATGACAAGTTTAGGACAGACTGTTGACGGGCCGATTTGACAGAGAATGTTGGGCCTTTAGCAGGGCCGGCCAATTGTGCTCTGCAGAATCTTGTGGGCCTTTTGCTGGGCCGGCCCATTGTGGTCCACAAAATCTTATGGGCCTTTAGCTAGGCCAGCCCATTATGGTCTGCAAAATTGTGTGGGCCTTTAGCTGGGCCGGCCCATTATGGTCCGCTAAATTTTGTGGGCCTTTAGTTGGGCCGGCCCATTATGGTCCGCTAAATCTTATGGGCCTTCGGTTGGGCCGGCCCATTTAAACTTTGTGGGCCACTTTTGGGCCGGTCCACGTGTCAACATATCATAGGCCCATCTCAACCGTTGGATGAGTGACACCTGTGTCAACGCGGAGCTGACGCGTGGATCCGTCAGCCAATGAGAATTTTACACGTGGAAAATCGGCATTGGTCGTGGCTGTTAGCGGGTTATCGGATCCACAAAACGGACCCGATAGGTTAATGGCGGTTAACGGTGTCCCGTTACGGTGGATGCCACGTGTCGGTCACCCTTGACGAAAGCACTTCTGTGACGCGCGATTTATCATCATGGAAGTGGACACTTCTCTGATGATAATTTTGGTAATGTCATGGAACACTTCTACGACAGCACAGGTATGACTATCTTGATTCTGTCATAAAATCGTCATGGATGTACATGCATGATAGAAAACGTGACCTATTGTGACAAACACGTATCATCACGGAAGTGTATTTTTTGTAGTGTATAGCTCCAAGTAAAGTTACCGATAGACGAAGACGAAAGAGGGGATGCCTTCCGGGGCATCCCCAAGCTTAGGCTTTTGGTTGTTCTTGAATATCTTGGGGTACCATGGGCATCCCCAAGCTTAGAGCATCTCCAGCCGTTGGCCCCCCAGGAGGGGCTAAAAATCGCCCCCTGGGGGCGCACCGACGCTAAACCACGCACTGGGGGCGTGATGCCCCCAGTGGCGGCGCCCATGTTTTTTTTGAAAAAAAGTCAAATACGGCGCAAACACGACTCAAATTTAACGCAAACATCGGCGAGTTCGTTCAAATTTAAACATATTTTACAAAAAAACTAGCACGGGTTGCCCCCGCCGTCTCCATCGCCGCTCCTCGCCGTCTACCTCGCCGCTCGCCGCCCGCCTTTGCAGTTATACATGCCGAGGAGGCGGTAGAACCGCGTGTAGTCGCCGTCGTCGTCGTCGTCGTTGTCTTCGCCGCCGCCATCCCCGCCGCTGTCCCTGCTGCATCCCTCCACCGGTTGGCGCGGCGGGTTGGACGGTCCGGGGGCGTCGTCGTCGTCGCTGTCGAGGACCATGATGCCGTGCTCGTCCTCGCGCCCACGCTTGCGGGCGGCGATCTCCTCTAGGGCCCGGGTCTACCGGGTCATCTCCGTTCGGAGGTAGTCGTCCCGCGCCCACCGCAGGGCTTCCTCGTCGGAGAAGCCGCGCCGGGCTATCTCCTCGTACTCCGGGGGGAGGCCGGGCTCCGGCTTGGGCTCGACGAGGACGAAGCGGCCGGTGGGGGGGGCGGAGTCACCGATGCAGACGCCGGAGCTGCGGGTGCATGCGCTGACAGGCGTGTCCTGGGGCTCCGGCTTGACGGGGCGGAGGTAGGGAGAGCCCGAAGAGCGGCCGGACGAGGAGGAGGACGCCTCGGGCCGCTCCATGCGCCTCGGCGTCCAGGAGCTTCCACGACGGCGTGAGAAGGACTGGGAGCGGGGTACTCGAGGCGCGGCGTGTTGCCTCCCTCGATGTACTCAAGGACGGCCTCCAACATGCGGCCGGGCACGCCCCACCACCGGCGCCGGCCATCGGAGTTGAGCCTGCCGGAGGGCATGGCGCCGTTGGTGGCCTCGAGCTTCTCGGCGTGACGACGGCGGAAGTAGGGCTCCCAGAGCGGGCTGTCGGGGACGTAACGTGGCCCCTCCCTCGCCGCCCGCGGCAGGGACGTGCAGATACATGCGATCTCCGCATGCCGCGCTGCCCCAGTGGGTGGTGGTGGCACTGGCACGCTGCCAGCGCTGATCCTCCAAGCCCCGGGCACCCGCATGTCCGGCGGGACCGGGTACTTGGCCTCGAAAAGGAGGCGAGCCTCGTCCTCATGAAGATGGCGGCCCCCGAAACCATTCGCGGCCGCGCCGTCGCCTGGAAAGCGCTCAGCCATACTTCTGAACTGGAGACGGCGAGAGGAGGAAGGGGGAGAAATGGGCGCGTCGGTGGTGGAGTGTCTGTGCGTGCCTCCGGCGCGCTGGTGGTCGGCTTATATAGGCGGAGGCACCGCGTGGTAGGCTTGGCCAGCGCATTACGCGTGGCTTGATGGCGTGGCGGCCGAGGGGACGCGCGTCGCCCGGCCTTCACTGCGCCGCCCGTGAGGCATCAATGGAGGCTGACCGACGCGGCAGCGCGCGCAACGCGCAGCTTTGGCATTGATTCGCCGCGGGAAACGAGGCGATGAGGACGACGAAGCGGCGAGAAGAGAATCGAGTTGGGCGCCCCCGAGCGACCCCCAGCGCGCCGGGTTTGGGTTGGGTCCGCCGGCGCCAATTTCGGCCTGAGCCGGCGAAAACTGGGCCCTTGGGGGCGCGACTGGGCCGATTTTTTGCCGCCAGTGGCCGAAAAATCTCCTGGGGGCCTTCTTGGGGGCGCGGCTGGAGATGCTCTTAGGCTCTTGCCACTCCTTATTCCATAGTCCATCAAATCTTTACCCAAAACTTGAAAACTTCACAACACAACACTGAACAGGAAATCTCATGAGCTCCGTTAGTGCAAGAAAGAAAAACCACCACATAAGGTACTGTAATGAACTCATTCTTTATTTATATTGGTGTTAAACCTACTGTATTCCAACTTCTCTATGGTTCAAACCCTCTGATACCAGCCATAGATGCATCAAAATAAGCAAACAACACACAAAAAACAGAATCTGTCAAAAACAGAACAGTCTGTAGAAATCTGTAACTTTCGAATACTTATGGAACTCTAAAACTCCTACCAAAATAGTACGTCCTAGGAAATTTGTCTATTGATCTACTGCAAAAATAATCAACTCAAAATCACGTTTCAGTGATTTATTGGATTTTTTGTCATGAGTGCAGAAGTTTCTGTTTTTAGCAGAATCAAATTAACTATCACCGTAGGTTATCCTATAGGTTCTACTTGGCACAAACACTAATTAAAACATAAAACCACATCTAAACAGAAACTGGATGAATTATTTATTACTAAACAGAAGCAAAAGGCAAGAAACAAAAATAAAATTGGGTTGCCTCCAAACAAGCGCTATCGTTTAACGCCCCTAGCTAGGCATAAAAGCGAGAATAGATATAAGTATTGCCATCTTTGGCATTCAATTCATAAGTGACACACATGATAGATTCATAAGGTAATTTGACTTTCTTTCTTGGAAAGTGTTCCATGCCTTTCCTTAATGGAAATTGGAATCTAATATTCCCTTCCTTCATATCAATAATTGCACCAATCGTTCTTAGGAAAGGTCTACCAAGAATAATAGGACATGAAAGATTGTAATCTATATCTAGAACGATGGAGTATACGGGCACATAATTCCTATTTGCAACAATAAGAACATCATTGATCCTTCCCATAGGTTTCTTAATGGTGGAATCTGCAAGGTGCAAGTTTAAAGAGCAATCATCAAAGTCATGGAAACCTAGCACATCACATAAAGTTTTCGGAATCACGGAAACACTAGCACCCAAATCACATAAAGCATAGCATTCATGATCTTTCATTTTAATTTTTATAGTAGGTTCCCACTCATCATAAAGTTTTCAAGGTATAGAAACTTCCAATTCAAGTTTTTTCTCATAAGATTGCATCAAAGCATCAACATGATGTTTGGTAAAAGCTTTATTTTGACTATAAGCATGTGGAGAATTCAACATGAATTGCAACAAGGAAATACAATCTATTAAATAACAATTATCATAATTAAATTCCTTGAAATCCATAATAGTGGGTTCATTGCTATGTAAAGTTTTGACCTCTCCAATCCCACTTTTACCAAATTTAGCATCAAGATCTAAAAACTTCGAATCATTGGGACACCTTTTAACTAAAGTTGACTCATCTCCAGTCCCATCATTATCAAGATTCATATTGAAAAACAAAGATTTAATAGGGGACACATCAATAACTTTTAGATCCTCATTATTATTTTCATGGAAACTAGAAGAACATGCTCTTACAAAGCAATCTTTATTAGCACGCATCCTAGGGGTTCTTTCTTTGCACTCATCAATGGAAATTCTCATGGCTTTGAGAGACTCATTGATATCATGCTTAGGTGGAATAGATCTAAGTTTCAAAGAATCAACATCAAGAGAGAGTCTATCAACGTTCCTAGCTAATTCATCAACTTTAAGAAATTTGTCTTCAAGCAAAGCATTGAAATTCTTTTGAGAGATCATAAATTCTTTAACACTATTCTCAAAATCAGAGGGCATCTTATTAAAATTTCCATAAGAGTTGTTGTAGGAATTACCATAATTATTAGATGAGTTACTAGGAAACTGCCTAGGATTAATGTTTCCTCTATACGCGTTGTTACCAAAATTATTCCTACCAACAAAATTCACATACATAGATTCATTATTATTCTCAATCGAAGTAGACAAGGGCATATCATTAGGATCAATAGGAGCACTCTTAGTATCAAACAATTTCATAAGTTCATCCATCTTTCCACTCAAAACATTCATCTCTTCTATAGCATGCACTTTTTTACTAGTAGATATTTTGGTGTGCCATTGAGAATAATTAACCATAATATTATCAAGGAGTTTAGTAGCTTCTCCTAAAGTGATTTCCATAAAAGTGCCTCTCGCGGCCGAATCTAAAAGATTTCTAGAAGCAAAATTCAATCAGGCATAAAAAATTTGTATGATCATCCATAAATTTAAACCATGTGTAGGACAGTTGCGAATCATTAATTTCATTCTTTCCCAAGATTGGGCAACATGCTCATGATCAAGTTGTTTAAAATTCATAATATCGTTTCTAAGAGAGATAATATTAGCGGGAGGAAAATATTTAGAAATAAAAGCATCTTTGCACTTATTCCATGAATCAATACTATTTTTAGGCAAAGACGAAAACCAAGTTTTAGCACGATCTCTAAGTGAAAACGGAAATAACTTCAATTTAACAATATCATTATCCGTATCTTTCTTCTTTTGCATATCACACAAATCAATAAAGTTGTTTAGATGAGTAGCGGCATCTTCACTAGGAAGGCCGGAGAATAGATCTTTCATAACAAGATTCAACAAAGCAGCATTGATTTCACAAGATTCAGCATCATTAAGAGGAGCAATAGGAGTGCTAAGGAAATCATTATTATTGGTATTGGAAAAGTCACACAATTTGGTATTAACTTGCGCCATCGTGACAAGCAATCCAACACACAAGCACACAAAAGGCAAGCGAAAGAGAAAGAGGAGAACGAGAAAGAGAGAGCGAATAAAACGACAAGGGTGAAGTGGGGGAGAGGAAAACGAGAGGCAAATGGCAAATAATGTAATGCGAGGGAGATGAGTTTGTGATGGGTACTTAGTATGTCTTGACTTGAGCGAAGACCTCCCCGGCAACGGCGCCAGAAATCCTTCTTGCTACCTCTTGAGCATGCGTTGGTTTTTCCCTTGAAGATAAAAGGGTGATGCAGCAAAGTAGCGTAAGTATTTCCCTCAGTTTTTGAGAACCAAGGTATCAATCCAGTAGGAGGCTCCTCAAAAGTCCCTCGTACCTACACAAACAAACAAGAACCTCGCAACCAATGTGATAAAGGGGTTGTCAATCCCTTCACGGTAACTTGCAAAAGTGAGATCTGATAGAGATAATATGATAAGATAAATATGTTTGGTATTTTTATGATATAGATGGAAAAGTAAAGGTGCAAATAAAAGTAGATGGGAAACTTATGTGATAAAAGATAGACCCGGGGGCCATAGGTTTCACTAGTGGCTTCTCTCAAGATAGCATAAGTATCACAGTGGGTGCACAAATTACTGTTGAGCAATTGATAGAAAAGTGCATAGTTATGAGAGTATCTAGGCATGATCATGTATATAGGCATCACGTCCGCAACAAGTAGATCAAAACGATTCTGCATCTACTACTATTACTCCACACATCGACCAACTCCTGCCTGCATCTAGAGAATTAAGTTCATGAAGAACAGAGTAACGCATTAAGAAAGGTGACATGATGTAGAGGTACAAACTCATGTAATATGATATAAAACCCATCTTTTTATCCTCGATGGCAACAATACAATACGTGCCTTGCTGCCCCTGCTGTCACTGGGAAAGGACACCGCAAGATTGAACCCAAAGCTAAGCACTTCTCCCATTGCAAGAAAGATCAATCTAGTAGGCCAAACCAAACTGATAATTCGAAGAGACTTGCAAAGATAACCAATCACACATAAAAAGAATTCAGAGAAGATTCAATTATTTCTCATAGATAAACTTGATCATATACCCACAATTCATCGGATCTCGACAAACACACTGCAAGAAGAGTTACATCGAATAGATCTCCAAGAAGATCGAGGAGAACTTTGTATTGAGATTCAAAGAGAGAGAAGAAGCCATCTAGCTAATAACTATGGAGCCGAAGGTATGTGGTAAACTACTCACAACTCATTGGAGAGGCCTTGGAGATGATGTAGAGGCCCTCCATCGTCGATTCCCCCTACGGCGGAGCGCCGGCGAAGGCTCCAAGATGGGATCTCGCGGATACAGAAGGTTGCAGCGGTGGAATTAGGTTTTCGTGCTGCTCTTGGATGTTCTCGGGGTACGTGGATATATAGAGGAGGAAGAAGTAGGTCGGTGGAGCCACGAGGGGCCCACGAGCCAGGGGGCGCGCCGCCCCTTAGGGCGCGCCGGGCACCCTCGTGGCCGCCTCATTCGCTGCTTGACGTCCACTCCAAGTCTCCTGGATTGCGTTTGTTCCAAAAATATCGCTCCCAAAGGTTTCAGTCCGTTTGGACTCCGTTTGATATTCCTTTTCTTCGAAACACTAAAATAGGCAAAAAAAACAACAATTCGGGTTGGGCCTCCAGTTAGTAGGTTAGTCCCAAAAATGATATAAAAGTGTAAAGTAAAGCCCATAAACATCTGAGGGAGTCCTGGATTAGGGGGTCTCTGGACAGCCGGACTATATCCTTTGGCCAGACTATTGGACTATGAAGATACAAGATTGAAGACTTCGTCCCGTGTCCGGATAGGACTCTCCTTGGCGTGGAAGGCAAGCTTGGCAATACGGATATGTAGATCTCCTCCCTTGTAACCGACTCCGTGTAACCCTAGCCCCCTCCGGTGTCTATATAAACCGGAGGGTTTAGTCCGTAGGACAAGAACAATCATACCATAGGCTAGCTTCTAGGGTTTAGCCTCTACGATCTCGTGGTAGATCAAATCTTGTAATACCCATATCATCAAGATCAATCAAGCAGGACGTAGGGTATTACCTCCATCAAGAGGGCCCAAACCTGGGTAAACATCGTGTCCCCCGCCTCCTGTTACCATCCGTCGTAGACGCATAGTTCGAGACCCCCTACCCGAGATCCGCCGGTTTTGACACCGACATTGGTGGTTTCATTGAGAGTTCCACTGTGCCGTCGGCGTAAGGCTTGATGGCTCCTTCGATCATCGATAACAATGCGGTCCAGGGTGAGGTTTTCCTCCCCGGACAGATCTTCGTATCCAGCGGCTTCGCACTGCGGGCCAACTCGCTTGGCCATCTGGAGCAGATCGAGAGCTACGCCGCTGGCCATCAGGTCAGGTTCGGAAACTTAAACTACACTGCCGACATCCGTGGAGACTTGATCTTCGACGGATTCGAGCCCATGTCAGGTGCGCCGCACAGTCATGACGAGCATGATTTAGCTCTGCCGTCAGACAGTGCTCAGGAGATCACACCTGCAACTACTCCGGCCTTCAATCCGGAGCGAATTGCGCCATTCGAGGACGGGCGGATAGACCCCGCCATGGAGGCCGCACTCTCAGTGGCGATAGATCCGGATACTGACTTCACCTCTTACGAGAGCCGTGTTGCCGAACCACTGGGTTCATCTCCGGCCACGGACTCCGAGCCGCCTACGTCCGTGCCTATCGAATCCGATTGGGCACCGATCATGGAGTTCACCTCCGCAGATATCTTTCAGCACTCACCTTTCGGCGACGTGCTTAATTCATTAAGGTCCCTCTCCTTGTCAGGAGAACCTTGGCCGAACTATGACCGGCCAGAATGGGATGCGGACGACGAAGAAATTCGCTCCCCACCCACCACTCACTTAGTAGCCATCGTCGACGAGTTAACCGACATGCTTGACTTCGACTCCGAAGACATCGACGGTATGGAAGACGATGCAGGAGACGAACAGGAACCACCTTCCACAGGGCACTGGACCATGACCTCATCATATGATATATACATGGTGGACACCCCCAAAGAAGGCAATGGCGACGAGACAGCGGAGGATGACCCCTCCAAGAAGCAACCCAAGCGCCGACGTCGGCGGCGCCGCTCTAAGTCCCGCCATAGCAAAAGTAGTGATACCGGCACAAGAGACAATAACACTCCGGATAGTGCCGAAGATGACAACAATCCCCTCCAGCACGATTTAGAGCGGGAGGGTGAACAAGCTAGCCCTCCAGAGCGGGCAGCAGATGGAGAATCAGAGGAGGACAATTACATGTCTCTCACCGAAGATGAGGTGAGCCTCGGCGACGAAGAATTTATCGTGTCTAAGGATCCCGTCGATCAGGAGCGCTTCAAGCGCCGGCTTATAGCCACAGCAAATAGCTTGAAGAAAAAGCAACAACAGCTTCGAGCTGATCAAGATTTGCTAGCAGACAGATGGACCGAAGTCCTTGCGGTCTAGGACTACAAACTCGAGCACCCAACCAAGAGTTATCCAAAGCGCAGGTTGCTACCTCACCTCGAGGAGGAAGCATTGAAACCCACATCACCAGCGTATGATGCGGCTGATGGGCCACATCATGGCTGAGACAGAGAGGCATTTCAGCCCAAAGTCCAGCCCGCACCCCGCCGCCAATCAAACAAAAATACAAAGGCTCGGGGCAACACGCGGGACCTGTGAGACGTATTGGAAAACAAGGCAAAACATGCAAGATCGATCTACGGATCACGGGGGCGCGCACCAACACGCGACGATGATCGTCACGCCGGATACACTAAAAGCAAATCCGGCCGAGCCGAACACGGCAGAGAGGCGCCGCACACCCCTTATGCTTCACTGATGAAGTAATGGATCACGAATTCCCAGAAGGGTTTAAACCCATAAACATCGAATCATACGATGGCACTACAGACCCCGCGGTATGGATAGAAGACTTCTTCCTCCACATTCACATGTCCCGCGGGGATGACCTACACGCCATCAAGTATCTCCCGCTAAAACTCAAAGGGCTGGCTCAGCATTGGCTCAATAGCTTGCCGGCAAACTCCATTGGAAGTTGGGAGAACCTGGCAGAGGCATTCCTGGACAATTTCCAGGGCACTTATGTGCGACTGCCGGACACTGACGATCTAAGTCATATAACTCAGCAGCCAGGGGAATCAGCTAGGAAATTCTGGACCCGGGTCCTAACCAAGAAGAACCAAATTGTCGATTGTCCGGATGCAGAGGCCTTAGCGGCATTTAAGCATAATATCTGTGACGAATGGCTCACCCGGCACCTCGGCCAAGAGAAGCCAAAATCCATGGCAGCCCTCACGACACTTATGACCCGCCTTTGTGCGGGCGAAGATAGTTGGTTGGCTCGTAGTACCAATACAGCAAGCAAAACTGGCATATCAGAAGCCAGGGATAGCAACGGCAAACCACGACGCAACAAACACAAGTGCCGCAAATATGGTGAAAACGCCGAAAATATGGCAGTTAATGCCGGGTTCAGGGGCTCAAAGTCCGGTCAGCGGAAAGGGCCACCCAAAAATAAAAATCCGGGTCCATCCAGTCTGGACCGCATACTCGATCGCCAATGACAAATTCATGGCACCCCAGAAACGCTAGCCACCCATACCAACAGAGAATGCTGGGTCTTCAAACAAGCCGGCAAGGCAGGCGCCAAAGACGAAGAGGAGTCTCAAAGCGACGATAGCGATGAAGAGCCCAGATCACCGAACACGGGAGGGCAAAAGGCTCCATCGCCCGCGAGGTAATCTTTGAATCACCAGAAAATTACCGTATCGAAGAGTTAATCTTCGAAATCGCCCCTTTCTGCAGTGACTATTAAGCACTGCTTGGGCGAACCGCGTTCGCTAGATTCAACACGGTGCCGCAGTATGCCTACCGTAAGCTCAAGATGCACGGTCCACGTGACGTCATCACGGTTCATGGCAAGGCTGAACCTTCCTTCGGCACCAACATATACACCACTACCTTAGCAGCAGAAACAACAAGCAGCACCTTGCAGCCGAACCTAGAGTCCACGTCTAGGCTCCCTGACACCGTCAAGGGGCTCCGAACTACTTCGCTGAAGGATACCCCGGCTCGTCCAGAGCTCAGCTAAACACTCCGGCGAAGGCCACGATAGGCCGAACTCAACGGTTCAACCGCCCTCCGGCACGTAAACATTTCTTATATTTCCTTCGCAGGTTCACCTTTGCACCGACTAGGACGGACTCCATGGAGGCAGCTTGAACGCGTCAGGGAATCCTTAGACACTCCCCGCAGTGACCGTCCGGCCATATTACGGATCCGCACTCAACCTCTTCCCCCTGATCACAGTAGGTTTTGATACCACAACCCTTTCTTATCACATTACTCGTACCCATATGCATAGACGTATTATTCAAATACAACATGTGGATTTGTATGACGTTTACCTGCTGATTATTTCTTATCGAAATAATTTTGTCAAGTAGCATCCGTATACAGCGATATGCCTTAAATATGCCAGGGGCTTCGTTTTTCCCGTAACACGGCAATAAAAGTCTGAACACCTTCATGGAAGTTCGGCACCCCGAACCAATAGCATTATATGCATCAGCGCTGAATCATGTCTTGGGTTAATAGTTGGGTTTGCCCGGCTCCCATGTTTTGGTATCTTACGTTCCGCTATATCGGCTAAGGTAGCACTAGGAGAACTACTGTGATTGTGTCCCGGTTCTTCCGGACGAGCACCTCAGTAGAGAAAGCTGAAAACTGATTGTCATGATACGGCGAGGGTTGGTCAGCTGTTCGAGCGGTCACAAAATATTTAAGGATTTCTCCTGCATAATGCCATAACCAATGCAGCGTGCGATGGATCGGTTTTTTCTCCGATCAGGTGCTTATAGAGCCCCTAGTACGGTCTTCCGAACACAAGGGGTTGCGCCGACCATACTAAAGCTCCTATGGCTAAGTGAGAGTGATAAAGCCCTATAGTCCGATTGCCTGGTTCGTTGTGCTGAGCACCTCCTTCGGAGGACCCAAAACTGGGATAAAGAGTGCTCAGGTTTATCCCAAACACCCCCGTACTTCTTACGTGGGGGCAGAAGCTGACGACTGGCCAACTCTTAGGTTTAACATAAAAAGGACGCACAGGAGGGTAAACTTATATAACAGGCGACATATCAATGACCTTGTTCAAACATTACAAAGGACAACATGATTGGCACTCACGGAAATATAATGTCCTTGGTGCATAGCTCCGCTGCAAGGTAGGATCCTTTCAGGACACTTTTATAATATAATTCAGGCTTGCGGTGCTCCCTCCCCTCTGGCAGTCCTCCGGTCACCAGCTTTTCGGCATCCATCTTCCCCCAGTGCACCTTTGCGCAGGCGAAGGCCATTCACACTCCTTCTATACAGACCAACCGCTTGATGACATCAAGTCGAGGGCAAGCGCTTACAAGCCGCCTCACGAGCCCGAAGTACCTGCTTGGAATTGGCTCGGCAGGCCATAGCCGGATAACCATATCCTTCATGGCTAGTTCCGCCACCTTATGCAGTTCGATCAGTTGTTTCAGTTGATCGACCAAACGCACCGGATAATTCGGCGCCAAATACTGCGACCAGAAGAGCTTATCCGGGGTGTTCCTTTCTTCGGCTCGGTAGAATTGGGCGGCATCTGATATGCTGCAAGGTAGCTCGGCAAATACACCTGAGAAGTCCGGATTCAAAGTCAGAAACATAATTTTCCCTTCAAATACTTGCTTTACATGGGAAAAGCCTTACCTGCCGCGATCTTTCTCGCCTCTTGGATCCCTTGCAGGGTGCTTTGGGTTTCCCCCCGCGCATCGCTCGTGGCTTGACGCGCCTTGGTGAGTCCGGACTCTTTCTCTGTTAAACTCTGCTCCAAGGTCTCGCATTTACTTACGGCCCCTTGCAGCACCTGCTCAGCTTTAATAACTCTGGCCTCGTGTTTCTCACGAAGAGTCCACTCTGTGGCCGCCTTTTCCGCGGCCTCGGCAACGGCCCTTTTGAGGGCCTCGACTTCGGTCATAACCCCTAGCACAAATTACGCGGCTTATTTCATAGTGAACATTTATTTCACAATAAATGCGCGCAACGCTTGTGCATACCTTGTTTATCCCTCAACTGCATTTTCAATTGGCCAATTTCTTCTATGGCCCGCTCCAGACTTTGATTCAGTTCGTAGATCTCTGCAGTACGAGAGGCAGCGGCCGCTACAGGTATCTGCTTGAAACAGAAGAGAAATCAATGTTATTCAATGAGTCTTCCTATGATCATCAATTCGATCCCCTGTCTGGTTCTTTCTTTCACCGAACAGTGTATCAGGGGCTACTATCTATACTATGACACTCTTCGACAACTCATAAAACATACCTCAAAGCCTCTTATAAGGCTGATACAGGCTTCGTTCAGTCCACTCTCAGTTGACTGAATCTTCTCAATCACCGCACCCATAAGGGCATGGTGTTCATCAACGATGGAGGCGTCTCGTAACGCCACCCACAAGGCATCTGACACTTCTGGATGGACAGAGGTTGCCGGCGGAACATGCATGCCCTCTCCAGCCGAAGGAGGCTGCCTTCTTGATTCTGGAGCTGTATAGGTCTCTGGAATCGCATCCGGTGGGGAACCGAACTCAGGATCGCCCCTGCCGTCAGACCCATGGGAATCTTTTCCCCCACGTGCCCGGCCCCTGCGGTTCGACCTCCAGGCGCCGCCTTCACGGTTTCTTCCTTTCCTCCTTGGCCGGGGTCCTTCTGGGACGAAGCCTCGGTGTTATGCACCTGTTTGGGAGAAGGAGCCTTTGGGGGCATCCCGCTCTCCATAGCATTTGAGCTAAGCAGGTCCTCTGATGAGGATTGATTGGTGCGGGACCTCGACGGACTACAAAAAATATATGGCTTAGGTTAAAATACTAAGCCACGATGAGTCCGGACACTTAAACGTACTCGGATTTTATGTACTTATGAGTTCACCAGGGGCTGGGCCCTGGGATTCCATGTCGGGCCGCTGTCGGCGGCAGCAGGGGACTCCTCTAGAAGAGGAGCCTTTCCCCTTTTGGGAAGTTTGACCTCCAAGGGTGCGGAGGCCGTCCTTTTCCTTCTTCCCTCCGCAGGGGATTCATTTTACTCCTCCGCTTTGTCCTCCTCGAAGGCGGAAAGGGCATCAGAGCCTTCGGGTATTGTGTCCGAAGTGCCACGGTGACGAAGCCCGCCCCAGGTCTTTTTGGCCTCCTTCTCGGCCGTCTTCTTCGGCACCTTGTAAGGCGCTGAGACCAGCATCTTCGTCAGAAGTGGGATGGACGGACAATGGATCTGCTCCGCCTTCTTCATCCAGCTCTGGGAGAGTTGAATAACACGCGTTAAGCGCTTCCTTTGGGTCATGCGGATAGAAAAGTTTGATAAACTCAGCGAACTTGCAGGGCGGGACAATTGTACCCGCAGTCCTCAGCGGAGTCCGGCCATGATTTGCTGGACTTGAAAAGCACCTTCCAAATGTCCTTGTGCGAGGAGTCGAAGAACCCTCGCAAGGTTTGGTGTCTGGCCGGATCGAATTCCCATAGATTGAAGTCCGGTGTTGACAAGGAAGTATCCGGCGGACTAACATCACCTGGACTATGTTGACAAGATCAATGTTCTTATCTCCCATATCTTTAACGCACGTCTGGAGCACCGACAGTTCGTCGGACGAGGACCAGTCCAGGCCTTTCTTAACCCAGGATGTAAGCCGCAAAGGGGCACCGGATCGAAACTCGAGAGAGGCGGCCCATTCCTTGCCGCACAGCTCAGTGATGTAAAACCACTGCTGTTGCCACTCCTTGACAGAATCATTAAAGGTTCCCGTTGGCCATATGACGTCAGGCATCTTGCTCACCATAGTGCCCCCGCACTTGGCATGCTCGCCACCCACCACCTTGGGCTTCACATTAAAAACCTTCAGCCATAAACCGAAGTGCGGCGAAATGCGGAGAAAAGCCTCGCACACGACAATGAATGTCAATATGTTGAGGAAGGAATTAGGGGACAGATCGTGAAGATCGATCCCATAATAATACATGATGCCCCGGACAAACGGGTGGAGGGGAAACTCTAGCCCGCAGAAAAAGCGAGGGAGCAATACAACCCTCTCGTGGGGTTCCGGAGTGGGGACGATCTGTCCCTCCGTCGGGAGACGGTTGCTGATTTTCTTGGGCAGATACCCGGCCTCCCGAAGCTTTTTGATATCTTTATCTCGGACAGTAGAGGCCATCCATTTGCCTCCTGCTCCAGATCCGGACATCTTTGGAAGACCTTTTGTGGGCAGAGAAGGTGAACGCTGGGGCGCTGGAGCCTCAGCGGAGGGGAATGAATCGGGAAGAAGGCGTGGGTGAAAAGAGTAAATCCTTGTCCCTTTATAAGGGCGGAAGAGGCGATGCATCTCCCCACTCACCTGGTAAAACCTCTTATTCCCCAAGCGTCGTAATTGATGGCGCGGTTGGGTTACCCACATCCGTATTGATGAGAATCCCGTGATAGGGGGACACGATCTCTGCTTCGACAAGACGTATCAAGAAAACCGCCTCACGATATGTGCAGTGCTGGTTGAGAAAAACGGTTCGGATAATGACCGGGACATGACATGATGTCATGTTGCCAAATGTGTCAGCAGATTAGATTTGTAGAAATATTATTCTCTCTACGGTGACATGTGGAACTTATTTTGCAGAGCCGGACACTATCCTTGTGTTCAAAATCTTCTATGGAGTATTCGGAGGAAGAACCTGCCTTGCAATGCCGAAGACAAATCTGCGCGCCGGACTCATCGTCATTGAAGCCTGGTTCAGGGGCTACTGAGGGAGTCCTGGATTAGGGGGTGTCTGGACAGCCGGACTATATCCTTTGGCCGGACTGTTGGACTATGAAGATACAAGATTGAAGACTTTGTCCCATGTCCGGATAGGAAACTCCTTGGCGTGGAAGGCAAGCTTGGCAATACGGATATGTAGATATCCTCTCTTGTAACCGACTCTGTGTAACCCTAGCCCCCTCCAGTGTCTATATAAACCGGAGGGTTTAGTCCGTAGGACAAGAACAATCATACCATAGGCTAGCTTCTAGGGTTTAGCCTCTACGATCTCGTGGTAGATCAACTCTTGTAATAATCATATCATCAAGATCAATCAAGCAGGACGTAGGCTATTACCTCCATCAAGAGGGCCCGGACCTGGGTAAACATCGTGTCCCCCGCCTCCTGTTACCATCCGCCTTAGACGCATAGTTCGGGACCCCCTACCCAAGATCCGCCTGTTTTGACACCGACAACATCCAAAACAGGTAATATAATAGCATGGAACAATCAAAAATTATAGATAGGTTGGAGACGTATCAGCGACATATCAGAATTAATAGCAGGTGCAGGTGTAGGTGTCGCAAATTTACTCATAAGAGAAGGTGAGTCAACTACAGAGCTAGATAGAAGTTCCTTACCTCCCCTCGTAGTTGAGGGAAAATCTTGGTTCTTTCATCTTTCAAATTCCTCATAGTGATCAACAGATATAAATCCCAAGTGACTCAAAGAATAGAGCTATGCTCCCTGAAAACGGCGCCAGAAAAGAGTCTTGATAACCCACAAGTATAGGGGATCGCAACAGTTTTCGAGGGTAGATTATTCAACCCAAATTTATTGATTCAACACGACGGGAGCCAAAGAATATGCTCAAGTATTAGCAGCTAAGTTGTCAATTCAACCACACCTGAAAGACTTAATATCTGCAGCAAAGTATTTAGTAGCAAAGTAGTATGGCGGTAAAAGTAACAGTGGCAAAAGTAAGAGTAGCAGTTTTGTAGCAATCGTAACAGTGACAACGGAGAAGTAACTAAGCAAAGCACAATATGTAAAAGCTCGTAGGCAATGGATAAATGATGGATAATTATGTCAGATGCAATTCATCACGCAACAATTATAACATAGGTTGACACAGAACTAGCTCCAGTTCATCAATGTAATATAGGCATGTATTCCTAATATAGTCATACGTGCTTATGGAAAAGAACTTGCATGACATCTTTTGTCCTACCCTCTCGTGGCAGCAGGGTCCTATTGGAAACTAAGGGATATTAAGGCCTCCTTTTAATAGATTACTGGACCAAAGCATTAGCACTTAGTGAATACATGAACTCCTCAAACTACGGTCATCACCGGGAGTGGTCCCGATTATTGTCACTTCGGGGTTGCCGGATCATAACACATAGTAGGTGACTATTGAGTTGCAAGATAGGATCAAGAACTCACATATATTCATGAAAACATAATAGGTTCAGATCTTAAATCATGGCACTCGGGCCCTAGTGACAAGCATTAAGCATGGCAAAGTCATCGCAACATCGATCTTAGAACATAGTGGATACTAGGGATCAAACCCTAACAAAACTAACTCGATTACATGGTAATCTCATCCAACCCATCACCGTCCAGCAAACCTACGATGGTATTACTCACGCACAGCGGTGAGCATCATGAAATTGGTGATGGATGATGGTTGATGATGACGATGGCGACGGATTCCCCTCTCCGGAGCCCCGAACGGACTCCAGATCAGCCCTCCCGAAGAATATTAGGGCTTGGCGGCGGCTCCGTATCATAAAACGCGACGAATCCTTCTCTCTAATTTTTTTTCTCCCCGAACATGAATATATGGAGTTGGAGTTGAGGTCGGTGGAGGTCTAGGGGGGCCATGAGGCAGGGGGCGCCCCAGGGGGTGAGCGCGCTCTGCACCCTAGTGGATAGGGTGTGGGCCCCCTTATGCTGATTGTTTCGCCAATATTTTTTATTAATTCCAAAACGTGTCTCCGTGGATTTTTAGGTCATTCCGAGAACTTTTATTTCTGCACAAAAATAACACCATGGAAATTATGCTGAAAACAACGTCAGTCTGGGTTAGTTCCATCCAAATCATGCAAGTTAGAGTCCAAAACAAGGGCAAAACTGTTTGGAAAAGTAGATACGTTGGAGACGTATCAAGCATAGATAGTCTTTAAGGATATAGCTCAAAAAGTCTCATAAAACCAGATCAAATAAACACAGATACCAAATTTATCAGAGAAAATCTATCGAAACTCGATGTAATTCTCACCCTTTTGTCAACTAGTGTCAAAAAGGTGACGAAGAACATGAGTGCAAAAGAGGTGAAATTGATTCACTCTGAGGCATCTCCAGAAGAACTGGCCAAAGCGGTTTCGAATTCGGAAGTGGCTGGTATATCTTCATCGTCAGCAGCAGCAGATGCTCCTTCACGACTGGCTTAAGGGCGAGAAGATGAAGGCGCACTAGAATCAGCTTGTTGATTCTTGTGAGACAACACATTTCCTTCAGCTGGTTTCTCAGTTGGTGAGGTAGCTTCTGATTCGTTGAGCAACTTGCGCAGCTGAAACCGAAGTAAATCAGTTGTTGGCTCACGAGCTACCAGAGGTGGAGTGATATGATCTTGAAAGTCTTTAGCAGAGAAACCTTGATCAATATACTTATAGAGTTCTTTAAGACCGGAGTTGCTAAGCTATTTCTTGGAGAAGAACTTTCGAAGCAATTTCCACGGTTGTTGATCACATTTAGTTTCGTAGCCTGATGTTCTTTCGGCGATCCTCGGCCATATGCTGCAACAGCAGCTGTTGAGTACGCAAACTCACTTCAAGATGTGAAGGAGGTTTGAGTAGTTGGTTGTCGATCACGCTGAGGGAGCCGTGGCCCATCGAAAGTATTGTGATAATCCGGAGGGCTTGACAATGGTACTTTGCCCGAAGAAAAATCTTCCATGACTCACAGCGTATCACGTACAGGAGGAATGAAGCTTTTGTGAATGATTTTTGCCAAATATTCGGTGTGCATTGCATAATCAACCACTTTCTGAATCCAAGGCACAAAGACTTTAATGGTTTTTAGATGCTGAGCAGAGTCCATCAGTATACGCAAAAACATGTCTTAGACATCAAAGATATATCCTTGGGAGATAGCATGAATTGTGTTTCGAAGAACATCACATATAACATTGTCGGAATTCATCCCGGCCAGAGGACAAATGGTATAAGTGAGCATGTGGTATAGAGTCAGATTGTCAAAAGTCAAATGCTCGGGCAAGGGAGGACCATTGTAGTCACAAATTTTCTCTTGGTCCATGGTGCAATGAAAATGTTCATCAGAAATGGTATCAATGTTGTGTACTCGAATTTTAGCCTTGCCATGCTCGAGCCGAGGAAAATGTAAGTGTGAGACAAAGTCTATTGTAGAGCATTTTATACGTTCCCCTTCGGTCATCCATTCCATGATCCACTTGGTGCTATCAGATTCATCACCAGAGATGTACAAAGTGGCATAGAATTGAAGAATTATTTCTCTGTTCCATGGATGCTGAAATGCAAAGACATGTGTGAGGCCAAAATCTTTGATATCTTGCAATACTTGATTAAAGCAGGCAATGTTCTTCATAGCAGTGATATTCGGGAACCCATGATCAAATATCTTGCGGCTATCATATAGGATCCGAGAGTAAAATATAGCATGTTCTTGAGTCCATAACCGAGGAGATTCAGAGGTGCGAGGCTTGTTGTATGGACTCTCTTGAAAGAAAAGAGGATGAGTTTTCCGATTGTAAAGTGTCCCTTTAACACCAACACCAATAGAGAAAAAAGGCAGGTGTTCACGAGGATATGGATATTTGAGATCATCTTCAACGGAAATCACTTCATCGCCATAAACTACAGACTCTGAATGATGAGCAAAACTAGATTTCACTGTAGAAGGATCAACATCTGAAGTTCTTTTTGCAGTGTTGAGTGAAATTCACAATGGAGAGGGGGAAGACACTTTAGCAGGTGACACTAAAGCTTTATCAGGCACTGGGGACTGATGGGGATGTTCTTCGGCATACGGTTGAGATGCGGAGGGAGGAACTGATTCATTTGGTTCGACATGAGCTGGACAAGCTTCGTGCTCATACTGAGGAATTTCACCTTCTTCTGATACATTTGGCTAAGAAGGATTTGCTTCATGAATAGGGGAGGCCACAGGCACTGGTTCAGTTGGCCTTGGTGTAGTAGGAGCATTTGTGACTTGATCATTCACTGGCGAGGGAATGACATGCTTCGGAGTGTTTTCCTTCTGTGGCATGGCATCAAGAGAGTTTTCTTTCGTAGGATGAGGAAGAGGGTTCTTCTTTGCAATTTTCTTTTTCTTCTTCTGTTTCCGCTAAGCAGATTCATCAACATGCCCTTTGACAAGATCATTGTAGCCAGTTGCTTGAGCTTGATGACCGAGACAGATCTTTCGAACAGTATGATCCTGATCTGAAGGGAATCCCAACCTTCTACTCCGAAGGATAGTCAAAACTCGATCGACATCCACATTGTTCAAGTTGCTTGATGACAAACTTGGAAGTTGTAGCTTTCATTCGGTTGTCAAGCTCATTGAGTTGGGCAGTGAGGTTATTGATCTCACCATAATCTTCTCTCATTTCTTGAACCAGAGCAGAATCTTGAGTAACGACTTCAGGAGGGATCGGCAAAGATGCTACTTCTCCATCGAATAAGTTTTCCACAAATTTGTCAAGGTGCTCCATAATGAACACTTGATTGAAATAATGAGGGGCATCAGAGTGGTCATCAGTCCGTGCAACTGGAGCAGGTTGCACTAGATTTTGCTTGGTTGGAGGCATAGAAGCCAATGGTTGAGTCAAGGTGGGAGCAAATTGAGTAGCCTTTTCTTTCAGAGCATTAGCTCGTGGAGCACTTTGCTCGATTGAAGGAGCTGTGGTTTTCTTCACCTTTTGGCTTTGGAATTTCCTCTCCTGGCTGAGCTATGCTTACTGGGGCATCAACAACCAAATCTTGCAAGTCAATCGCCTCAGGATGAGGGGTAGTATCCACATGATCCACCATAGTGACAGTGGTACGACGTGTTTTTCTCTTCAAAGTGATCTTCTTCGGAGGTGCTATTGGGACTACAGGAGCTCGAAAATCAGGCAGTATGGTGGAAGTAGTGATGTTCACTTGTTCGGAAAGAGTTGCATCAACTTCTTCCCTTGTTAGAGGAGGATCATCTTTGTTGGAGGATTTACTTTCATCATTTCTACCAACCGATGCAGTCGGCCTCTTCTTCGGTGCGCTCTTTTTCTTCAAAGCAGCAGAGCTGGGATCATGTTTGCGCTTCGAATGTCCTTCTGATTTTCCTTCAGCCTTTTTCTTTTCGATGTCAGATTTGATAAGACGACGATTTTCTTCTTCTCAAGCTTTATCCTTTTCTGCCTTTTTAGCTCTCTTCTTAGCATTCTTCTAGCATTTAGCCAGCTCGTCAGGATAGGATGCAGGAGTCTTGAGAGATGACTCATCAGCATCAGGAGGTGGCGGAGGTCTCTCTTGGGGATCACTTGCACGTAGGAATCTGATTTCACGACAATCACCCCATGGAGTATGGAAGGCAAAGTTCTTCGCAAACCGGGGATGAACCGGTTTATAGTGGAACCACTTGCGTACCCAGTGGCGCCGAATCCTTTGTAAGTGCATATCTTTGTCATTCTTGGATTCTCCTTCAATGGTGTCATAATCACTGTGAGATACCATTTCAGCATTGTTTGTGTATGGTTTTTTGCCTCCTCTCCTTTTCTTAGGAGCATTTTCTTCTTGCTCAGCTGGATTTTGTTCGGATCTCTTTCTTTTGCTGGTCAATGGGCCTACCATTGGGCCCTTGGCATTTGGAGCCTTTGACTCATTTGTTGTGCCATGACTGCCTCTTCATCACCGGCCATACTCAATGGTCGAGCATAATCATCAACAGATTGCATATTCCTGTGAATGAGAATAGATTCGAGGAAAAAGGGGACAGTGTTACAGATGCTCACAACGAATATTTTTTGAACAACGACATTTTGAGGAAGAATTAGATGCAGACTTTCAGAAATGTTTTGAATGAAAGAAATGTATAGGACGAGCTAGTGGATCCAAAGAATATACTAGTCAACGTGCTAGGCATTCCATTCGAGTGAGACATAACACAAACCCTAGATCAGAACTGTTTTGGATGCAAGGGATAGCTACAAACCACATCTGCACTAGTAAAGTAAGTCCCTAGATCTAAGATATGCGGTAGAATCAGTGAAAATTAACCGCAGACGAAGTCGAACGAGAAGGACAGAGGCCCGAGTTCGAACTGCACATACCCTAGCTTGGTGGTGTGCAGTAGCTACGGAGGTGCGGGGAAGAAGATGGCCCGTGGCAGCGAAGAAAGACTCCGGTGACCTCCAGCAGTTAAGCAGCAAAGGGGTCATCAGCGTCGAGCTCAAGGTGGAGCGTTATGGCAAGGGTTTCGGAGGAGATGGTGGTGAGGAGAAAGAGAAGTGAACAAGGAAGATGGGGCGGTGCAGTTTTTATATGCGAAAGGAAATAACCGCACGCTGTGAATCCGATCGAACGGCCTCTATTTAGAGACTATTGTGATTCGGCGGACATGATTGGATGGTAGTTGATGGATTGCACGTGGCAACCATCATAAAGATCGTGGTCCTGACTTCGGAGGGAAACAAATTTTGGATAGCTTTCGCCAAACAGATTAATGTTCAAACGGAATCTTAATCGTGGTCAAGGACACCATATAAAGATTTTTTCGAGTAAAATTGAGCATTTATAATGGAACAACATAGACTGGAAGAGAAATAACAGAGGGAAAATAGGGTCCTAGGAATTTCACTCAGTCAGAGAAATATAAGCACCCGAACAAATGGCTATGAGAGAAATGCATTCGGACTAACACAAAAACTTTCGATCAAAAATAAATCCAATGAAAGAAAATTGTGGTGGCGTGACCCTCTGTATAAGAACCGTATGACCCCGAGCATCGCACAATTATTGTGGCACCCAGTTAGTCTAGTTCTTCATTAATGTATTCACTCTCAGAAAGCAAATTTCACTTTGTCAAAAAATTTGAACTCTTCGAGTGTTTTGCACCCATTCCTTCTAAGATGTGGAAGTGTTAGCACGGGTGCCGAGTCCATCTTACTGCATGTTCGTGAAGTCCAAGATATTAGGCTCACACCGTAACACACAGAATCTCTTCTCATCGAGAGGCTTGGTGAAAATATCAGTGAGATTGTCTTCGGTCTTGACATGATTGATGATAACATTTTCACGAGCAACATGATTGCGAATGAAATGATGCCTGATGGCAATATGCTTCATGCCAGAATGCTGCATAGGATTATGTGCAATTTTGATAGCACTCTCATTGTCACAATATAGAGGAATATGCTTAACCTTGATGCCATAATCCTTCAGAGTCTGCTTCATCCACAATAACTGAGCGCAACAAGCGTCGGCAGCAATATATTCGGCCTTAGCCGTGGAAACAGATACACAATTCTGCTTCCTTGATGACCAACAAACCAATTATCTACCAAGGAAATGGCATGTCCCCGAAGTAGATTTCCTACCAACCAATTCACCAGCCCAATGTGAGTCTGAATATCCAACGAGATCAAACTGTGCCCCCTTAGGATACCATAAATCTAAGGTGGGGTGTGAGCAAATTATCTCAGAATGCGCTTGACCGCTTGGTGATGCGATTATTTTGGTGCAACTTGATAGCGGGCACACATGCAAACACTCAACATAATGTCAGTTCTGGATGCACAAAGATAAAGAAGAGACAAGCCTTCTGATCATAATCCTTACCCTACACATCTGCATCCAACTTACCATTCGTGGGCATAGGAGTTTTGTAGCCCTTTATTTTGGAATCCTGCATTTTGAAATTCTTCAAGCATTCTTTCAGGTATTTCTCATGAGTTATGAAAATTCCATTTGCCTGTTGGCGAATTTGTAGTCCGAGAAAGAACTTGAGTTCACCCATCATTGACATTTGATATTTACCGATCATCATTTTCCCGAACTCTAAGCTTCAAGCATTGTTAGTACAGCCGAAGATAATATCATCCACATAGCCTTGACATACGAATAGATCATCATCAATAGCACGAGTGAAAAGTGTGGGATCAGTGGATGCTGGCTTGAACCCTTTGTCAGGCAAAAACTTCTTCAAGGTGTCATACCAAGATCGAGGGGCTTGCTTCAGCCCATATAAAGCTTTCTTCAACCTAAAAACTTTGTCAGGTAACTCAGAGTGTTCAAAGCCAGGTGGCTGTCTAACATATACTTCCTCATCAATTTCACCATTGAGGAAAGCACTCTTCACATCCATTTGATAAAGCAGGATATCATTGTAATTTGCATAAGCGAGAAGGATATGAATTGCCTCAAAGCGTGCAACAGGAGCATATATTTCACCAAAATCAATGCCTTCTACCTGTGTGTACCCTTGAGCAACAAGATGTGCTTTGTTTCTCACTGCAATGCCACTTTCATCTTGCTTATTATGGAAAATTCATTTTGTGTCGATGATATTGTGCTTCTTGGGATTTGGTTTGTCAACTAGTTCCCATAAATCATTCAGTTCGAATTGCACCAACTCCTCTTGCATGGCATTCATCCAATCTGGATCATTCATGGCTTCTTCATACTTGGTAGGTTCTGCCAATGAAACAAAGGGGAAAGTGCCACAGTAGTTAGCCAAACGAGTACGTGAACGAGTTGTGGGTCGATAACCTGGATTCTAAAGTTCATCGGAATTAGTGAAGGCTCGACTTGATTAGCCACTCGAGGATGAGCATTTCCTTCGTGATGATCATTTCCATTTTCATCATCAGCAGCATTTGTATCATCATTCCCTTCAGGGTTGCCATTTTGATTGACATTTGGATTTTGATTCCCATTTGCATTCGGAGGAGCATTAGCTTTGACAGTGGCTTGACGAGTTCTGCTTCGAGTCACGGGGGCATCATCATCAGAGGATTCAGGTGCATTTCCTTCAACATGCTTAACGCTCCCAATAGCCATTTGCCGAATAGCATCAGAAATTGGTGGTTCATCTATCACATTTGGCAGGTGCTCCTTTTGGGAGCCATTAGATTCCTCGAATCGCACATTTACTATTTCCATAACTTTCTCGTTGTGAGAGTTATAGACATGATAAGTATGCGAGTTTGAGCCATAACCAAGAAGAAAACCTTCATGTGATTTAGGTGCAAACTTGGAAGAATGATTCATATCAAGAATGTAGCAAGGTGCACCAAAAACACGTAAATAAGAAACATTTGGTTTCTTGCCAGTGATAAGCTCATAAGAAGTTTTCTTAAGGAACTTGTGAAGATAAAGACGATAGATAACATGACAAGCAGTGTTAATAGCATCAACCCAGAAACAAATAGGAGTTTTATACTCACTGAGCATTATTCTTGCCATTTCGATGAGAGTTCTATTCTTACGTTCAACAACTTCCTTCTGTTATGGAGTGTATGCGGTAGAGAACTCATGAGCAATACCATTATCATTGAGAAATTCATCGATACAAGTATTTTTGAACTCGGTTCCATTGTCACTTCTGACATGCTTAATTCGCACATCATATTCATTCTGGGCTTTCTTGGTGAAGCTTTTGAAGATATGTTGAGTGTAGGTCTTGTCTTCGAGAAAGAATACCCAAGTGTATCGAGATAAATCATCGACAATAACCATACCATAATGACTGCCACCAAAGCTTGCATAATTTTGGTGACCGAATAAATCCATATGAAGAATTTCCAGTGGTCTTGTAGTGGTCATAACAATCTTTGATGAATGATGCTTCTTAGACAATTTTCCAACCTCACAGGCAGCACAAAGATGATCCTTGTCGAATTTCACATCAGGAATGCCACGAAGATGATTTTTCTTCACCAGGGTCTGCAAATTTCTCATACCTCCATGACCAAGTCTTCGGTGCCACAGCCAACCTTCGCTTGCTTTTGCAAGCAAACAAGTTTGGACTGAGGGACCCTTTGAGAAATCCACAATATAAAGATCAGCTTTTCTAATTCCCTCAAAGACGAAGGAATTGTCAGAGGCCATGAAGGCAATGCATTTGGATATGGAAAATAGAACTAGCATGCCTAGATCATATAGCTTGCAAACAGACATAAAGGTAATACTAAAAAGAAACGGATAGGCCCTTCACAGAGGGAAGCATAGGTTGTCATGCACTTTTTATTTTTGGATGCCCAAACTCTTAATGCAAAGGAACGTCACTTTGTATTGCCCCTTATGATAGCAATCTTTATTATGAAATTCATCACTTTTATTACTTTGCCATCACAGTTCGTACAATGATAAATTTTCCTTTACAATAAAAGATCAAACATATTTGGAGCAATTTTTATTTCTTTATGCACCGATGACAACTTACTTGAAGGAACTTATTCAATCCATCCACAGGTAGATATGGTGGACACTGACACGTCTCCAATGTATCCATAATTTATGAAGTATTCATGTTGTTATATTATCTTCATTAGATGTTTTACAATCATTTTATAGCAATTGTATATCATTTTTTGGGACTAACCTATTGACATAGTGCCCAGTGTCAGTTGTTGTTTTTTTGCTTGTTTTTTACATCGCGGAAAATCAATACCAAATGGAGTCCGAATGCAGCGGAACTTTTTGGAGATATTTTTTGACCAGAAGACATCTAGTGGGCCAAAGAAGTACCAGAGGGATGCCCCGACGGGGGCACAACCCACTGATAACCCACAAGTATAGGGGATCGCAATAGTTTCTGAGGGTAGAGTATTCAACCCAAATTTATTTATTCGACACAAGGGGGCCAAAGAATATTCTCAAGTATTAGCAGCTGAGTTGTCAATTCAACCACACCTGAAAGACTTAATATCTGCAGCAACTTATTTAGTAGCAAAGTAGTATGGAAGTAACGGTAATGGTGACAAAAGTAACAGTAGCAGTTTTGTGGCAATGGAGAAGTAACTTAGAAAAGATCAATATGTGAAAAGCTTGTAGGCAATGGATCAATGATGGATAATTATGTCGGATGCAATTCTTCATGCAATAGTTGTAACATAGGGTGACACAGAACTAGCTCTAGTTCATCAATGTAATGTAGGCATGTATTCTGAATATAGTCATACGTGCTTATGGAAAAGAACTTGCATGACATCCTTTGGCCTACCCTTCCGTGGCAGCGGGGCCCTATTGGAAAATAAGGGATATTAAGGCCTCCTTTTAAGAGAGTACCAGACGAAAGCATTAACACTTAGTGAATACACGAACTCCTCAAAATACGGTCATCACCAGGAGTGGTCCCGACTATTGTCACTTCGGGGTTGCCGGATCATAACACATAGTAGGTGACTATTGACTTGCAAGATAGGATCAAGAACTCACATATATTCATGAAAACATAATAGGTTTAGATCTGAAATCAAGGCACTCGGGCCCTAGTGACAAGCATTAAGCATGGCAATGTCATAGCAATATCAATCTTAGAACATAATGGATACTAGGGATCAAACCCTAACAAAACTAACTCGATTACATGGTAAATCTCATCCAAACCATCACCGTCCAGCAAGCCTATGATGGGATTACTCACGCATGGCGGTGAGCACCATGAAATTGGTGATGGAGGATGGCTGATGATGACGATGGCGACGGATTCCCCTCTCCGGAGCCCCGAACGGATTCCACATCAGTCCTCCTGAGGAAGAATAGGGCTTGGCGGCGGCTCCGTATCGTAAAACGTGATGAATCCTTCTCTCTGATTTTTTTCTCCTCGAACATGAATATATGGAATTGGAGTTGAGGTTGGTGGAGGTCCAGGGGGCCCACGAGGCAGGGGGCGCGCCCTGCACCCTCATGGACAGGGTGTGGGCCCCCTTACGTTGATTCTTTCACCAATATTTTTTATTAATTCCAAAATGTGTCTCCATGGATTTTAAGGTCATTCCAAGAACTTTTATTTATGCAAGTTAGATTCCAAAACATGCAAGTTAGAGTCCAAAACAAGGGCAAAAGTGTTTGGAAAAGTAGATACGTTGGAGACGTATCACCCACCTGGGCGCGTCTAGGGGCCAGGCGCACCCTGGTGGGTTGTACCCACCTCAGCGGCCTCTCGCACCGCCTCTTTGCCCTATAAATTGTCAAATATTCCAAAATCCCCCGGTGTGACCCTAGATCAGAAATTCCGCCGCCGCAAGCCTATGTATCCACGAAAACCAATCTAGACCCCGTTCTGGCACCCTGCCGGAGGGGGAGATCATCACCGGTGGCCATCTTCATCATCCCGGCGGCCACCATGATGAGGAGGGAGTAGTCCACCCTCAGGGCTGAGGATTTGTACTAGTTGCTATGTGTTTAATCTCTCTTTCTCTCTCATGTTCTTCAGATGTCACGATCTTGATGTATCGTGGGCTTTGTTAATATAGTTGGATAGTATGGTGTTTCCCCCTCTCTATCTTGTGATGAATTGAGTTTTCCCTTTGAGATTTCATTTTATTGGATTGAATACTTTTATGGATTTGAGAACACTTGATGTATGTCTTGCTATGAATACTCGTGGTTACAATGGGGTATCATATTCATTCACTTGATATGTGTTTTGACAATCAACTCACGGATTCCCGAGGTGACATTGGGGTAATCTATGCATAGGGGTTGATGCACGTTCTCGTCTTTGTTTCTCCGGTAGAAATCTTGGGGCACTCTTTGAAGTTCTTTGTGTTGGATTGAGTATTATGAATCTAAAATTGTTTGATGCACATCGGATAATGTGCATCATATGGTGTTATTTTACTACAGACTCTTGGTTAGATCAATCGAAAAGAATGGATTGGTGTTATTTTAGTACGGACTCTAGGATATATTGATCGGAAAGAATAGCTTTGAGGTGGTTTCGTACCCTACAAACAATTTCTTCTTATGCTCTCCGCTAGATAAGAACTTTGGAGTGATTCTTCATCGCACTTTGAGGGATGGTTATATGATCCAATTATATTAGCATTTATTGCACTAGCGAAAGTATGGTCCCAGGCCTTGTTTTCAAGCATTGCAATACCGTTTGTGCTCACTTTTATCATTCACTACCTTGCTATTTTTATTTATTCAGATTATAATAATATATTTCTACCATCCATATTACACTTTTATCACCATCTCTTCGCCGAACTAGTGCACCTATACAATTTGCTATTATATTGGGTGTGTTGGGGACAAAAGAGATTTCTTGTATTTGGTTGCAGGGTTGTTTGAGAGAGACCATCTTCATCCTACGCTTCCCGCGGATTGATAAACTTTAGGTCATCCACTTGAGGGAAAATTGCTACTGTCCTACAAAACTCTGCGCTTGGAGGGCCAACATGAGTCTACAGGAATAAAGTTGTGTAGTAGACATCATACACTCATGGCAAGAAAATGGGTTTAAGGGTTTTTGGATGCACAAGCACGATCTCTACTTAGTACAAATTTTTGGCTAACAAAAGACCCGAAACAAACACCACATGTTGGAGGATCCATGACAATATAACTTCTATGCATATATACACAACCATAACCGATTACTTTGTCTTCCTTGTCCAACTTCAACTATTTTGCTCAACTTTGAAAATAATTAATGGGTATTCACAATCATAGAAGATGTACAAGATAATATATTTGTATGTGAAAGTTCTCTTCCTTATACTAATCATTCATGAATTGCTTGTATGACCAATATTGTGATCACTGTTCAAGATATCTTTTGATATTCCGATAAATCGGCCGATTTATCGCTTATTGTTGTTTGGCCGATAAGATAAATCGGACGATAAGTCAGCCGATATGCCGATAAATCGGCCGATATGCCGATAAACTTGCCGATTTACCCCTTATCATGGGTCGACCGATAAGTTCCCGATAAGAGATATCCCCAACATTGATTGTGATTGTCAACCTTCAAAAGATTTCACTTTCTAAACCCAATGTGAAATAACTACTAGGCATGATATGAACATAAAATTTCAACTTCATGATATTCAATTTATTCAATAATTTACTCATAGGATAAAAGTGAAGCACAAGAGTAAATGACAAGTTACTCCAAAAAGATAGAAGTAAAGATTAAAGGAGTAGTTAAGTCAATGGGTAGCTGATGTCTACTACACAACCTTCTTCTTGTAGACATTGTTGGGCCTCCAAGTGCAGAGGTTTGTAGGGCAGTAGCAAATTTCCCTCAAGTGGATGACCTAAGGTTTATCAATCCATGGGAGGCGTAGGATGAAGATGGTCTCTCTCAAACAACCCTGCAACCAAATAACAAAGAGTCTCTTGTGTCCCCAACACACCCAATACAATGGTAAATTGTATATGTGCACTAGTTTGGCGAACAGATGGTGATACAAGTGCAATATGGATGGTAGATATGAGTATTTGTAATCTGAAAATATAAAAACAGCAAGGTAACTAATGATAAAAGTGAGCGTAAACGGTATTGTAATGGTAGGGAACAAGGCCTAAGGTTCATACTTTCACTAGTGCAAGTTCTCTCAACAATAATAACATAACTGGATCATATAACTACCCCTGAACATGCAACAAAGAGTCACTCCAAAGTCACTAATAGCGGAGAACAAACGAAGAGATTATGGTAGGGTATGAAACCACCTCAAAGTTATCCTTTTTGATCTATCTATTCAAGAGCCCGTAGTAAAATAACACAAAGCTATTATTTCCATTCGATCTATCATAGAGTTCATACTAGAATATAACCTTTAGACACAAATCAACCAAAACCCTAATGTCACCTAGATACTCCATTGTCACCTCAAAGTATCCGTGGGCATGATTATACGATATGCATCACACAATCTCAAATTCATCTATTCAACCAACACAAAGTACTTCAAAGAGTGCCCCAAAGTTTCTACCGGAGAGTCAAGACGAAAACATGTGCCAACCCCTATGCATAAGTTCACAAGGTCACTGAACTCGCAAGTTGATCACTGATACGTCTCCAACGTATCTATAATTTTTGATTGCTCCATGCTATATTATCTACTATTTTGAATGTTTATGGCTTTATTATACACTTTTATATCATTTTTGGGACTAACCTATTAACCCAGAGCCCAGTGCCAGTTTCTGTTTTTACCCTGTTTTAGGGTTTCGAAGAAAAGGAAAATCAAACGGAGTCCAATTGACCTGAAACTTCACAGAACTCATTTTTGGAAGGAAAGAAGCCCAGAAGACTTGGAGTGCACGTCGGGGGATCTGCGAGGAGGTCACGAGGCAGGGGGGCACGCCCACCCCCCTGGGCGCGTCCTCCACCCTCGTGAGCCCCTCGTGGGCCCCCTGGCGTACTTCTTCCGCCTATATATCTCCATATACCCTAAAAACATCTGAGAACACAATAGATCGGGAGTTCCGCCGCCAGAAGCCTCCGTAGCCACCGAAAGCCAATCTAGACCCGTTTCCGGCACCCAGCCGGAGGGGGCAAACCCTCTCCGGTGGCCATCTTCATCATCCCGGCGCTCTCCATGACGAGGAGGGAGTAGTTCACCCTCGGGGCTGAGGGTATGTACCAGTAGCTATGTGTTTGATCTCTCTCTCTCTCTCTCGTGTTCTTGATTTGGCACGATCTTGATGTATCGCGAGCTTTGCTATTATATTTGGATCCTATGATGTTTCTTCCCCCCTCTACTCTCTTGTAATGGATTGAGTTTCCCATTTGAAGTTATCTTATCGGATTGAGTCTTTAAAGATTTGAGAACACTTGATGTATGTCTTGCCGTGGATATCTGTGGTGACAATGGGATATCACGTGATTCACTTGATGTATCTTTTGGTGATCAACTTGCGGGTTCCGCCCATGAACCTATGCATAGGGGTTGGCACACGTTTCCGTCGTGATTCTCCGGTACAAACTTTGGGGCACTCTTTGAGGTTCTGTATGTTGGTTGAATAGATGAATCTGAGATTGTGTGATGCATATCGTATAATCATACCCACGGATACTTGAGGTGACATTGGAGTATCTAGGTGACATTAGGGTTTTGGTTGATTTGTGTCTTAAGGTGTTATTCTAGTACGAACTCTAGGGCTGTTTGTGACACTTATAGGAATAGCCCAACGGATTGATTGGAAAGAATAACTTTGAGGTGGTTTCGTACCCTACCATAATCTCTTCGTTCTTTCTCCACTATTAGTGGCTTTGGAGTGACTCTTTATTGCATGTTGAGGGATAGTTATGTGATCCAATTATGTTAGTATTGTTGAGGGAACTTGCACTAGCGAAAGTATGAACCCTAGGCCTTATTTCCTATCATTGCAATACCGTTTACGCTCACTTTTATCATTACTTACCTTGCTGTTTTTATATTTTCAGATTACAAATACTATTATCTACTATCCATATACCACTTGTATCAGCATCTCTTCACCGAACTAGTGCACCTATACAATTTACCATTGTATTGGGTGTGTTGGGGACACAAGAGACTCTTTGTTATTTGGTTGCAGGGTTGCTTGAGAGAGACCATCTTCATCCTACGCCTCCTACGGATTGATAAACCTTAGGTCATCCACTTGAGGGAAATTTGCTACTATCCTACAAACCTCTGCACTTGGAGGCCCAACAACGTCTACAAGAAGAAGGTTGTGTAGTAGACATCAAGCTCTTTTCTGGCGCCGTTGCCGGGGAGGTTAGCGCTTGAAGGTATATCTTTAGATCTTGCAACCGAGTCTTTTAATTTCTTGTTTTATCACTAGTTTAGTATATAAAAGAAAACTACAAAAAATGGAATTGATTTTGTCTCATACGCTTCATCTTTTTAATATCTTTCGTGAGTATGATGGAAAGGATAATTGTGCTCAAGTGCTAGAAGAAGAAATCTATAAAATGTTTGGAACTAAATATTTGAATGATGAGCATGATTGCAATGTTGTTAGTATGAATTCCTTGAATATCCATGATGCTAATGATATGCAAATCCACAAGCTTGGGGAAGCTATCTTTGATGAAGATGATATTTTTTGTCCCCCAAGTTTTGATGAGCAAATTTATTATGATGAAAGCATGCCTCCTATCTATGATGATTATTGTGATGACACGTATGCTTTAAAGAATAATGATAACAATGAAACTTGTCATCTTGATTTCAATTTTCAATCCCATGATAATTATTTTGTTGAGTTTGCTCCCACTACTATTCAAGAGAAGAATTTTGCTTATGTGGAGAGTAGTAAATTTTCTATGCTTGTAGATCATGAAAAGAATGCTTTAGGTGCTGGTTATATTGTTGAATTCATTCATGATGCTACTGAAAATTATTATGAGGGAGGAACATATGCTTGTGGGAATTGCAATAATATCAAATTTCCTCTCTATGTGCTTAAAATCTTGAAGTTATGCTTGTTTTGCCTTCCTATGCTAGTTGATTATTGTTCCCATATGTTGTTTTCTCACAAAATCCCTATGCATAGGAAGTGGGTTAGACTTAAATGTGCTAGTCATATTCTTCATGATGCTCTCTTTATGTTTCATTTTTTATCTTTTATGTGAGCATCATTGAAATCATCATGCCTAGCTAGGGGCGTTAAACGATAGCGCTTGTTGGGAGGCAACCCAACTTTATTTTTGTTCCTTGCTTTTTGTTACTGTTTAGTAATAAATAATTCATATAGCCTCTATTTAGATGTGGTTTTATTCTTTTAATTAGTGTTTGTGCCAAGTAGAACCTTTGGGAAGACTTAGGGAGAGTCTTTTTTATCATGCTGTAAAAAACAGAAACTTTAGCGCTCGTAAAGATTGCTGCCAGTTTTTATTGGAGAGTGCTATTGAGGTAATTATTTTTTAATATGATTAATAGATAAATTCCTCAGGTCCAGCAATTTATTTGAGAATTTTATGAGTTCCAGAAGTATACGTTTGATCCAGATTACTACAGAATGTTCTGTTTTTGACAGATTCTGTTTTCGATGTGTTGTTTGCTTATTTTGATGAATCTATGGCTAGTAAAATAGTTTATAAACCATAGAGAATTTGGAATACAGTAGGTTTAACACCAATATAAATAAAGAATGAGTTCATTACAGTACCTAAGTGGTGATTTATTTTCTTATACTAACGGAGCTTACGAGCTTTCTACTTTAAGTTTTGTGTTGTGAAGTTTTCAAGTTTTGGGTAAGGATTCGATGGACTATGGAACAAGGAGTGGTAAGAGCCTAAGATTGGGGATGCCCAAGGCACCCCAAGGTAATATTCAAGGAAAACCAAGAGCCTAAGCTTGGGGATGCCCCGGAAGGCATCCCCTCTTTCGTCTTCGTTCATCGGTAACTTTACTTGAAGCTATATTTTTATTCACCACATGATATGTGTTTTGCTTGGAGCGTCAATTTATTTTGTTAGGTTTTGCTTGCTGTTATTTATAACAATGTTTTTCATCTTTTATTTCAATAAAAGTGGCATTGATAGCCTTCACTATGCCTATGTTACAAGTATACATGTCGCTGTTTGAAAACAGAAAGTTTACCGCTGTTGCAATAATTCCCTAGAAAAGTCAGAATGTGATAAAATGTTGAAACCTTTTGCATATTAAGCTCTGATAAATTTACTACACTGGGAATTGTCTTTCATAATTTTTGGAGCTAGGGAAGTATGGATGTTGCAGCATTCTTTACAGACTATCCTGTTTAGGCAGATTGCTGTTATGTTTGCATTGTTTGCATATGTTTGCTTCTTTAATGATTCTATTTGAGGATAGGACTATTAAATATGCAGAGGAATTTAGTATGAAATATTGAATAATAATTTTAGTTATTTTCCACAGTAGAGTATGATAAGGTTTTTGCAATAGTTTATACTAACCTATCTCACGAGTCCTTGTTGAGTTTTGTGTGGATGAAGCTTTTGAGATTTAGGGAGACCGTGATATTAGAGGAATTAAGGAGACACAAAAGCTAAAGCTTGGGGATGCCCAAGGCATCCCAAGATAATATTTCAAGAAGTCTCAAGCATCTAAGCTTGGGGATGCCCCAGTTGGCATCCCACCTTTCTTCTTCAACAATTATCGGTTAGTTTCGGTTGATCCTAAGTTTTTGCTTCTTCACATGATGTTTGATATTCTTAGATGTCATTTTATTTTGTTTTGCTTGCTGTTTGAATAAATTATCAAGATCTGAAATTATTGAATGTTAGAGAGTCTTCACATAGTTGCATAATTATTCGACTACTCATTGATCTTCACTTATATCTTTCGGAGTAGTTTGTCATTTTCTCTAGTGCTTCACTTAGATTATTTTGATAGTCTTAATAGCATGGTAATTTGCTTAAAATCCTAATATGCTAGGTATTCCAGAATAATAAAATTCTCTTATGAGTGTGTTGAATACTATGAGAAGTTTGATACTTGATAATTGTTTTGAGATATGGAGGTAATAATATCAAAGTCATGCTAGTTGAGTAGTTGTGAAATTGAGAAATACTTGTGTTGAAGTTTGTGATTCCCGTAGCATGCACGTATGGTGAACCGTTATGTGATGAAGTCGGAGCATGATTTATTTATTGATTGTCTTCCTTATGAGTGGCGGTCGGGGACAAGCGATGGTCTTTTCCTACCAATCTATCCCCCTAGGAGCATGCGCGTAATACTTTGCTTTGATAACTTGTAGATTTTTGCAATATGTATGTGAGTTCTTTATGACTAATGTTGAGTCCATGGATTATACGCACTCTCACCCTTCCACCCTTGCAAGCCTCTCTTGTACCGCGCACCTTTCGCCGGTACCATAAACCCACCATTTACCTTCCTCAAAACAGCCACCATACCTACCAATTATGGCAATTCCATAGCCATTCCGAGATATATTGCCATGCAACTTTCCACCGTTCCATTTATTATGACAAGCTCCATCATTGTCATATTGCTTAGCATGATCATGTAGTTGACATTGTATTTGTGGCAAAGCCACCATTCATAATTCTTTCATATATGTCCCTCATGCATCATTGCACATCCCGGTACACCGCCGGAGGCATTCATATAGAGTCATATCTTGTTCTAAGTATCGAGTTGTAATTCTTGAGTTGTAAGAAAATAAAAGTGTGATTATCATCATTATTAGAGCATTGTCCCAGTGAGGAAAGGATGATGGAGACTATGATTCCCCCACAAGTCGGGATGAGACTCCAGACGAAAATAAATAAATAAATAAATAAAAGAGGCCAAAGAAGCCCAAAGAAAAAAGAGAAAAGAGGCCATAAAAAGAGAAGGCCCAAATAAAAAAATATAAAAAATGAGAGAAAAAGAGAGAAGGGACAATGCTACTATCCTTTTACCACACTTGTGCTCCAAAGTAGCACCATGATCTTCATGATAGAGAGTCTCCTATGTTGTCACTTTCATATACTAGTGGGAATCTTTCATTATAGAACTTGGCTTGTATATTCCAATGATGGGCTTCCTATAAATGCCCTAGGTCTTTGTGAGCAAGCGAGTTGGATGCACACCCAGTAGTTTCTTTTGTTGAGCTTTCATATACTTATAGCTCTAGTGCATCCATTGCATGGCAATCCCTACTCACTCACATCGATATCTATTGATGGGCATCTCCATAGCCCATTGATACGCCTAGTTGATGTGAGACTATCTTCTCCTTTTTGTCTCCTCCACAACCACCATTCTATTCCACCTATACTGCTATGTCCATGGCTCACGCTCATGTATTGCGTGAAGATTGAAAATTTTTGAGAACATCAAAAGTATGAAACAATTGCTTGGCTTATCATCGGGGTTGTGCATGATTTAAATATTTTGTGTGGTGAAGATGGAGCGTAGCCAGACTATATGATTTTGTAGGGATAGCTTTCTTTGGCCATGTTATTTTGAGAAGACATAATTTCTTAGTTAGTATGCTTGAAGTATTATTATTTCTATGTCAATATGAACTTTTGTCTTGAATCTTATGGATCTGAATATTCATACCACAATTAAGAAGAATCACATTGAAATTATGCCAAGTAGCACTCCACATCAAAAAATTCTATTTTTATCATTTACCTACTCGAGGACGAGCAAGAATTAAGCTTGGGGATGTTGATACGTCTCCAGCGTATCTATAATTTTTGATTGCTCCATGCTATATTATCTACTGTTTTGAATGTTTATGGGCTTTATTATACACTTTTATATCATTTTTGGGACTAACCTATTAACCCAGAGCCCAGTGCCAGTTTCTGTTTTTACCCTGTTTTAGGGTTTCGAAGAAAAGGAAATTCAAACGGAGTCCAATTGACCTGAAACTTCACGGAACTCATTTTTGGAAGGAAAGAAGCCCAGAAGACTTGGAGTGCACGTCGGGGGATCTGCGAGGAAGTCACGAGGCAGGGGGGCGCGCCCACCCCCCTGGGCGCGTCCTCCACCCTCGTGAGCCCCTCGTGGCCCCCCTGACGTACTTCTTCCGCCTATATATCTCCATATACGCTAAAAACATCCGAGAACACAATAGATCGGGAGTTCCGCCGCCAGAAGCCTCTGTAGCCACCGAAAGCCAATCTAGACCCGTTCCGGCACCCTGCCGGAGGGGGCAATCCCTCTCTGGCGGCCATCTTCATCATCCCGGCGCTCTCCATGACGAGGAGGGAGTAGTTCACCCTTGGGGCTGAGGGTATGTACCAGTAGCTATGTGTTTGATCTCTCTCTCTCTCTCGTGTTCTTGATTTGGCACGATCTTGATGTATCGCGAGCTTTGCTATTATATTTGGATCCTATGATGTTTCTTCCCACCTCTACTCTCTTGTAATGGATTGAGTTTCCCCTTTGAAGTTATCTTATCGGATTGAGTCTTTAAAGATTTGAGAACACTTGATGTATGTCTTGCCGTGGATATCTGTGGTGACAATGGGATATCACGTGATTCACTTGATGTATGTTTTGGTGATCAACTTGCGGGTTCCGCCCATGAACCTATGCATAGGGGTTGGCACATGTTTTCGTCGTGATTCTCTGGTAGAAACTTTGGGGCACTCTTTGAGGTTCTATGTGTTGGTTGAATAGATGAATCTGAGATTGTGTGATGCATATCGTATAATCATACCCACGGATACTTGAGGTGACATTGGAGTATCTAGGTGACATTAGGGTTTTGGTTGATTTGTGTCTTAAGGTGTTATTCTAGTACGAACTCTAGGGCTGTTTGTGACACTTATAGGAATAGCCCAACGGATTGATTGGAAAGAATAACTTTGAGGTGGTTTCGTACCCTACCATAATCTCTTCGTTCGTTCTCCACTATTAGTGGCTTTGGAGTGACTCTTTGTTGCATGTTGAGGGATAGTTATGTGATCCAATTATGTTAGTATTGTTGAGGGAACTTGCACTGGCGAAAGTATGAACCCTAGGCCTTATTTCCTATCATTGCAATACCGTTTACGCTCACTTTTATCATTAGTTACCTTGCTGTTTTTATATTTTCAGATTACAAATACTATTATCTACTATCCATATACCACTTGTATCACCATCTCTTCGCCGAACTAGTGCACCTATACAATTTACCATTGTATTGGGTGTGTTGGGGACACAAGAGACTCTTTGTTATTTGGTTGCAGGGTTGCTTGAGAGAGACCATCTTCATCCTATGCCTCCTACGGATTGATAAACCTTAGGTCATCCACTTGAGGGAAATTTGCTACTGTCCTATAAACCTCTGCACTTGGCGGCCCAACAACGTCTACAAGAATAAGGTTGTGTAGTAGACATCAATCACCAAAACATATATCAAGTGGATCACGTGAATATCCCATTGTCACCACAGATAAGCACGGCAAGACATACATCAAGTGTTCGCAAATCCATAAAGAAGGTCAATCCGATAAGATAAGTTCAAAGGGAAAACTCAATCCATTACAAGAGAGTAGAGGGGGAGAAACATCATAAGATCCAACTATAATAGCAAAGCTCGCGGTACATCAAGATCGTGCCAAATCAAGAACACGAGAGAGAGAGAGAGAGATCAAACACATAGCTACTGGTACATACCCTCAGCCCCGAGGGTGAACTACTCCCTCCTCGTCATGGAGAGCGCCGGGATGATGAAGATGGCCATCGGTGAGGGATCCCCCCTCCGGCAGGGTGCCGGAACAGGGTCCCGATTGGCTTTTGGTGGCTACAGAGGCTTGTGGTGGCGGAACTCCCAATCTATTGTGCTCCTCAATGTTTTTAGGGTATATGGACATATATAGGCGAAAGAAGTCGGTCAGGGGAGCCACAAGGGGCCCACGAGGGTGGGGGCGCGCCCAGGGGGGTAGGGGCCCTCATGGCTTCGTCGTTGCTTCCCTGACGTAAACTCCAAGTCTCCTGGATTGCTTCCGTTCCAAAAATAACTCTCCCGAAGGTTTCATTCCGTTTGGACTCCGTTTGATATTCCTTTTCTTCGAAACACTAAAAGAGGCAAAAAAACAGCAATATGGGTTGGGCCTCCGATCAATAGGTTAGTCCCAAAAATGATATAAAAGTGTTTAGTAAAGCCCATAGACATCCAAAACAGGTAATATAATAGCATGGAACAATCAAAAATTATAGATATGTTGGAGACGTATCAAGCATCCCCAAGCTTAATTCTTGCTCGTCCTCGAGTAGGTAAATGATAAAAACAGAATTTTTGATGTGGAATGCTACCAACCATATTTCTCAATGTAATTTTCTTTATTGTGACATGAATGTTCATATCCAAATGATTCAAGATAAAAGTTCATATTGACATGAAAACAATAATACTTCAAGCATACTAACAAAGCAATCATGTCTTCTCAAAATACATGGGTAAAGAAAGCTATCCCTACAAAATCATATAGTCTGGCTATGCTCTATGTTCATCACACAAAGTATTTTAGCATGCACAACCCCGATGACAAGCCAAGAAATTGTTTCATACTTTAGTATTCTCAAACTTTTTCAACTTTCACGCAATACATGAGCGTGAGCCATGGACATAGCACTATATGTGGAATAAAATGGTGGTTGTGGAGAAGACAAAAGGGGGGAAGATAGTCTCACATCAACTAGGCGTATCAACGGGCTATGGAGATGCCCATTAATATATATCAATGTGAGTGAGTAGGGATTGCCATGCAACGGATGCACTAGAGCTATAAGTGTATGAAAGCTCAACAAAAGAAACTAAGTGGGTGTGCATCCAACTTGCTTGCTCACGAAGACCTAGGGCATTTTGAGGAGGCCCATCATTGGAATATACAAGCCAAGTTCTATAATGAAAAATTCCCACTTAGTATATGAAAGTAACAACATAGGAGATTCTCTATCATAAAGATCATGGTGCTACTTTGAAGCACAAGTGTGGTAAAAGGATAGTAACATTGTCCCTTCTCTCTTTTTCTCTCATTTTTTGGGCCTTTCTTTTTTTATGGCCTTTCTCTTTTTTTATGGCCTTTCTCTTTTTTATGGCCTTTATCTTCTTTTTTTCAAGTCCGGAGTCTCATCCTGACTTCTGGGGGAATCATAGTCTCCATCATCCTTTCCTCACATGGGACAATGCTCTAATAATGAAGATCATTACACTTTTATTTACTTACAACTCAAGATTACAAATTGATACTTAGAACAAAATATGACTCTATATGAATGCCTCCGGCGGTGTACCGGGATATGCAATGAATCAAGAGTGACATGTATGGAAGAATTATGAAGGTGGCTTTGCCACAAATACGATGTCAACTACATGATCATGCAAAAGCAATATGACAATGATGATGCGTGTCATAATAAACGGAACGGTGGAAAGTTGCATGGCAATATATCTCGGAATGGCTATGGAAATGCCATAATAGGTAGGTATGGTGGCTGTTTTGAGGAAGGTATATGGTGGGTGTATGGTACCGGCGAAAGTTGCGCGGCACAAGAGAGGCTAGCAATGGTGGAAGGGTAAGAGTGCGTATAATTCATGGACTCAACATTAGTCATAAAGAACTCATATACTTATTGCAAAAATCTACATGTCATTGAAACAAAGTACTACGCGCATGCTCCTAGGGGGATAGATTCACCACAAAAAAAAGACACATCCGTGACATTTTGGGCTGAACGAAAAAAATTTCTTTCATACATATGAAACTTCTATGATGATAATTGTGACAAAACCCGGTATCATCATAGATGTGGTGGGATCCTACTTCTATGACAAAAAATCATGACAGAAAATAGGCTTTTCGTCTTGGGCGGGCCGGAGATGCAGCTGCATGACATTCTTTGGGCCGTCCATGACGGAAAAAACCGTGGTAGAAGCGAGGGGGAGGAAAATTTCGGGGAGTTCCCGGTTACGATGGGAGGTCGGGGGCCGAGCGATGTGTGTTTCTCTCGTACACGTACGCGCATGTGTGCGAGGCGTTGGCTCTAACTGAACCCGAGCGAGGCATTGGGCTCTAACTAAACCCGAGCGATTGCACTGTAGGCTACGCGTTACTGAACCCAAGCGATCGATCGATGGTTGTTAACTGAACCCGATCGAGCGATTCCTTCGCTACTGCTGCTAACTGAAGCCGATCGATTGGATGAACAGTGAGCGTTGCGGGGGGGGTTGGATGAACAGTGAGTGGTGGCGTTGCCTCTGGATGAACAGGACCCCGTGGTGTGGTGGAGGGCTGGATGAACAGTAGACGGTGGAGGGGTGCCCGTGGAGGGGTGGTTGAACAGGACCCTGTGGTGTGGAGGGCTGGATGAACAGTAGACGGTGGAGGGGTGCCCGTGGAGGGGTGGTTGAACAGCAGCCGGTGGAGTAGCGCGCGGTGGAGGCTTGATGAACAAGAGCCCGTGGAGGCTGGAGGAGGTCGACGATGGAGATGAACAGTATCCCGTGGAGTCCCGTTTTGTGGTACGCCACACCCCTCCCAGTCAATAGGACCCCCGTTTCGACCGTAGCGCTCCAACACAAGTCTGTTTCCTCTGTTTTGCGGTACGCCACACCCCTCCCGATCAACAGGACCCCCGTTTTGACCGTAGGAGGTCCGTTTCCTCCATTTTGCGGTACGCCAAACCCCTCCCGATGAACAGGATCCCGTTTCGAACGTGGCTGGTCGAACACAAGGCCGTTTCCTCTGTTTTGCGGTACGCCAGGCCTTGTTTCCATCGCCTGTTCCATCCAAGCCCTCCCGATGAACACGACCGTGCATTCCGTTCCGACCCAGCCGGTTGGCTCCCACGCGTTCCGTTGCCTCACGATGAACACGACGCATTCCGTTGCCTACCCATGAACACGACACATTACGTTGCCTCCCCATGAACACGACGCATTCCGTTGCCTCCCCATGAACACGACGACGATGTTGTTTCTACGTTCCGACCCAGCCATGTACACGAGCCCTGGTCGTACGTATGCGCGAGTAGGCGTTCGAGACCCTGCCCGTATGTACGTACGTGGCCGTATTTTGTTTCTTGCACCCTGGCCGCTGTACGTATGTGTACATGCTACGTGCGCGCCTCTACTACGACACGTACGCGCCTCTACTACGACACGTGCGCGCCTCTACATCGACCAGTATATATGTACGTACACGTTCGTGACCAGAATGACAACACTACGTATGCTTCGACCAGGTGGGTCCCGACTGTCAGGCACTTGCTTGCCTGCGAAGATGTAGCTGGAGGGTCCCAGCGGTCAGGGGGCGAATCGTTTTGTTTTTGTTTTTTTGCCAGGACGCACTTCCTTGCGTGCAAAGGTGTAGCTGATGGGTCCCAGCAGTCAGGGGGGAATCGTTTTTTTTGCCCGAAAGCACTTCCTTGCGTGCGAAGATGTAGCTGGTGGGTCCCAGCAGTCTGGGGGGCGAATCGTTTTTTTCGGACGCACTTCCTTGCGTGCGAAGATGTAGCTGGTGGGTCCCAGCAGTCAGGGGGCGAATCGTTTTTTTGGACGCACTTCCTTGCGTGCGAAGATGTAGTTGGTGGGTCCCAACAGTCAGGGGGAAATGTTTTTTTCACGAAATACGGTGGCCCGTCCGGTGGGTCCCCGCTGTCAGGTGGAGGAATAATTATTTTGCGCGTAATAAGGAGGCACTTCCTTGCTACGACCGTGGACCCAGCTGTCAGCCTCTCCACGTACAGTCCATGTCCGATGGAAGCAATTCCTTGACCACGTTGACCACGCCGCGCCGAGAGCACCAGGGCGGTGGACGACGGCGAGGCCTAGGAAGGGGATGACGCGGAGTCGGGGAAGACGCGGCAGTGGATGCCCACGTGTAGAGGAGTATGAGGGTTCACTCGTTCGGCTGCGGTGTGAGGCTATCATCGCCGCCGCAGAATAACAGGGGGTGTGGGTGCGTAGAGGGATGGCCTGGCCAGCGGTGGGAGTAGTAGGTGGCGGTGAGGCCTCCGAGGCATCACAGCTGGCCACGGGTGGCAGGAGCAGGGGCACGACCGGCGCTGCTTTGGGCGGCTGGAGCAAGAAGACCAGAGGTTGAAGAAGCACTACGGCCGTTGGATGGACATCGTACGGTCATTGTAGCTAGAATCGTTCATATATTGACTAAAGTTGACAAAGGCCTTCGTCCCAGTCAACTTAGTAGGCCCACAAGTCAGCCTCCCACCAAGGTGGGTCCCAGCTAGCAAGGGGTATTCATTTTTTTGTGCGTAATAAGGAGGCACTTCCGGTGGGTCCGAGCTGAGAGCGGGGGGAACATTTTTTCGCGAAATACGGTGGCCCGTCCTGTGGGTCCCAGCAGTTAGGGGAAACGTTTTTTTTTGTGAAATACCGGTGGCCCGTCCGGTGGGTCCCTGCTGTCAGGTGGAGGAATAATTATTTTCCACGTAATAAGGAGGCACTTCCTTGCGATTGCCGTGGACCCAGCTGTCAACCTCTCCACATACAGTACTCTTCCGATGGAAGTCGGTCGTTGACCACATTGACCACGCCGCGCCGAGAGCACCACAGCGGTGGACAATGGCGAGGCCTAGGAAGGGGACGACGCGGAGCCGGGGAAGACGCGGCAGTGGAAGCCCGCGCAGAGAGGAGTACGAGGGTTCACCGGTTCGACTACGGTGTGAGGCTATCGTCACCGCAAAATAATAGGGGGTGTGGGTGAGTAGAGGGATGCCCTGGCCAGCGGTGGAAGTAGTAGGGGCGCTGAGGCCTGCATGGCAGCACAGCCGGCCACGGGAGGCGGGAGTAGGCGGTCCCGCCGGCGCTGCTTTGGTGGCTGGAGCAAGAAGATCAGAGATTGAAGAAACATGACGGTCGTTGGATTGACATCCAATGGTTACGTCTGCTAAAATCGTTTGTTGATGTATATAATAACTAAAAAATCTTGCATACACGTCAACTAAACAGGCCCACAAGTCAGACCACTCCCTCTTTTTTTAATAATTTATATATAGCTCATGGCAAATTCTTATGCAATTTATTGCAGTCATTTTTCTGGTTGGCCAGGGCCAATTTCGCATATTTCTGTGGGTTCCAAACTATTTTTAATACCGAAATGTCGAGCCAGATTTAAAGTACTTTGAAGATATATTTAAATTAGGTTAATGCCCAGTGAAATAGGAATCTGAAAATGTGAAAAAATTCAGAAATTATAAAGTAATTTCCAATTTGTCATCTGTTTTTATATTTACAACCCATTTCATATTACTTTCAAGATTTGCAGGCATCTTGAAAGAGTTGCAGCCCATCAGGGCATAGAAAAATAAGTAGGCCTGGATTGGGTATTCTTCAGAAAAAATAAACTGGGCTCATTTTCACAAAGAAAAAATAGCTGGGCTGGTCACATGGTGAACATAAAATATAAGCCTGGGCTAGACGGGCCACAGCCTAGTTCAAACCCTGCTCCGTCTCAACAATACCAAACAAAAAAATACTGCTCGAGTAGCTACGTCCCAGATGTCAGCCAATCTTGTGATGTTCTCTTGTCTATTGACTATATACGCTCACAATGTTGTGGGTCCCAGATGTCAGGAAAACACTAGGAGGAAGCATTTTATTTTTCCATACGCTGACGTGGTGGGCCCCTACTGTCATCCTCTCCACGTACTTCTGCCGATTCCTGTTGCTTGTTGACCATGTTGACAACGTGAGAGGGCAGCGCCGCAGCGAGCGCACCAAAGCGCGCGGAGGACGTTGGCGTTAACGATTTAGGAGACGGTGGGGCGGCGATGCGTGCGCTGAGGCGCAGCCAGCCGTGGGAGGCGGAATCAGGCGGCCCCGCTGGCGCTGGTTTGGTTTTGGCGGCTGGAGGAAGACAGGACTGAAGAAACACGACAGACTGTAAAAGCAGCAGGAGTACTTAACAACCTTAACTGAAACCAGCAGGGGCAAGTAACAACCAAAGCTGAAAGCAGTATGAGTACTTATACAGGTTCAACCGTACAAAGCACGCCTCAAATAGTGCTACTTTGCCTACAGTTAACCAAGGGTGAGGCCACCAAGCCCCAGGACAAGGCCCAGGCACCACCCCGCGCATCCACAACCTTCTGAAAGCGGCTTCATCTCGCAACGTGGTCAATAAACAGGATATTCGCTTTAGAGCCATGGAAAAGCATGAACACAATCTCCTGTCCTATTCTCCAAGATGGATGGGCCTTCATTATTTGAGACCACCCATGAATAAGTATCCTTTCACCTCCAAGGGGAATTGAGTAGGTCGACATAAACATCATGTTGTGACCAAGCGCAAGTCTGACCCGACCATGGTCAGGCATCTGTATAGGAACAATAGAACTCGGCAGTTCCTGTTTCAAGAAGATCAGAGCCGTAAAACTGTGTATAAGCAATAGTTTATGAGCAACATATATAACAGAAAACAGCTCGAACCATAAGTTTCTTGACACAGTTGGACCTGTTCAACGAGTGCAGCAGTGGCACACATATCCCACATGGCCTTCCACCATTGAAACGCCCTACAAGGACCTCAAGACGATCAATAAAGTGTAGGAACTTGTGGATGTCGATCCAGTCAACTTCAGTGCCATTAGTAACAGCCGAGTTATTACAGAGTAACAAACGAGCAGACTGCTTAACTCTGAAAAAACCTACACGTGCCACCAATTATAAGAAAATATTAGTTAGAAGTAGCATCTTCGTGAGAGATTCGTTGCTACTTCTAAAGTTAAATTGTGATTAGTTAGACAGAATAGGTGGATTAAGAAGTAATCGAGGCAACAAGCAAGAACCAGATACAAAACTAACATGGATGAACAATTGGAATGACGTCAGGGTGGAAGATCGCAATGAAGATGAGACCAGGTTCTGCTATTTCCATCAACATTCGTGCGCCAATTTTCAGTCCGTAACACTTGAGAAAGTTTATCCAAGTTCGGCCATAAAAAAGCAGCGATCTTCTTGGTTCATGAACCCAACTCAGAACTTATATCCATGGCTTGTCTTCACTGTGACCATTAAACTAGTGTATTCAGTTATGGCAAGGCCGAGCATCTTGAGTACATGTGTTCTAACAGAGCAAATAATACACTACAGGAAAAATAATATGAGAACACAACATGTTCAAAAAAAACCCACCCTCCCGGATAGAAAAGAGGATTCTAGGAACATACTGTGTGCATTTCAAAATGTTGTGTTAGGATGAGAAGGAACAAGTGTGGCGTCTCGCCGAGGGCGGAGAAACCTGTAGGGTACTCGCACTTTGGGCACTGCAAATGAAACACACTAGATTCGGTAGGAAGAAAAATGCATCAACAGCGGCGGCTGCCATCCTAGCATTACCTGCGACCAAGGGACTTGGATTTATCGGGGATGGATGAAGAATTCGTACCTGGTTCTCCATGAGAAAACCCTATGCAATCGCCGAGAGGGGGTTTTCTCTGAACAAGCAGACGAGGGAGAAGGGGATTCAGGCCCAGTGAAATATTGCCGCTTCGTCCGTCCAGCTTACTGCTAAAGCTGGAAAGGGGGGTTGTGATTTGATGGATCATTGGGCATTATTGCGGCGCTACGACCGGGGTGTGTCTACCATGAAGTTGTGCACTCTAATTTATGCATATGGCACGTGGACCCCGTTGCCGGTTGCCCCACATATCAGCGAAAGGAAGTAGGAAGACAGAAGTAACTAGTTGCACATAAATATATTTTTTGACAGAGAGATACTCCATCTGTAAAGAAATATACAAATCTTTTATATCACAGGCTCACCTTGCCGAGAAATATACTCCCTCTGCAACGCACAGGCATTATGGGGGTTCAGCTGAGAATATAATACTCAGATAGACTCATGGTTCTGGACTTTGGGCCGCAGGCCGACCCTGCATGTTTGGGGGCCCATGTGTTCTACCTTAGCGCTTTTCATATTGCAAGTGATCGGTACGACGCTGGTTTTAGATGCTGTCGCAAGGCGAATACACAAAATTGAATAAAGCACGGCATCTGTTGGAATGAAATCGAACGACAGTTCCTAACCAGCAATCAGAGTTGCAATTCTATCAGCGATATACCATGTGATAAATAATACTGTTGTACTACTTATACACACAGGACACTTGTTTCACCATGCCAGATTATTACATCAAAATCTCTCGGAGGATAGATCAGTTCGGCAGTTGCGTGCTGCTACTGAAGAATTTCAAAGTTGATTTGGACCAGCTCTCCTTGGCGAGAAAGTTCAATTTTGACATCATCCCCTACCGCAAGATATGATTTAGATTTGAACCTTGACCATCCTTTAGCATCAATCATCATGCGACCATCCTTTGTACTTACGGTATATTGAGCAGGTTCATTCACACCAAGGCTGCGCATGGTAAGAGAAACTTGGCCGCGGTCACCCAGATTGTTGAACGACTCCCTCGTTGCTCTAGGAATTCTCTGTTTGCAAACAAGAAGACATACCCAAACAGTTAGATCAACACAGTGAATCATGTGAAACAACATGGAAAGAAAAAAGAACGAAGCACTTGGGCGGCCAATGCTTACCAAGAAGGTGGACATGTCGGTTTTTGCAGGGACTTTGGTATATGAAGTGCGAACTGCAGCCCAGTCTGTTGTCGGTGCAACTGCACGGGCCGGAGCAGATGCAAGTGCAAGTGTTGGTGCAGGGGCCAAAGCCACTGCTGCTGCCGGAGATGGTGCTCCTTGTAGAGCCGGTGCCGGTGTCGGAGCAGGTGCCGGTGTCGATGCCCGATCCTCCGGTAGATCAGACTGATCCGCTGACGCGGTCGGTGCCCAATCCTCAGCTAGATCAGACTGAGCTGCTGCCACTGTCAGTGCTAGAGCAACTGTCGGTGCTCGATCTGTGCGAGACAGCGGCGATCCTGTCTGGTCTGCTATGATCAGCTTTCTAACTTGACTAGGATCCATGACCGTGATCCAGTTTTTTCTTCATTTCTTTTAAACACGAGAAGGACTAATTGTGGCATTTTTGTTAAACCAAACTGCAGTTCATCATAGGGATTTAGCTTGTACTCAGACAACAAACTAATCGAATTTTTTCCAGTAATATAAGTGATGGATAGTGCCTTCGTTACTGACATGACATAAGAAGTGAAACCTGCAAAAATAGCCATCGTAGAGCAAACCAAACGGTTTATTCTGTGATGAATGTCACATGGCAAATCCTGCATCGTAAAATTGCTGGAAAAGAAAGAAAACATGACATTAAATCAATAAGATTTAGACAGTAAATCAATAAGATTTACTTGATGTGACACGAGTGAATCCTTACCAGGAAATCACCATGTTGAAGTACTAAACAGAAGATTGATCGTCCAACTACGCGTGGCATGTAGGGGCCCCGCCTACTCCCACAAGCAGGACAGTCCAAAGGTCATGACAAATCGTATGGACCGAACATCCATGGGACTGGAAATCCTGGTGGGTGCGATAAACCTTGCAATGCATACAGATATTGGAGTGTAACCATAATTGATAAACCGTCCTCACAAAAAATATGATCTGGATACTTTAAAATATACAGACTGAATTGAGTGGACAAACATTAACATAGACCGTTCTCAGGACTGACCACACACCAAAAGCGGCAGTACTAACAAACAATACAAGGTTCACAAACACAAATCAAGTACTGAACAATAGTACTTACTACAGACAAGCAAAGTTGCACTAACTAAACTCTGCAGACTATTTCTTGCCACCAACCTACGGGATGAACCCCGCATAGCTGACTAGGCCATGGACTTCATGTGAGATGTCTACATGCACCATCACCATCTTGTCAACCTTGGAGAAGCTAACAGAGTGGTCTTTCCACTCATAAACATGATGATGAAGACAGGATGCATCATATTTGTTGGGAAGCTTTACAAGAACCACACCCTTCGTAATCGAAGGCACAGCCAGGAAATTGTTGTGGTCAAGTACAGCCTCGAGAACACGCCTGACAACAATGCTACAGGAAAACACTAGTTCGGGACACGTGGCGACAAGGACACAACAGCTGGATAGTTCAACAGTAGAACTCATCATCAGGTCTTCCAGTTCACACGGCATGACTTTGAGAACTTCATCTCCACCGCGGACCTGGTTCTAATTCAAACAGAAACCATATTTTATTACTACCTCCGTTCAGAAATATAAGATGATTTTCGATATTATACTCCATATATGACTACATATACGCGCAGAAATGAGTGAACAAAGATACTAGAACATGTCTTCAAAGGCATGAGAGCAGAGGGATTACATGCAATATCCATAACACAAGTTACTGAGGCAAATATACCCTCTTAAAAGGTAGCATTGATGTTCATAAAGTACTCCCTCCGTCCCAAAATTCTTGTCTTAGATTTGTCTAGATACGGATGTATCAAGTCACATTTTAGTATTAGATACATCCGTATCTAGACAAATCTAAGACAATAAATTTGGGACAGAGGGAGTAGTTGAAAGTAATCTATAAGAAATCAGTGTCAACCTCTCACATGTTTTGGTCAAAAGAGGAATTTAGAACCGTCATTTGGCACACTAAAATCACACGCAAGATCACCCAGAAAGTTGTACTACCAGTACTAGTACTGCGTGTTAGATGAAAAAACATGATCAAGATCGAGAAAAAGATCGTCAACAAGAGACATTACCTGGACTTGCTTAATGAGGGATCCCGGAGAGGGGGGCTTGGATAGGGCGATGGCTTTGAGCTTGTCTGCGGTAGTCTCGGCGGGGTGCTTGTGCTTCTTCGTACCATGAGCCTCGATGGTTTTGGCCAGAGCCATAGACATCACGTCGGCCGGTGCTCCGGCTTCCATCCAAGAAAGGAAGCTGAGAGAGAAGAGTGAAAGGAGGAACGAGACGAGGGAGAAGCGAAGCGAGTGGGGGTTTTCTTCAAGAGAGGAAGCTGAGAGAGAAGAGTGAAATGATGGTTGCTTCGTCCGTCCAACTTACTGCTGGAAAGGAGGGGGTTTTGTGATTTGACGGCTCATTGGGCATTACTGCGGCGGTTCGATCGGGGTAGTCTACCGTCACTCTACTACGGAGTAATTTAGTGCATGGCTGGTGGACCCAGGTGCTGGCTGTCCCACACATCGGTGAAAGTGAGTAATTTAGTGCATGGCTGGAGGAGGATCCGCACGGTAGAGCGTGTCCACTATTTTTCTAAAGAAAAAAATGATTACAGCAAGCGTTTCCACTCTTACGACGGAGGAGTGCGAAACACGGCAGCCACTTGAACATACACAGTGCTCCTACTACTGCTAGTGTAGTAAGATATGACGATAACAAATGATGTTGTGTGCATGTCAACTACTCCTATATGTAACATAGTACCGCTTTTTCGACTGTCCGGTCGAGAATGAACGGTGAGATCAATGTTAACAGAACTAGGTCCACAGCGCACGAAGAGTACGGTGCTACAGTACTCCACGAAACATGAACCATATGAAGCACGAATAGTGTTAGGCAGGGTGTATGAAGGGTGCACGGGATGGGAGCAAAAGTTCCCTTCTCGACCCACTTTTGGGTGTTTGGCAGAGTGCATGAAGGGTGCATGAGTCCACACTAGTAGGTTGACAAAAATACACGAAGAGGAAACAACTATATTGAGATGAGAATGCAACCAAACACACCCACATGCTTTGTGCTACAGTGACTGATCTGCACCGTCTGAGTTTGATCCAAAGGTCATGTTGCGCCAAGACATGGACATGCCCATGCCCATGCAGAGGGCGCCTAAACACCGCCGAAGTCCCTCTGCTTCTCGAGGCGCACGACGTTGGTGATGCAAGGTGCAACCGCCCGCAGAGCCCGCTCCCGGTCGACAGGAGCCAGTGTCAGGCGCCTCACCTCAGACTCCGTGATCTGCTGCGCCGCCATGGCACCAGATAGAAGCAATGGGGAGAGGACGCAAAGGGGGCGAAACGGCTGAAAGGCAATGCAATCTACGGGAAGGCGGAGGGAGCGGGGAATCTTTTGGTTTTCACCATGGTAAAACACTAGTCAACGACTTCTCACATCAGGGAGCAGTGGGTTTTTACAGGCGGAGTCATCGTGACTAATTGCTGTCGCGCCTGCTCCCGTCAATCAAAAAGTTAAAAATCCTGCCGCTCCTGCTCCCCTCAATCAAAAAATTAAAAATCCTGCCGCACCCAAACACCAGAGCAACGCTGCGGTGGATATTTAAATTTACCTGCCGGCAAGTAGATAAAAAAAGGGGTGAAAAAACAAATGTGGTGGCGGCCTAGCTAATCGGTCGAACTAGCCCAACTAGCTAGCCGCCATGCTTCACTGATGTACTCGGCGGGAAAGGTGGTCTTTCATGATTTGACGACTCATTTACTTGCTTCGGCGCTATGACCGAGGAGGACCCAGAAAATGCGTGGTAGGGTGTCCCACGTCAGGAAGAATATATGCGTGCACCACCCGGGAGGACCCCGAAACCGCGCGGTAGGGTGTGCCACGTCTCGGCACGGAGGAAAAATGTGCGTGTAAAAATATACTGTATCAGACGTAGTACCTATGGTTCGACCTCAGGACCTAGCCAGTCGGTTGAAAACACCCCACTAGCCACACAGCTTCATCATGCAAACGTGGCACGGAGGATAGATGTAGTTAGCTCCGTCTCGACCAGCCGCAACGTCTCTTGTTCTAGGCGATTCTTCTATTTTCCAAGCTTTTTTTAGTTGTAATAACACCACGGCAAGCTAGCGCCGCTCTTCATGTGTGCACGTGCAAAGGTTAGACGATGGAGAGAAGAGAGATTGAGATCGCAGACCTGGGACCCACCAGTAAGTGAGACAACGGTCATGCACGTGTTGATGAGGCACTCCCTCTACTCTATTCAACGCAAGTACTATATAAAATCAAGTTATGGGACAAAGCCAACAACCGTTCGTTTTTTCAGGCTATCGACTTACGCTTTGAAGTCCAGGTTGCCATTTCGAATCTCGTCTTTCAGATTTGTTAGTTTTAGGTCCAAATTTGATTAATGACAAGTGGGACCCCCGTGTGTTCTTCCGATATTTTAGTGTAGGATGGTTTTTTTGAACAAACACTTTGCGCGGTTAGACAAGTAACGGCACGAGTTACACGTTTTTTGCAAGTTTACGAACAAAAATGACAGCGGCATAGAATATCACATCCACCCCGCAGCTTAGATACTATGGTGATACGAGTTTTTACACCGTTGGAAGTGAGATCCAATGGCTTGGGAGTAATCTTTGTAATTATGCGCAATTTCCAAACTCTCCAAAGGTTTTTTTGCAAATAAAACATTCAGGCCTCGTGTGTGCTGCTGCATCCTCGATCCAACGGCTCCCCGGTGCTCATGTTAGGTGCTCCACGTAGCTTAATTACCCGCTACGGTGATATGAGCATCTAGGTCGTATGATCAGTGATCCGATGGCACATGCGTAGTACTTGTACTTTCTGCGCATTTCCCAAACTCTATCAGCCGTATATTGCAAAAACATTCAAACCTCCTACCGTGGCTCGTTAGATCTCAGTGAACTAGTATCACCATAGAATCTACAATGCGGGAGCACCTCATACTCTCCCGTGCGAGAAAACATAAGGTGCTATCGTAGCTTGGATGCTACGGTGATACGAGCTTGGAGGTCGTTTGATCTTAGATCCAATGGCATCTGAGTAGTCTTTGTGCTTGTAAGCAGTGGCCGAACTCTTTTGGGGCTTTTCTGCAAAAAAACCATTCAAACCACCGAGGAGGTGTTGGGTCACAAATCCAACGCCTCCAAAGAGCTTGTATCACTAAAGCATCTAAGGTGTGGTAGCACATGATACTCTTACATACAGGAGAATATGATGTCCTCCTTCATCTTAGATGCTACGGTGATATGAGCTTCGAGGTTGTTGGATATGGGATCAAAGGGCATCTAAGTAGTTTTTGTACAAATTGTGTGCAATTCTCAAACTCATCAAGGTTTCCTGCAAAAATATTAAGACACATCATGTGAGCTGCTATATCTCAGATCTACAAGCTCCAAGCAACTCGTATCGGCATATAGGGCACATGATATTCTCCTGGGGAGGAGGGGTGGGGGTGCACAACCAATCGATGGTTGGGAGGGTGGGGACAAATATTGTAACACCCTCGATGCGACTATAGCTCCCACGTGTCGAGGCACGACTTAGAGACATAATCGCATTGAAGGCATATGTCGCAAGTTAGGCAATCTTCACAACATCCCATGTAATACAAATAATAAAGGGGAGATAACATAGTTGGCTTACACTCGCCACGTCAATCAAGGTACATAAAAAACATTACATCATCCAAACACTCATGGCCCGACTACGGCGCCAAAATAAAAGATAACCCAACATGCGACACGGTCCCAATCACCCCCAACTGGGCACCACTACTGATCATCGGGAAAGGAAACATAGTAACATTGAGAGTCTTCGTCGAACTCCCACTTGAGCTCATACGCGTCTCCTGGAGCGGAATCATCTGGCCCTGCATCTGGTGTAATAGTAATCTGTGAGCCACAGGGACTCAGCAATCTCGCACCCTCGCGGTTAAGACTATTTAAGCTTATAGGTAAGGCAAGGGAAATATGTGGAGCATGCAGCAAGCGCCTAGCAAATATGGTGGCTAACTTATTCGCAAAAGAGGGCGAGAAGAGGAGGCAAGCGCGAGCGAGAAACTAGAGAATAACCTGCGCAAACATTACTCCAACACCATGTCCACTTCCCGGACTCCGCCGAGAAGAGGCCATCACGGTAACACACTCGGTTGATTCATTTTAATTAAATTAAGGTTCAAGTTATCTACAACCGGACATTAACAAATTCCCATCTGCCCATAACCGCGGGCACGGCTTTCGAAAGTTCAAATCCCTGCAAGGGAGTCCCAACTTAGCCCATGACAAGCTCTCACGGTCAACGAAGGAATAGACCTCCTCCCAAGACGTTCCGATCAGACTCGGTATCTCGGTTACTCAAGACACTTCGACAGGTTAAAACAAATCCAGCAACACCGCCCGAATGTGCCGACAAATCCTGATAGGAGCTGCACATATCTCTTTCTCAGGGCACACTCAGATGAACACTACGTACAACTAAAACCAACCCTCAAGTTTCCCCGAGGTGGCGCTGCAAGTGGCTCTATTTGGACCAACACTCAGAGGGAGCACTGGCCCGGGGGAGTTAAAATAAGATGACCCTTGGGCTCCGGAAACCCAAGGGAAAAAGAGGCTAGGTGGCAAATGGTAAGACCAATGTTGGGCATTGCTGGAAAAGCTTTAATCAAGGCGAAATATCAAGGGGTTTCCATTATAACCCAACCGCGTAAGGAACGCAAAATCCGGGAACATAACACCGATATGACGGAAACTAGGGCGGCAAGAGTGGAACAAAACACTAGGCGAGAGGCCGAGCCTTCCACCCTTTACCAAGTATATAGATGCATTAAGATAGCAAGATAATATAATGATATCCCAACAAGTAAAATAAATATTCCAACAAGGAACGGCCTCCAATCTTCACCTGCAACTAGCAACGCTATAAGAGGGGCTGAGCAAAGCGGTAACATAGCCAATCAACGGTTTGCTAGGACATGGTGGGTTAGAGGTTTGACATGTTAATTTGGGAGGCTTTAAATTAAGTGGTAGGCATCGTAGCATTGGCATAGCAAAGAGCGAGCAAACTAGCATAGCAAAGATAGTAGTGATTTCGAGGGTATGATCATCTTGCCTGCACAGTTGTCAGAGTTGACTGGATCCTCGAAAGCAAACTCAACGGGCTCCTCTTTAGCGAACTCGTCTCCCGGCTCTACCCAAACAAGACAAACAAGCAACAAGGACACAATCAACCACGTGGAAGACCAAGCAATACGGTGCAAAGATGATATGCTATGCGGGATGCGATGCGGGATGCAAAATGCAAGATATGACAGGAAATGCATGAACCTGGCCTCAACTAGGAAATACAAGTGTGCCACTGGAAAGATGAGATGAAATAGCTTGAAAACGATATAAAGAACGCCGGAATCGGAGTTACGGTTTGGAAATGGCAAGCGATTCAAATATGACACCGGTCTGCGATTTACAGCAAGTAGCCAACAAAATGCAATGAGATGAACATGCTACAGCAACCAAACATGACAACTAAATATATGGCAGGGATGCACACAAGATGCTTAACAAAAGTCTAGCACTGAGCTACGGACAATTCATCCATTAACAGGTTCAAAAGAGGCATGGCAAAAATGCATATGGAAAACAGATCTCAGACTTTGTGAAATTAACACTTGTCTGGAATTTCAGATCAGGTAGCCCTCTTTGGAGCCACAGAACTACATGTTACAGGACCTGAACATGGCAAAGTAAAGCATGGCATGGAGCTACTCAAAGAGCTTAACAAAAGTCCCTTAGTGACCTTGAGCCAAAAGGGATCCAAAAATACAATTGCAAGCACGTGAACATAGCAAAAACATAATCAGTTTTCAGACTTGGTGAAAACTGACACATGCTGAAATATAACTCAAGTAGGCATGTTTACGAGCTCGATGCACTCACTACGGTGAAAGTCATGGCAAGATAAGCATACACCCATCAAGAAGGCACAAAATTCAAGCTAGACATGGCAAGAACAATAGCATAGTAAGCACGGATCAACTACAACATCACCGGCAAAATTGCAAACTAGTTGACAATCTGCCCAGATTCACAAAGTAGCAAAAGTAGAGCTCGATTGACTCCAGCTAGGGTGCTCCATAATTGCAAACAAAGAGATGGATGGATAGAGCACTACAATATTAACAAAACATCCTTACTGAACATCCTCAAAAGAGGCACGGATCACTAGGAAACAACATGAACATATGGCGACATGAGATAAACAGCTCCAGGACTTAGTGAAATTACTAAGTCCCTGAAAACAGACTTAGCAAGTGCACCACTTTGCAAGCTTGCACAAGTCACCACACACATCACAAAAATACATGGGTTGCACCTCTGTAAAGATGACAAAACCCTTAACAAAACACATGTAGAACTCATGGGCATAGCATGCACACATTAATCATGGTAAAAATGACAAACGTGCTAAACGGAGTAACAGATCTGGCAATTAACTCAAGTAGCCCTCTTCTAACAGCATTTCGGGCATCAGGATGAGCTCAAATGAAAATGATGCAATGGAATGAAATGATGTACTCTCTGAGATGAACATTTTGATATGCTATATGCATGAATCGGAGCTACGGATGCAAAGTTACGGAGCCGCGAACATGTGCACTTGAACTGAAAATATCAGGGACTTAGAAAAAAACCTCAGATCTAGGGTTTCGACGGGCACACGGATCGAGGCGGCGGCGCTCTCGCCGGATATGACGCGGGCGGCGGCCGGAGAGGTTGGGGGCGCCGGATCCCGAGGGAGAGGAGGAGGACGGAGTGGACGGCGGCGGCGCGCTCCGGCCGGCGCGGGCGAGTGCGGCGGCGCGGCGGAGGGACGGCGCCGAGCTGGAGGAGCTGCGGCGGCGCAGCGCCGGCGCGGGAGCGGGGCGGAGCGGGCGACGGTGTCGAGGAAGAAGGCGCGGGCGGTGGGGCGCTGCCTTTGGCCCGGATCGGCAGCGGGAGGGCCGCGCGCGGGCCAGGCGGGCCGGCGCGGGCGAGGCGGCGGTGATGTGGGCGCGGCGGCGGCGGACCAGTAGGATGGCGACACATGGCGGCGGCGGGGAAGGAGGAACCGGACGTGTCCGTCGGCAGATTTTTTGTCCGGCGCGGCGTGGAGGGTTGGATCTAGGGTTTGGACGAGGGGGATCCGGATTTTTGGAGGAGGGGCTAGTTTTATAGGTAGAGGGAGCTAGGAGAGTCCAAATGACGTGCGGTTTTCGGACACGCGATCGTGATCGAATGCTCTAGATGATGGAGCAGAGTTAGGTGAGTTTTGGGCCAAATTGGAGGGGTGTTGGGCTGCAACACACATGAGGCCTTTTCGGTCCCTCGGTTAACCGTTGGAGTATCAAACGAAGTCCAAATGATACGAAACTTGACAGGCGGTCTACCGGTAGTAAACCAAGGCCGCTTGGCAAGTCTCGGTCCAATGCGGAAATGTTTAATCCCCACACATGAAAGAAAGCTAGAAATGACCACCGGAGGAGAACGAAGCGCTGGAATGCAAAACGGACAACGGGGAAAATGTTCGAATGCAAGAGACGAACACGTATGCAAATGCAATGCACATGATGACATGATATGAGATGCATGACAACGACAACAATACACGGAGACAAAAAACCCGAACTCGAGATAATAAATTAACTTAACGCCGGAAACGGCAAGAGTTGGAGTACAAATAGGGAAAGTTACATCCGGAGTGTTACAACACTCCACCACTACGAAAGGATCTCGTCCCGAGATCTAGGACTGAAAGAACGCCGGGTACTCAGAACGGAGGTGATCCTCGCGTTCCCAGGTAGCTTCACGGTCGGAATGGTGTGACCACTTGACTTTGAGAAATTTGATTGACTTTTTGCGAGTCTTGCGTTCAGTCTCTTCAAGAATAGCGACTGGGTGCTCACGATAAGAGAGATCTTCTTGGATCTCAATGTCCTCGAAGTTGACGGTGCGGTCAGGAGTCTTGAAGCACTTTCAAAGCTGAGAGACATGGAACATGTCATGAACATTTGCAAAGTTTGAAGGAAGCTCGAGTTGATAAGCGAGGATGCCTCTCTTGCTGACAATCTTGAAAGGTCGCACGTATCTAGGGGCAAGCTTCCCTTTGATACCGAAGTGACGAGTACCTTTCATAGGAGATACACGGAGGTAAACATGATCTCCGATCTCGAAAGCCAAATCACGGTGCTTACTATCATAGTAGCTCTTCTGACGGGATTGGGCTGCTTTGAGGTTATCATGAATGACTTTGCACATTCCCTCTGCCTCTGTGATTAAGTCATTACCCAAAAGCTGATGTTCACCGGTTTCAGACCAGTTGAGAGGGGTACGGCACTTCCTGCCATACAGAATTTCGAATGGGGCCTTGCCCGAACTTGCTTGAAAACTGTTGTTGTAGGAGAATTCAGCATAAGGAAGACAATCATCCCACTTCATGTCGAAGGAGATCACACAAGCCCTGAGCATATCTTCAAGAATCTGGTTGACACGCTCGACTTGACCGCTAGTTTGAGGATGGAAAGCTGTGCTGAAGCGGATGTTGGTGCCCATGGCCTTCTGAAAAGAATCCCAAAACTTCGAGGTAAAGATGCTGCCACGGTCTGAAGAGATCACTTGTGGAATACCGTGCAGAGAGACAATACGAGAGGTATAGAGTTCCGCCAATTGAGCTGCAGTGATCGACTCTTTGATAGGCAGAAAATGACCCACTTTGGTGAGTTTGTCGATGACAACGAATATAGCATCATTGCCACGTTTGGACTTTGGAAACCCAGTCACGAAGTCCATTTCAATGTGGTCAAACTTCCATTCTGGAATGGCAAGAGGTTGGAGGAGAACTGCTGGCCTTTGGTGTTCTGCCTTCACTCTTCTGTAGACATCACATTCATTCACTAATTGAGCAATCTCGCGCTTCATTCGAGTCCACCAATAAGCCTGTTTAAGGTCCTGATACATCTTCGTGCTCCCAGGGTGGATGGATAGGAGAGAATTGCGAGCCTCATTCAAGATCACTTTACGGAGGTCACCTTTGGGTACAACAATACGATCCTCGAAGAAGAGAGTGTCCTTGTCATCAAGGCGGTAGCACTTGTACTTGGACTGACTCTTAGCAATCCCAATCTTCACCTTTTTCACCATAGCATCAAGAAGCTGGGCTTGGTGAATCTGGTCTTCTAAGGTAGGAGAGACTAGAAGGTTGGCGAGGAAACCTTGAGGAACAACTTGCAGATTAAGTTTGCGGAAAGCTTCACAAAGCTCGGGTTGATAAGGCTTGAGAATCAGACTGTTGCAGTAGGCCTTCTTGCTCAATGCGTCAGCAATCACATTAGCCTTGCCTGGAGTATACTCGATACTCGGATTATACTCTTGAATCATTTCGACCCATCGAGTTTGCCTGAGGTTGAGATTAGGCTGAGTGAAGATGTACTTGAGACTCTTGTGATCAGTGAAAATGTCCACTTTTCTTCCCAATAGAAGATGTCTCCAAGTCAAAAGAGCATGCACAACTTCCGCCAACTCGAGATCATGAGTGGGGTAGTTCTTCTCATTAGGCTTCAACTGGCGAGATGTATAAGCAACAACTTTCTTCTCTTGCATCAATACTGCGCCAAGACCTTGGAGAGAGGCATCACAAAAGACCTCGTACGGCTTGGATTCATCAGGCGGAGTCAGAACTGGAGCAGTGATCAATTTCTCTTTCAAAGTGTTGAAAGAAATGTCACACTCCGGAGACCAAACGTACTTGACGTGCTTCTGGAGAATATTAGAGAGAGGCTTTGCGATCTTAGAAAAGTTTTCAATGAATCTTTGGCAATAGCTTGCGAGACCGAGGAAGCTACGGAGTTGCTTCACGTTCTGAGGAGGTTCCCAATTCACAATTGCATACACCTTCTCAGGATTCACAGCAATGCACTTGGCAGAGATGATATGACCAAGATAAAGAACCTCATCAAGCCAAAATTCACACTTGGAGAACTTGGTGTAGAACTGATGTTCTCTGAGCTTATCAAGAACCAAACGCAAGTGCTTGGCATGATCTTCCTTGTTCTTCAAGAAAACCAGAATGTCGTCGAGATAGACCAAAACGAAGTCATTGGTGTAGGCATTGAAGATGAAGTTCATCGTGCGAGAGAACGTCGGAGGAGCGTTGACAAGGCCAAAAGACATGACAGTGTATTCATATGAACCAAAGCTTGTCCTGAAAGCCGTCTTTGGAATATCTTGCTCACGGTTTCGAATCTGATGATAACCCATACGGAGATCAAGCTTGGAGAATACTTGGACACCTTTGAGTTGTTCGAACAGCTCATTGATGTTGGGAAGTGGGTATTTGTTCTTGATGGTCTTCTTGTTCAATGGACGGTAATCAACACAAAGTCGGTCCGTTCCATCCTTCTTCTTCACAAAAAGAACACCACAACCCCACGGAGAAGAACTAGGCCGGATGAGACCCATTTTCTCTTGAATATCGAGTTGCTTCTTCAACTCTTCAGGTCCGAGCTTGTAAGGACGCTTGCACACAGATTCCGTACCAGGCTCAAGATCAATAACGAATTCAACTGGCCGGTGCGGAGGCATTCCTGGAAGCTCTTTTGGAAAGATGTCTTGATATTCGCAAACGACTGGAATTTGCGAGATGGCATCGAGTTCGCCCTTCTCATTGAGAGAAAACAGACGGATAGTATCATCACGAGCGGCAAAAACAATTACATCCTCAGACGAATGAGTCAATTGAATCTGCCTGGCTGCACAATCAAGATGTGCCTTGTGCTTAGTAAGCCAATCCATTCCGAGAATAAGATCAATATCCGAGTTGCCAAGAACCACCGGAGAAGAGAGAAACTTGTAATCGCCCAACGTGATAGAGACATCCGGGACGCAATTGTTAGAAGTCATTTGCTTGCCCGGAGACACAATCTTCAACGGAACAGGAATCCTTTCGGTCACAAAATCATGCTTGGCCACAAATGGAGTTGAAATAAAAGAAAGCGATGCACCAGTGTCAAAAAGAACTTTAGCTGGAATATCGTTAACAGGAAGGTTACCCATAATCACATCTGGTGAGTCCTCTGCCTGAGCTGCATTCAGCAAATTGACCTTGGCGTGCTTGGGGTTATGCTTGACCACAGCTGTACTTGCCGATCTGACAGGAGGAGGAGGAGGAAGACGCCTCTAGTTGAAACACTTGTTGGCATAGTGACCCTTCTGTTGGCACTTGTTGCACGTGACCTCTGAAAGCGGACGGTGATACGGAGCACTCGATCTTGAAGCTTTAGACGAAGTCTTGTTCTGAAAGCCAGGGTTGGGTGGGTGGGAAGAACCACTGCCACCTTTGCTCTTCTGCTGATATGGCTGACGGAACGGAGGAGGAGGAAGCCAATACTTCTGCTGCTTGGCCACTTGAGTAGAGGAAGAAGGAGTAACATCTCTGACTCGCTTCTTGGAAGCATCACACCTCAACTGAGCAGCCTCTTGCTTAAGTGCCATGTTGTAGAACTCATCATATCTCAAGGGCTCAAAGAGAACAAGAGCTAGCTGAATTTCTTCTCTGAGACCACCCCTGAACTGGTATATCATGCTCTTCTCATTAGGGACGTCCTGCTTGGCAAAGCGGGCGAGCTTCTGGAACAACTTGTTGTAGTCGTAGACAGACAAAGAGCCTTGCTTCAGATTGCGGAATTCCTCACGCTTGCTTTCAACCACGCTTTGCGGAATATGATGAGCTCGGAAATCTCGACGGAAATCATCCCAAGTGATAACACGTCCACCTCTGGAATCCTTGTACTGCTGGAACCATTCTGCAGCTTGATCTTTGAGTTGGAAAGAAGCGAACTTGACAAAGTCCTCAGGCCTGACATTACTGCACTCGAAATGCTTGCACAGATCCACAAGCCAATCGTCAGCATCGGTTGCCTCAACACAATTGCTGAAAGTCTTTGGCCCATTAGCAAGGAACTGGTTGAGTGTAGCAAAGTGATTCTGATTGTTGCCTTGATTCCCTTGGTTGCCTTGATTGCGCTCTTGAAGAATTTGCATGATCAACTGTGTGTTTGCATTGGTTGCGGCCATCACAGCTTGCCATGCCTCTCGAGGAGGTGGAGGTGGTGGCGGATCAGGATTCGGAGTCGTGCGCGTTGGAGGAGCCATCCTGAGAGGTTGACCACCATTAGCACATTGACAGATAAATATTGAAGCTAAATCCAACAGAATGAAAATTGCAACATATAGTCTTCACATCCGAACAAAATGAACGAATGCATTCCTCTTGAAATGGTCACATATCCATAAATTGAGAAGCCACGTAGAATTAAGGTAGAGAAATAAATCAACAAGGTACGGATCAAGAATGAATAATCGGTAAGAAATCCCAATCTCAAACCAATATCCGTGGAAGAAGAACTAGAGCTACTAGAATTCCCACCTATGAAACTCCCGAACCTTTCCGATTATGCAATCAGGTGTTGGGGATACAGGGGAAGCATAATATCTCACCCAAACTAGCAAATCCTACATCCAGTTGTATCCATCCTTCGACACATAACCAAGAAACCTTCGGAAACCATCTACCTCAACCTTCGAAAAGCATCCGTTATACAAGTTATGGCGATACTCCCAAACTCCCGCCCCAGTACTGGGTGGCGTCGAGGTTATCTCACCAACGAACTGCATAAAAGAGATTTTCGATGTCGGCGTACTAAACTCAGGTATTCCAGAATTGCAACGATAAAATTATGATGACAACACCTCAGAGCTCAACTCCCCGGGACACTTCCACTAAACCCCTGACAGGAGGCACCAAGACAATGTTCTCATCATAAAACCATCGGAACAATTCCAAGATACCAGCGTGATCCTAAAAAAAATTTAGTGAAATTTGAGAAGAGAAGAGTCAAAACTCTACGTCAGGATGCCTTACCAGAGCGATGAGGAGACTGGGAAGTAAAAAAGAATTCCTAAACTCTCCATTATATAATTCCTAAAGACTCAAAACATTTTTTCTAGACACAACTCGGCCGCTAAAAACGATCAAGCAATGGGGCTCCTAAGGTCAGGGAAGGCTCTGATTACCAACTTGTAACACCCTCAATGCGACTATAGCTCCCACGTGTCGAGGCACGACTTAGAGACATAATCGCATTGAAGGCATATGTCGCAAGTTAGGCAATCTTCACAACATCCCATGTAATACAAATAATAAAGGGGAGATAACATAGTTGGCTTACACTCGCCACGTCAATCAAGGTACATAAAAAACATTACATCATCCAAACACTCATGGCCCGACTACGGCGCCAAAATAAAAGATAACCCAACATGTGACACGGTCCCAATCACCCCCAACTGGGCACCACTACTGATCATCGGGAAAGGAAACATAGTAATGTTGAGAGTCTTCGTCAAACTCCCACTTGAGCTCATACGTGTCTCCTGGAGCGGAATCATCTGGCCCTGCATCTGGTGTAATAGTAATCTGTGAGCCACAGGGACTCAGCAATCTCGCACCCTCGCGATCAAGACTATTTAAGCTTATAGGTAAGGCAAGGGAAATATGTGGAGCATGCAGCAAGCGCCTAGCAAATATGGTGGCTAACTTATTCGCAAAAGAGGGCGAGAAGAGGAGGCAAGCGCGAGCGAGAAACTAGAGAATAACCTGCGCAAACATTACTCCAACACCGTGTCCACTTCCCGGACTCCGCCGAGAAGAGGCCATCACGGTAACACACTCGGTTGATTCATTTTAATTAAATTAAGGTTCAAGTTATCTACAACCGGACATTAACAAATTCCCATCTGCCCATAACCGCGGGCACGGCTTTCGAAAGTTCAAATCCCTGCAGGGGAGTCCCGACTTAGCCCATGACAAGCTCTCACGGTCAACGAAGGAATAGACCTCCTCCCAAGACGTTCCGATCAGACTCGGTATCTCGGTTACTCAAGACACTTCGACAGGTTAAAACAAATCCAGCAACACCGCCCGAATGTGCCGGCAAATCCCGATAGGAGCTGCACATATCTCTTTCTCAGGGCACACTCAGATGAACACTACATACAACTAAAACCAACCCTCAAGTTGCCCCGAGGTGGCGCTGCAAGTGGCTCTATTTGGACCAACACTCAGAGGGAGCACTGGCCCGGGGGGGTTAAAATAAGATGACCCTTGGGCTCCGGAAACCCAAGGGAAAAAGAGGCTAGGTGGAAAATGGTAAGACCAATGTTGGGCATTGCTGGAAAAGCTTTAATCAAGGTGAAATATCAAGGGGTTCCCATTATAACCCAACCGCGTAAGGAACGCAAAATCCGGGAACATAACACCGATATGACGGAAACTAGGGCGGCAAGAGTGGAACAAAACACTAGGCGAGAGGCCGAGCCTTGCACCCTTTACCAAGTATATAGATGCATTAAGATAGCAAGATAATATAATGATATCCCAACAAGTAAAATAAATATTCCAACAAGGAACGGCCTCCAATCTTCACCTGCAACTAGCAACGCTATAAGAGGGGCTGAGCAAAGCGGTAACATAGCCAATCAATGGTTTGCTAGGACATGGTGGGTTAGAGGTTTGACATGGCAATTTGGGAGGCTTGAAATCAAGTGGTAGGCATCGTAGCATTGGCATAGCAAAGAGCGAGCAAACTAGCATAGCAAAGATAGTAGTGATTTCGAGGGTATGATCATCTTGCCTGCACAGTTGTCAGAGTTGACTGGATCCTCGAAAGCAAACTCAATGGGCTCCTCGTTAGCGAACTCGTCTCCTGGCTCTACCCAAACAACACAAACAAGAAACAAGGACACAATCAACCACGTGCAAGACCAAGCAATACGGTGCAAAGATGATATGCTATGCGGGATGCGATTCGGAATGCAAAATGCAAGATATGACAGGAAATGCATGAACCTGGCCTCAACTTGGAAATCCAAGTGTGCCACTGGAAAGATGAGATGAAATCGCTTGAAAACGATATAAAGAACGCCGGAATCGGAGTTACGGTTTGGAAATGGAAAGCAATTCAAATATGACACCGGTCTGCGATTTACAGCAAGTAGCCAACTAAATGCAATGAGATGAACATGCTACAGCAACCAAACATGACAACTAAATACATGGAAGGGATGCACACAAGAGGCTTAACAAAAGTCTAGCACTGAGCTACGGCCAATTCATCCATTAACAGGTTCAAACAAGCATGGCAAAAATACATATGGAAAACAGATCTCAGACTTTGTGAAATTAACACTTGTCTGGAATTTCAGATCAGGTAGCCCTCTTTGGAGCCACAGAACTACATGTTACAGGACCTGAACATGGCAAAGTAAAGCATGGCATGGAGCTACTCAAAGAGCTTAACAAAAGTCCCTTAGTGACCTTGAGCCAAAAGGGATCCAAAAATACAATTGCAAGCACGTGAACATAGCAAAAACATAATCAGTTTTCAGACTTGGTGAAAACTGACACATGCTGAAATATAACTCAAGTAGGCATGTTTACGAGCTCGATGCACTCACTACGGTGAAAGTCATGGCAAGATAAGCATACACCCATCAAGAAGGCACAAAATTCAAGCTAGACATGGCAAGAACAATAGCATAGTAAGCACGGATCAACTACAACATCACCGGCAAAATTGCAAACTAGTTGACAATCTGCCCAGATTCACAAAGTAGCAAAAGTAGAGCTCGATTGACTCCAGCTAGGGTGCTCCATAATTGCAAACAAAGAGATGGATGGATAGAGCACTACAATATTAACAAAACATCCTTACTGAACATCCTCAAAAGAGGCACGGATCACTAGGAAACAACATGAACATATGGCGACATGAGATAAACAGCTCCAGGACTTAGTGAAATTACTAAGTCCCTGAAAACAGACTTAGCAAGTGCACCACTTTGCAAGCTTGCACAAGTCACCACACACATCACAAAAATACATGGTTTGCACCTCTGGAAAGATGACAAAACCCTTAACAAAACACATGTAGAACTCATGGGCATAGCATGCACACATTAATCATGGCAAAAATGACAAAAGTGCTAAACGGAGTAACAGATCTGGCAATTAACTCAAGTAGCCCTCTTCTAACAGCATTTCGGGCATCAGGATGAGCTCAAATGAAAATGATGCAATGGAATGAAATGATTTACTCTCTGAGATGAACATTTTTATATGCTATATGCATGAATTGGAGCTACGGATGCAAAGTTACGGAGCCGCGAACATGTGCAGTTGAACTGAAAATATCAGGGACTTAGAAAAAAACCTCAGATCTAGGGTTTCGGTGGGCACGCGGATCGAGGCGGTGGCGCTCTCGCCGGAGATGACGCGGGCGGCGGCCGGAGAGGTTGGGGGCGCCGGATCCCGAGGGAGAGGAGGAGGACGGAGTGGACGGCGGCGGCGGCGCGCTCCGGCCGGCGCGGGCGAGTGCGGCGGCGCGGTGGAGGGACGGCGCCGGGCTGGAGGAGCTGCGGCGGCGCGGCGCCGGCGCGGGAGCGGGGCGGAGCGGGCGACAGCGTCGGGGAAGAAGGCGCGGGCGGCGGGGCGCTGCCTCTGGCCCGGATCGGCGACGGGAGGGCCGCGCGCGGGCCAGGCGGGCCGGCGCGGGCGAGGCGGCAGTGATGTGGGCGCGGCGGCGGCGGACCAGTAGGATGGCGACACGTGGCGGCGGCGGGGGAGGAACCGGACGTGTCCGTCGGCAGATTTTTTTTTGTCCGGCGCGGCGCGGAGGGTTGGATCTAGGGTTTGGACGAGGGGGGATCCGGATTTTCGGAGGAGGGGCTAGTTTTATAGGTAGAGGGAGCTAGGAGAGTCCAAATGAGGTGCGGTTTTCGGCCACGCGATCGTGATCGAACTCTCTAGATGATGGAGCAGAGTTAGGTGGGTTTTGGGCCAAATTGGAGGGGTGTTGGGCTGCAACACACATGAGGCCTTTTCGGTCCCTCGGTTAACCGTTGGAGTATCAAACGAAGTCGAAATGATACGAAACTTGACAGGCGGTCTACCGGTAGTAAACCAAGGCCGCTTGGCAAGTCTCGATCCAATCCGGAAATGTTTAATCCCCACACACGAAATAAAGATAGAAATGACCACCGGAGGAGAACGAAGCGCCGGAATGCAAAACGGACAACGGGGAAAATGCTCGAATGCAAGAGACGAACATGTATGCAAATGCAATGCACATGATGACATGATATGAGATGCATGACAACGACAACAATACACGGAGACAAAAAAACCTGAACCCGAGATAATAAATTAACTTAACGCCGGAAACGGCAAGAGTTGGAGTACAAATAGGGAAAGTTACATCCGGGGTGTTACAAATATAATCTAAACAACCCTAAACAGAGCTCCACAATTTTATCTAAGGTCGAGGGGTTGACCCCCGACAATCATAGCTCCGCCTAAACACAACATTTGCATGTACTGTGGCACTAGACTTAATATTCATGTTTCAGTTTCATGATCATTTTAAATATTGAACTGAGGACCATGGATGTCTTACATTTTACTCCCTTCGTTCCTAAATATTAGTCTTTTTAGAGGCTTCAAATGGACTGGCACATACGGATGTATATAGACATATTTTAGAGTCTAGATTCACTCATTTTGCTCCGTATATAGTCACTTGTTGAACTCTCTAAAAGACTAATATTTAGGAATAGAAGGAGTATTTTTGAATTCGTGTCATACATGCATGGTTTGGAAAAATAGATGCACTATACTTATTGGATTGTTGTTGTGTTCGTGCGTGTGTCTGTGTGTGTGTGTGTGTGTGTGTGTGTGTGGTCATATGCTTGATACATACAAAGTTTTCTCACCTCCATATTGTTCATCTTTTAAATTTGAATTTGCATTGGAAAACTTACTAGGGATACCATGAAATGTGAAATCCACGTTGCGATCACTATATCACAAACTCACTCTAATTCAACAACTCGTCATAAATCAATTACCACGTTGAGATTAGTATTTGCAAGGAAAATACGGGTATTGTAATACACATAGATTCGTTCAGAAATTTAAAAGGTTCCTTTCGTATTCTCGAATGGTAGGACCCAACGGCGTACCAGCCAGACCTTGGCTCGTGTTGATCCTAAAAAAACCGGGCTCGTGTCCTTCGGTGGCGTGTGTGGTACACACATTACGCAACCCCAACCAGTCGAGCCTCAGCGTTTCAAGTCGAAATATCTGGCGGCCAGAATTCCAGCCCTAGGAAATTCCCCTCATGTCCCCGGTCCATAATGACTACTGATGAACAACGGAGGGATGCTTTAGTAACTAGACAACGTTACCTACCGTGCCGAGCACGGTTCAATTCCCTCGGTCGTCGCTCGTCAAGGTCACCCGTCAACTGCATTGCCTAGTACTACTACTACACCAGGATGAGCACAGAATTGAGCCCGTTTGTTCATGCCTAGTACTTGAGTTAATATATCAGGCAATGCACTGGTACGGAGGGATTATCCTTTTACTCTGCATATATAACTTGTCTGAAGTCTAACTAAGCAAAATGTTTGACCAAATCCTTTCTTTAGAAATACAACAGGACAGATGTACGGCTTGAAAATTTATTGCATGATGCAGGTTATGATATTGTTTCGAATCCTGGATCTTAAATTTCAGAAAATCCAAAAGTGAGCATAAATTCTTGAAACTAAGCATGGTCACGTGATATGGCACAAATATTACTTCGTAAGTTTTTTTCTTCAATTTGAGACAAGCTGCTTATGACAAGTTGCACAAATGAAGAGCCAAGGTATTTTGGAACAAAGACCTGTCAAGTTAAGGAGAACGCTTTCACTATTGAAACCATGGGCGTTTATGTGCCGCCATGAGTCCCCGCTTCTCATCGGCAGGTGCTGTCCGAGCAAGCGTGTGAGTCGACGGGAGGCGTGCGAGCAGATCGTTGCGCCGGCTGTCAGGGAGGCGTGCGAGCATACCGATGTGCAGGCTCACTGGGAGGCGAGCCCTTTGACCAGGCTCCGCCGCCCACCGTCGTCCCAACTGCTCCCACTTTTAATGCCGCTGGCGCCGCAGTTTAAAATCAACCCCGCACTACCCGGTATCGCTACAATTATCTCTCTTCCTCTCCGATTCTCCTATCGTCTACCTCCAACTAGCCTGACCTAAACGTACGCCATGCCGCATCACGATGGTCTGCCCTTAGTGTTCCAGTTTCCTGAGGAAGACACCCATCCGGAGTCTCAAGAACATAAGGTGCTTTGGGACGAGCTTGAACTGGCCTTGCGGAAAGACGTCGCGCCTGTCCCCGCTCCCGTTCCGGCTCCCATCGCCCCGACTGCGCCAGCGCCCATCCCCGTGGCATTGATGGGCTGGGAGCCGCATATTGTCGCCGAGCTTGATCCCACGGGGTTCCACGAGGTCCCCACCGACTTTCACGCGCCCGTGCACCTGCCAGCGCATGCGCCTGCGCGTGCACTGACGCGCACGCCCGTGCCGGTGCCCGTGCACCTGCCAACACATGCACCTGCGCGTGCATTGACATGTGCGCCCGTGCCGATGCCGGTTGATACGTCTCCAACGTATCTATAATTTTTGATTGCTCCATGCTCTATTATCTATTATTTTGGATATTTATGGGCTTTATTATGCACTTTTATATCATTTTTGGGACTAGCCTATTAACCCAGAGCCCAGTGCTAGTTTCTCTTTTTTACCTTGTTTTAGAATATCGCAGAAAAGGAAAATCAAACGGAGTCCAATTGACCTGAAAATTCACAGAACTCATTTTTGGAAGGAAAGCAACCCGAGAGACTTGGAGTCTACATCAAGGAATCTTCGAGGAGGCCACGAGGTAGGGGGCGCGCCCACCCCCCTGGGCGCGCCCTCCACCCTCGTGGGCCCCTTGTGGCTCCCCTGACATACTTCTTCTTCCTATATATCTCCATATACCCTAAAAACATCCGAGAGCACAATAGATCGGGAGTTCCGCCGCCAGAAGCCTCCGTAGCCACCGAAAACCAATCTAGACCCATTCCGGCACCCTGCCGGAGGGGGCAATCCTTCTCCGGTGGCCATCTTCATCGTCCCGGTGCTCTCCATGACGAGGAGGGAGTAGTTCTCCCTCGGGGCTGAGGGTATGTACCAGTAGCTATGTGTTTGATCTCTCTCTCTCTCTTCATGTTCTTGAGGTGATACGATCTTGATGTATCACGAGCTTTGCTATTATAGTTGGATCATATGATATTTCTCCCCCTCTACTCTCTTGTAATGGATTGAGTTTCCCCTTTGAAGTTATCTTATCGGATTGAGTCTTTAAAGATTGAGTTTCCCCTTTGAAGGTATATCTTTAGATCTTGCAATCGAGTCTTTTAGTTTCTTGTTTTATCATTAGTTTAGTTTATAAAAGAAAACTATAAAAAATGGAATTGAGTTTGTCTTATACGCTTCATCTTTTTAATATCTTTTGTAAGTGTGATGGAAAGGAAAATTGTGCTCAAGTGCTAGAAGAAGAAATCTATAAAATGTTTGCCACTAAATCTTTGAATGATGAGCATGATTGCAATGTTGTTAGTACGAATTCTTTGAATATCCATGATACTAATGATGATTGCACTAGTGATGATGTCTCCTATAAACATGTCAATTTTTGTGGAGTACATTGGGTTTGTACGAACACACCAAATAGGGAAGATAGATATTGCAAGAGGCATAAGTACTTAGAAACTAAATTGTTGCAAGAAAGGCTAGATGAATGTGCTGAAAATTTAAATTATATTGGCCATACTTGTGAGCTTTGCAATGAACATGATCATTTCAATACCCAATGCAAATTGTTTCATGATCGTATCGTGTCCAAAAATTGTGATGACTTGATTTCCCTTGCACATCATAATGAACTTAGTTTGCTCTCGGGTTATGAAGAAATGAAACGTATAACTAAGGATATTCCAAATTTTGCTCTTGATAGAATTCTTCATTTTGATCTAGAGGAAATTTATATGTATTGTGCGGTGAATTGTATTGAAAATCCTTATATTACCAACTACATAAAGAAAAGAAAACAAATAGAAGATGAAGAGAATACTAGTGAAAGGGAAGAGACTTCCCAATATCCTCCTATTATTCTTATGATGAATCAGGTAACGAGGAGGAGCCTTCTATTCAACCAGTCAGCTCCATAAAGAGGATTGAACCCACACATGATGTGGTGAAGAAGAAGAAAAGAAAAAGGAAGAGAGGTAAAAAGGTACCCCTCCCAAATAATGGTGCTCATATTACTATTGTGCCTCATGAAAATATAATTGTGGAAGATAATGATACTTCTTATCATCTTGAAAATCTTTTTGGCACTTGCTTGGAAGAATATGATAATTGCTATACTATTGGTGCTATCCATACTATTAATGATGAGAGTGATTATGCTTATAATATGAAAAGGCCCAAGCTTGGGGATGCTATGTTTGATGAATACGATGTTTTTGAGAATATATTTGATGCAATTAATGTTTGTCCCAAGCTTGGGGATGCTACGCTTAATGAAGATGATATTTTTAGTATCCCAAGTTTTGATATGCAAGTTTATAATGATAATAACATGCCTCCTACTTATGATAATTATTGTGATGATACATATGCTATAAAAAGTAGTGAGGATTATATTTATAAAACTTGTCATGATTATGGTTACCCCTTTTCTAAACATTACTCTTTTAATGTGGAAACAATTTATAGTATCCAAGTCTCTTATGATAGTCCCACTATCCCGAATGAGAAGAATTTTGCTTATGTGGAGAGTAATAAAATTTCTATGCTTGTAGATCATGAAAAGAATGCTTTAGGTACTGGTTATATTGTTGAATTCATTCATGATGCTACTAAAAATTATTAGGGAGGAACATATGCTTGTAGGAATTGCAATAATATCAAGTTTCCTCTCTATGTGCATAAAGTTTCGAAGTTATGCTTGTTTTGCCCTCCTATGCTAGTTGATTATTGTTCCCATAAGTTGTTTTCTCACAAAATCCCTATGCATAGAAAGTGGGTTAGACTTAAATGTGCTAGTCATATTCTTCATGATGCTCTCTTTATGTTACAATTCTTATCTTTTATGTGAGCATCATTGAAATCATCATGCCTAGCTAGGGGCGTTAAACGATAGCGCTTGTTGGGAGGCAACCCAACTTTACTTTTGTTCCTTGATTTTTTCTCATGTTTAGTAATAAATAATTCATCTAGCCTCTGTTTAGATGTGGTTTTATGCATTTAGTTAGTGTTTGTGCCAAGTAGAACCTTTGGGAAGACTTGGGGGAAGTCTTTGCGATCATGTTGTAAAAAACAGAAACTTTAGCGCTCACGAGAATTGCTGCCATGTTTATTTGGAGAGTGATATTTAGTTAATTCTTGTTGTATATGATTAATAGATAAATTCCTCAGTTCCAGAAATTTATTTGAGAATTTTATGAGTTCCAGAAGTATACGTTTGATCCAGATTACTACAGACTGTTCTGCTTTTAACAGATTCTGTTTTTCATGTGTTGTTTACTTATTTTGATGAATCTATGGCTAGTAAAAGAGTTTATAAACCATAGAGAAGTTGGAATACAGTAGGTTTAACACCAATATAAATAAAGAATGAGTTCATCATAGTACCTTGAAGTGGTGATTTATTTTCTTATACTAACAGAGCTTACGAGTTTTCTGTTAAGTTTTGTGTTGTGAAGTTTTCAAGTTTTGGGTAAGGATTCGATGGACTATGGAATAAGGAGTGGCAAGAGCCTAAGCTTGGGGATGCCCGAGGCACCCCAAGGTAATATTCAAGGATATCCAAGAGCCTAAGCTTGGGGATGCCACGGAAGGCATCCCCTCTTTCGTCTTTGTTCATCGGTAACTTTACTTGGAGCTATATTTTTATTCGCCACATGATATGTGTTTTGCTTGGAGCGTCATTTTATTTTATTTAGTTTTTCTTGCTGTTTGAATAAAGTATCAAGATCTGAAATTCTTAAATGTTAGAGAGTCTTCACATAGTTGCATAATTATTCGACTACTCATTGATCTTCACTTATATCTTTCGGAGTAGTTTGTCGTTTGCTCTAGTGCTTCACTTATATCTTTTTAGAGCACGGTGGTGGTCTTATTTTATAGAAATTAATGAACTCTCATGCTTCACTTAGATTATTTTGAGAGTCTTAATAGCATGGTAATTTGCTTAAAATCCTAATATGCTAGGTATTCAAGATTAACAAAAATTTTCTTATGAGTGTGTTGAATACTAAGAGAAGTTTGATGCTTGATGATTGTTTTGAGATATGGAGGTAATAATATCAAAGTCGTGCTAGTTGAGTAGTTGTGAAATTGAGAAATACTTGTGTTGAAGTTTGCAAGTCCCGTAGCATGCACGTATGGTAAACGTTATGCAACAAATTTGAAACATGAGGTGTTATTTGATTGTCTTCCTTATGAGTGGCGGTCGGGGACGAGCGATGGTCTTTTTCTACCAATCTATCCCCCTAGGAGCATGCGGTAGTACCGAGATTTTTGATGACTTGTAGATTTTTTCAATAAGTATGTGAGTTCTTTATGACTAATGTTGAGTCCATGGATTATACGCACTCTCACCCTTCCATCCTTGCTAGCCTCTTCGGTACCGTGCATTGCCCTCTCTCACATTGAGAGTTGGTGCAAACTTCGCCGGTGCATCCAAACCCCGTGATATGATACGCTCTTTCACACATAAACCCCCTTATATCTTCCCATAAACATCCACCATACCTACCTATTATGGTCCATAGACATTCCGAGATATATTTCCATGCAACTTTCCACCATTCCGTTTATCATGACACATTCATCATTGTCATATTGCTTTGCATGATCATGTAGTTGACATCATATTTTTGGCAAAGCCACCGTTCATAATTTTTCATACATGTCACACTTGATTCATCGCAATCCCGGTACACCGCCGGAGGCATTCATATAGAGTCATATCTTGTTCTAGTATCGAGTTGTAATCATTGAGTTGTAAATAAATAGAAGTGTGATGATCATCATTTTCTAGAGCATTGTCCCAAGTGAGGAATTATAAAAAAAAGAGAAAGGCCATAAAAAAAGAGAAGGCCCAAAAAAAGAAAAATAAAATAGAAAGGCCATAAAAAATTAAGGCCAAATAAAAAATGAGAGAAAAAGAGAGAAGGGACAATGCTACTATCATTTTACCACACTTGTGATTCAAAGTAGCACCATAATCTTCATGATAGAGAGTCTCTTGTTTTGTCACTTTCACATACTAGTGGGAATTTTTCATTATAGAACTTGGCTTGTATATTCCAACAATGGGCCTCCTCAAGTGCCCTAGGTCTTCGTGAGCAAGCAAGTTGGATGCACACCCACTTAGTTTCTTTTGTTGAGCTTTCATACATTTATAGCTCTAGTGCAACCGTTGCATGGCAATCCCTACTCCTTACATTAACATCAATCGATGGGCATCTCCCTAGCTCATTGATTAGCCTCGTTGATGTGAGACTTTCTCCTTTTCTCTTCTTCACATAACCCCCTCATTATTCTATTCCACCCATAGTGCTATATCCATGGCTCGCGCTCATGTATTGCGTGAAAGTTTATAGGTTTGAGATTACTAAATTATGAAACAATTGCTTGGCTTGTCATCAGGGTTGTGCATGATGAGAGCATTCTTGTGTGACGAAAATGGAGCATGACTAAACTATATGATTTTGTAGGGATGAACTTTCTTTGGCCATGTTATTTCGAGAGGACATAATTGCTTAGTTAGTATGCTTGAAGTATTAATTTTTTTGTCAATATGAACTTTTATCTTGAATCTTTCGGATCTGAATATTCATGCCACAATTAAGAATAATTACATTGAAATTATGCCAAGTAGCACTCCGCATCAAAAATTCTGTTTTTATCATCTACCTACTCGAGGACGAGCAAGAATTAAGCTTGGGGATGCTGATACGTCTCCAACGTATCTATAATTTTTGATTGCTCCACGCTATATTATCTACTGTTTTGGATGTTTATGGGCTTTATTATACACTTTTATATCATTTTTGGGACTAACCTATTAACCCAGAGCCCAGTGCCAGTTTCTGTTTTTTACCTTGTTTTAGAATATCGCAGAAAAGGAAAATCAAACGGAGTCCAATTGACCTGAAACTTCACGGAACTCATTTTTGGAAGGAAAGCAACCCGGGAGACTTGGAGTCTACGTCAAGGAAGCTTCGAGGAGGCCACGAGGTAGGGGGCGCGCCCACCCCCCTGGGAGTGCCCTCCACCCTCGTGGGCCCCTCGTGGCTCCCCTGACGTACTTCTTCCGCCTATATATCTCCATATACCCTAAAAACATCCGAGAGCACAATAGATCGGGAGTTCCACCGCCAGAAGCCTCCGTAGCCACCGAAAACCAATCTAGACCCGTTCCGGCACCCTGCCGGAGGGGGCAATCCTTCTCCGGTGGCCATCTTCATCATCCCGGTGCTCTCCATGACGAGGAGGGAGTAGTTCTCCCTCGGGGCTGAGGGTATGTACCAGTAGCTATGTGTTTGATCTCTCTCTCTCTCTCGTGTTCTTGAGGTGATACGATCTTGATGTATCGCGAGCTTTGCTATTATAGTTGGATCCTATGATGTTTCTCCCCCTCTACTCTCTTGTAATGGATTGAGTTTCCCCTTTGAAGTTATCTTATCGGATTGAGTCTTTAAAGATTTGAGAACACTTGATGTATGTCTTGTCATGCGTATCTGTGGTGACAATGGGATACCACGTGATTCACTTGATGTATGTTTTGGTGATCAACTTGCGGGTTCTGCCTATGAACCTATGCATAGGGGTTGGCACACGTTTTCGTCGTGATTCTCCGGTGGGAACTTTGGGGCACTCTTTGAGGTCCTATGTGTTGGTTGAATAGATGAATCTGAGATTGTGTGATGCATATCGTATAATCATACCCACGGATACTTGAGGTGACATTGGAGTATCTAGGGGTTTTGATTGATTTGTGTCTTAAGGTGTTATTCTAGTACGAACTCTAGGGCTGTTTGTGACACTAACAGGAATAGCCCAACGGATTGATTGGAAAGAATAACTTTGAGGTGGTTTCGTACCCTACCATAATCTTTTCATTCGTTCTCCTCTATTAGTGACTTTGGAGTGACTCTTTTTTGCATGTTGAGGGATAGTTATATGATCCAATTATGTTATTATTGTTGAGAGGACTTGCACTAGTGAAAGTATGAACCCTAGGCCTTGTTTCCTATCATTGCAATACCGTTTATGCTCACTTTTATCACTTGTTACCTTGCTGTTTTTATAATTTCAGATTACAAAAACTATTATCTACTATCCATATACCACTTGTATCACCATCTCTTCGCCGAACTAGTGCACCTATACAATTTACCATTGTATTGGGTGTGTTGGGGACACAAGAGACTCTTTGTTATTTGGTTGTAGGGTTGCTTGAGAGAGAACATCTTCATCCTACGCCTCCTACGGATTGATAAACCTTAGGTCATCCACTTGAGGGAAATTTGCTACTGTCCTACAAACCTCTGCACTTGGAGGCCCAACAACGTCTACTAGAAGAAGATTGTGTAGTAGACATCACCCGTGCACACGAATGTCTCCGCCGCGCAGTTGACAGCGCATGTCCCCGCGCGGGTGCCAGTGCCCCCCTCAGTGGCATGGATGGCCGCCGTCGACCGCTTCCTTGCACCAACGCCAGTCGCCTCCTCCCGCCAGTTGACTCGCTCCGAAGTCCAGAACATTTTGGCCTTCCTTGAAGCTAGGACAATGTCCAGGAGTACGCCAACAACGGCGCAAGACGCCGTTGTCGCCGTCGGTCAGTGGCCCGACGACACAGAGCACGGCATAGGAGCCGCTTCCCACCGCGAGACGCCCCCGCCGCCGCCGCGTAATCTAAATTTGCCATGAAAAACGTTCGGATTGCCATGCTTAAAATCCGAACGTTTATCATTTCCGTTTATTTTATATCGATCATCATATAATTTAAAGTCGGAGTCAGACTGAACGAAATGTATGGTTTGATCGATTGAATGTTCTGCTAGAGTCGTATCAAATTAAATATAAAATGTCATCAAGCCACATGTATTCCTTGTCATCCGACGACCTAGATTGCTTCAATGTCGAGCGCTAAACACGTTTAGCATGCAGTTAATTTCATGCCAAAAATAGTGCTAATCACATGACAACACGCAAATAATATCCTAGTAGTTAATATCCGCATGCACTTAATATACTTCTAAATTAACGTGCATTGCACGTACACATTGACTAGTGCTGCTAGTACGTGAAACTGGTGCCGTGACTTGTGAACGCGTCCAGATATGGTCAACGGCAACATCGCCCACGAGTTCTTCATCTTTGCCCGTGCGTCTAAACGCAAAAGGGGAGGAGAGAGAGAGAGCACACATGGAACCCACCAGTAAGTGAAGGCGAATAGTACTAAAAATAATATTATATGTTATCCATTAATTAGGCTATGGAAATATAAAAACATTATATGAACAAAGGGGGTACAAGAAACATTGCTATTCTACGTATGTTGCCTATTGACGTGCGGCTTGAAGGCCCGGTCGCATGTTTGGTCCTCGTCCTTTATTTTTTAATTTGTATATGAGTCCAAATTTGTTTCATGACATGTGGGCCCCTCGGTGTGTAGTTTGTAGCACTTTAATTTGTGGGTCGAAATTTGTTCCATTCCAAGTGGACTATCGGTGTGTAGTTTTGTAGCTTATTTATAATAATTAAAGAGAACAATATAGTTTTTTCAATAATACCATGGTGCGATGTTGAAGGCGAGAAAGGACGTGCGAGAGAGCGATGACCGAGTCAGAGGGAAATCAACTAGGGGAGTTGCATGGGTTGCAACGGTGTTTGGAGTAGTTGTGGGCCGAATGCTACGAAAATATAATCTAAACCGACCGAAATAAACGCCTACACAAATTAATCCAAGGTTGGTGTGCCCCTCGCAATGTAAATAGCTCCGGCTTTGCGAGGGATGGAGAGGTAGTAGCTTCAATGCGTGGAAGATACGGTGTGAGAAAGCGATGTCAATCGAGAGACATATAGATAGAGAGACAAAGTGAGTGTGGTCCGACATTCATTGAACAAATATATATGCTCTGGAGAGATATTGTCCGATTCAGCTTTTTGGCAAGGGTAAGGGCTGTAAGATATAGCTTGAGAGATGATCCAGTCACAGACGTGTACATATATTTTGTGCATGGGAGGAAGCAAGGTCAACCGATCACATAGGGTCGCCGTGCGATCGAAAGAGTGAGACGGGTTGGAGAGAGTGACCTAGATAGACGATGTGCGTGAGAGAGTATACAATGTGAATATGTCGAATTGGGCTCAAACATGATGATATATCGTTTTTGTCCGAGAAAGAGCGAGGTCAATCGAGACATACGGAGAGAGAGAGAGAGAGATTGAGTGAGCGTGGCCCACCATGAGGTCGAAAGAGTGGCGGCGGCTTGGATGGACTGACCTAGATAGACAATCTGCGTGAAAGAGTATAGAGTGTGTCGATCGAGGCCCGAACAGGGAGATATATCATTTGTGTGTGAAAGAAAACAAGGTTAAACGAGACTCAGATAAAGAGAGCGAGATTGAGCGAGTGTGGCCCGCCGTGCGGAAGAAAGAGTGAGACAGTCTCGAGGGAGTGACCTAGATATACAACGTGTGTGCGTGCGCACGAGAGGTTGGGGGCTAGATAGGGAATGCATGTATTTAGCACGAGAGGGTGAGAGGGAGAGGGGGGAGAGAGAGAGAGAGCTTGGCATGGGGTGCAATGGCGGGTGTGTGAGGTAAATACATTTGGTAACAGAGTGGAAAAGGGGTTGTGTAGTTGAGATACTTAGAGATCGAAACATGGAGAGAAAGAATGAACATGTGTTGGAAACCGATAGCTTTCTAAGGTGGTTAGGAGAGGAAGATTGACCGATACAGGAAGTATGTAGCGTTTGTGGGGGAGCTAAAAACAACATTTGAATGTACATAGTACGAGACTTAATATCGATGTTTCAATTTGGTGTACATCGTAAGATTTGAACCGAGGACCAGACATACGGGTAATTATTTCGAATTCGTGCCATACTAAGTTTCGAAAAGTTGACATTGACTCAGTTTGTTGTGCTATTTTGTAGGTCATATGTTTGAATCCATCTAAAAGTTTTCTCACTACCATGGTGTTCATCATATACATATGAATTTTTATTAAAAAAGTAGCGTGGATACAGTGAAATGCGAAATCCACGTTAGAATTGGAGATCGCTACGTGACACACACTCTAATTCAAATAACTAACTACATGACACACACTCTAATTCAAATAACTAATTATGTGACACATACTCTAATCCACGTTAGCGTGGGTATCGTTTCGAAATTTTTTCAAATAACTCCTCATTAATTAATTTATAGTACTCCCTGTGTTCACTTTTATAAGACCTTGAAAACATTTCAAACAATGTGCAAAACAGTTCATTTTAAGTTGTCTGAAACGACTTACAAAAGTGAACGGATGGAGTATCTCGTTTCGAATGACTAATTATTGCAAGGAAAACACGGGCATGGTAATACATATAGATTCGTTTGCAAATGAGAAAAGATTCGTTTGCATTCTCAAATGTAGGCGCACCAGGCAGACCAGGGTCGTGTCGGGGTGGACGCTGCTTCGGTGCCTTAAAGGCAACTGCTTTTGGGTCACTGACATGTGGACCAGCCACCTGTTGGGCCCACATGTCATGGACACAAAGGCAGGTGCCTTAAGGCACAGAAGCATAGTCCTGTCGGGGTGGTCACGTGTGTAGGACGGACGCGTAGCACCCAGCCACCCAGCCCCCCTCCCCCCAAAAAAAGGACGACGATAATATAAGTTCGCGCTTCCATGTTTCGGATTGAAATATCTGGCGGCCCCAATTCTAGCCCTGCAAAATCTCTCTTCTCCACCGTCCCCTTCTGCACCCAGATTTTGCTCAAATCCCTAATTCGCCGCCAACCCTCGAATCGCCCCTCGTCTCGTCTCTTTCCCCACCGTTCCCCACCTTTGTGCCGAACGACGACGACGAAGACGACGGTTGCGATTCACCACCGCACCGGAGCTACCTCATCTACGCTCTCGTCCACCGCACCGGGTGGTCCACCAACAACGTCGGCCGCCGCAACCAACGTGCCTCACAGACACCGAGTTCCACCACATCAGGTGCGCTTCACCGACGCTGTCTCCCAGCTCACCGGGGCTACTTCACCGAGCACATCGTCGCACCTCCGCTCCCCGAGGCCGTTGGGGCTTCACCAACGGTCTCGTCCACCGCATCGTAGCGCTCCGCTGCCACTCAAGATCTGCATCCGTGCGCGGCCAGCCAGCGCATCACCCTCAACGACTCTGAAGTGACCCGCACTCTAGCTAGGCGAGCATGCCCAAACGCCGGCCCAAACTAGGTATCCACACATCACTCCCTTGTGCACTGTTCCGACAATGTTTGGATATCCTTTCACTGCTCTCTTAGCTTACACGCCTATACAACTCTGACTTTAACTCTTATTTCTTCTGGAGATATCATCTGAAACAAGCAAATCCATTTTTTAGCGAAGCATGACGGCGCTACGGGATCTGGTACACATCCTGCACACCCGTATAATCTTGTAAGTATCTGTCCTCCAGTACAGCATCAAGGTCGATTCCTCTTATTTGATCAACCATTCGCCGTGTCAAAAATGCAGAGAGGGATGCAAGGAGCACAAGGCCTGCACATCCAAGCAAGTGGTAACATGGACTTGTACATGGAACATCCCAAGCGCAAGCAGAGCTGCAGTGAGCCTGTACAACGAGCTAGCGTAAGTCGCATTTCATTTAATTCGTAGTGGCATTCGTGTATGATTTGTGTGAAGTGGCTGATCCACGAATTCAAGTTCCCAGGGCAAACATTTAACTTAAAAAATACGAAGACACTTGCACTCCGGAAATCAACATAACTTGAGAAATGTGAAGCTACATGCACTTTGAAAACCAGCTAATGATCCAAAGTAGTTCAGATTATAAACACTAAATGATGCAAGCACCAAAAAACACAAAATGCAACATGGTGTACAAGGACTACAAACATGGTCTGTACCTGCTTGAATTATTCGTTCTCTGGCTGAAAATATCGAAGTGTAATTGCACGTATAACCAGTGCGCAAACTGCATATCAATATATCTATCCTGCACAAGTATGCCAATAGTTTCAAACAACAGATTAGAAAAGTATTTATGCTATGTTGTCGTGATACGGGGACTTTCTGGTAGATGGCCTTACGTTTCCTCAAGCTATGAAAATGCACTATAATTTGCTTGTCATCAATGCCTGCAAATCTCTGCCTCTCTCAACATAGTAGATCATCATTAGACACTAAATCCTTCAATGAGCTTGCAAAATGCTTGCATTAGATCCCTCATTAGACACTATATGTTCATCATCAGAAGCATGTAAAACGTTTGCATCAAATCCTTCATTAGCAGTTTGTTCATTAGACACTCCAGGCTCAAGAACAACATGAGCTTGTATGTTTGCACCGAAAACTTGATTAGATACATCAGATTCAGTCAGTTCAGTATTGATTGGGGGAGTTATAAAATAAGTAGAAACTGGTTCAAATGCCCGTGCATTGCACCGGGCGAAAAAAGGCGAACAACCTACTTTATGCGCCAATTTTTATATCCAATTTTAATAAACATTAATAATAAGGTTAATATGAAGCATTTTCTCATTTAGTATGAGCTCAAACAAAATTTTGAGTTCACACGGATATTATTTCATATTCTACATACTGCTAAATGCTAAACCACCAAACAAACATACTCATTATCCGGCACTAAACTCAACCAAATTACGGTGCAAAACATCAATTTTGTGATGTGTACATGTTTGTGTTGAATGGAACATCCTTATAATTTTCCCATGTCCCTGTCAGTCTTTATGCAGAACTTTCACCTTGTGTATCATCGCCACATGACTCTCCTCCACTCTTCCTTTGGCCCCATCTCTTTATACCACTCCAGTTTACTCTGTTGTCACACGACCGCCTAGTATAGCTCCAGTAATTTAGAATTCTACTCCCTCCTTTCTAAAACAGATGACCCAATTTTATACTAACTTTAATAGAAAGTTGGGTCATCTATTTTAAAACAGAGGGAGTATGTGTCAATTTAGGAGCTCACCTTGTGGAACAACACCCTTTGTAGCTTCACTGCAACACCTCATTCCTCATCATGCTCCGTGATGGTGCCTCGTGCCATTTCAAAGGATTAGCCTCTCATTGTTTTATATAGCCATAACATATATTCCTTAGCCCTCCTTCCCGACCGCGCCGATCGTGTCTGCCGTGTCCACATGATCAGAAAGCGTTCTGACATGGTCAATCCCAAGACGCTGAGCTCATCCACCACTCGCCCTGCTCGTCCTGCTTCTCTCCTTTATGTTGACGTCCTTTTTTTAAACACGTTTATGTTGACGTCTTGAGCCCGGCGCCATCGAGCCGGCTAGATTCCGAAGCACACCAACTCTTGGAGAGCCTTTAGAGGGATGCACTGTTTATACCATCCGCCAACATAGAGTAGAAACAAACAGGTGCATTCAAACAGCCTCACATACCCAAATTCCTTTCCCTTTCAATAGAAGCTCATTGTGCACTAATTGTACATGAAACCAATGGCAAGCAAATAAAATACTTGCATGATTTAGAATTTGCAGGACAAACTCATCATATATAGAATCAAAGAAAGTTGAACTATCTTTGCCTCTGGGAATTAATAAAGAAAAAGAACGTATCACCACAATAACACACTCGAAGGCAAGTACCAACATCCTATCACAAATAAAAAAGGCAAGTACCAACATTCTATCACAAATAAAAAAGGCAAGTACCAACACCCAATAGGCTTATTTCTCCACCATTTTGTAACTACATCTGCTTGTCATCCATCTAAAGTCTTTCTCCAAGATCATCTTGAACCCAATGTGCGTGAGTAGGTCTCTAGGTGCCAGAGTGCAAATAACAACACGTCTGTAAGAAGTCTCTCTCAAAAAACGTAAGAAGTTATCACATGAGCTGCATCCGACAATAGTGGAGGGAAATTATACTGTGAAAGGAGATAATGAAAGCTGAGAAAACTATTTACCTTCACGATCAGTATCATATCATAGGCGGACACAACATATTTTAGATCAACGTGATGTCACTTTGCCACTATTGATACTCCAAGGACATGCGTGGTGTGGAGACCCACATCTGCATCTTCAAGCGGATTATCTTGAGCTCCTTGAACTACAGATTGCCACAATATATAGCGAGCACCATCAACTCAGTGCTCAGCTATTTTCCTTCAAATCGGCCACCTCTGTAGGAAGCGAGAGGCTGCAATGACAAACAAACCATGGAGTTCTACACTGATTTTCCCAGGAAATTCATATGTTTATTTCGAAAACAATTTCTAGAGCTACAAAGCTATCAAGAGGCACAAGCCAGTTAAATACCTTCAGTAGTGGTGTCTCAAGTCAAGCCTGCAATAGGAGAAGTATTTGTGGTGCCATCAATATGTGTTACTATACTGAAATTTGCAGCAGTTAAAACCATTCATTTATTATAAGATAAATATTATAAATATTATTTGCAATCAGAATACAAATATTATGTTATTACTCAAGTTCGCTCATTGATTTTTTTTAGTTTCCAGTGCAGATTGGAAAGTATCGTTGAACTAAGTAGACTGTACATTGTAGTGGATTGCAGATTCTGATGCGCGCAACTCAAAAGATAGCTCGGCTAATTTGGTGAGAATAGATTCAACCAAAAATATCTGGACCATTTTTTATCAATAGAACTCGTTGCTATACATACGACAATCACAAAAATGACACTTCCATATGATAGCAGAAAGTACCTTATCGTATTGTCTATAAGTGCAGCTCTAAAACCAAGTATTAAACGTTGAAGGAAAGACCACACATATTACAACCAAACCTAGAAAATGTGGATACCATGGTTGCCGTTGCAGGAAAAAAACATATGAATGTTTATATCAAATCATTGATATGTATCCCTTCTGAAATACATCAGAGGAACCATTTAAACAGAACCAGTTTAACGTAACTACTCTGTACAGCTATCTTAATTTTTGCACAGGTTTCTTAAAATCTTAGTACAGAGCTAGCAAGAAAAGAGTATATACACTATATAATAAACAGGATTTCGAAAAATCTGGAAGTTGATAAAACAGAAAATTCAAATGTATTAGGGAATATCAGTAGTAAGTCACTATACCTTTGTTTGACCCTGAAAGACATTACAATTAGATATACAATGCAAGTAATCTGAGATTCATCGTTTAGTTGATTCAGAAGAAACAAACATTACTTCATCCAAATCTTCTCCATTGGAAACACACAAAAAATCCATTGGCTAGCATGGGGTGGCATGAAAAATATTTGTAACGGCTCCTCTTAACATCAAACTGAACTTGCTGCACGGTAGTTGATTGGTAGAGTTAGAGATGTAAACCACCCTTCAGTTGTAGGGAACTTACTGCAGGCTGCCACTGAAGGAGATGCAAACCACCTTAGTTGGTTCTGTTCAGATCCCTACAACAGACAGTGTGGTGATCTGTAGTAGACCATAGAAAAGAATTTTTTTTCTTGATTTGACATTGCAGATCAAGCCAGGGTAGTGGGGCATCTACGATTGCTTGTCTGGCTTTCCTCAAAGAAGCTCCCATCTATATTGATCAATCACCCAGCCAACTTCCGGCGGCGACCACTATTTCATCGCTACCTCGCCATGCTCATTCTCAGTTTGCACAACATCTCCTTCAGCCCGGTCAAGCTGCAAAATTTTGCAAAACATCTCCTTTGGCCAACCAAACGACATTGGACAGACCGGACTTTGCCGAGACATTGGGGAAAGGTGTGGGCGCCTTCAAACGTTGAGGGACAACCAAACAGATCAGGTCAATCCCCCTGCCTGCAAAATCAACCAAGTATTTTGTCTCTTGGTCTCCTCGCTCTGCTCAGCCACGGGATGCGGCAGAGCCAGAACAGGGGAGCTGGTTTGGGCTGGAGGCTGTCTGCGAGGAGGGCCTGCACGGGAGCCGGCAAGCGTCGTCTCTATAGCAGGTTGTGAGCCGCACTGGATGGGAGAGGACAAGGGTGTGCAGCAGGCGAGTAGCACCTCCCACCTGGTGTAAGATTCAGAAGTTTCTGTAAGTATCTGAAGATATAACTGAGATGAAACAACTTCAGATAATCCCGTAGTAGCAACTTGCCATTATAGAAGTCATGGGAGAAGATCGGAACTAACAAAAACAACCTAGTATCGTGAAGTTGCATCACAATACGAAGAAAGTCATCGTTTCAGCAGCTACTGCGATTTTGAATCACATTGTTCTACATCACAAATACCGCAGGTCATCTGTCTTTTGAGTTCATCGTCAGTTTTCTTCAGAAAAAACATCACAACCCCAACAAAAGCTTCATCTTCCACCAGAAAAGCACTTGCACCACTGCATTGCTTAAATGCATTGACTATCTCAAACCAATACTAACAAAATCTCAAACCTGGAGGTAAACATCATTATTAAGAACCTGTAAAAACAGTAAGTACTTCCAGGGTAGTTACCATGTGTTGCAGAACTAATTGTATTTGCAGTTGTTGGTTGCCCTTCTCCACCTTAGACACCGGCTGTTCCTTTCAACCCCTCGAGTTCATTGTACATGAACTTCATCGTATCCTTCTTGCTCGTGTTGCGCCATTGTTCACCACACTCTTTGTTAACAGCAGTAGGTCCACCTGTAAATATGTCGTTTTGAACATTAGGCAATGAACTACTCCTACTGAATTAGCTGAGGTGCGGCACCACGACCTTGCAACAGCAGCCCACGTGGAGGCGATCCGGCTTGCATTCCCGATCCACAACTGTTGTAGGCAGATGCTGCTCCTATTGGAGGATTCTCCACTCGAATCCAGGCTTGGCAGTAACACCTTTATGAATGTAACTCAAGTACTCAACTGCTTGAATGTGACGCCAATGGCAGCCTCTTCTGGACTGCTCCTGCAAGGATGTCCTGCTGAATCCCCATACTCCTTGCTGGGCCCACCACCTTCATGCCTTGTAAAATCAATCATAGTGGATATGTTAGTGATACTAAAAGATTAACATCACAGCCCTCAAGCAAGTTAGTTATCAATCATGTGTCAGGCGTATAACACGTTATTTCCTCGAGGTCGCTAGAACTGAATTTAACAATATGAATAGCAAAGAGAGGTTGTTTCTGATGATCATCACAATAGAGCCAAAAAAACAAATAGAACATCTTTGCGATGAAGTAAAGGAAATTAGCAGTATGATTCTATCTACATCAATCTACCTGAAGGCATATGTTACAGCAAGCAACTGCAAAATATTCAAAATCATATCAACTCACAAAATTCAATTGAAAAAACAGAAACATAACAGACATGTCGCATTTATCTTCACATGTGGCTGCAAATTGTACAACGGCGTACTCCAGGTGGAGCGCGGGTGGTCGGCATTCCAGCCATGTTGGTAGAAAAGCAAGATTGTATGCTTCCAGTGAGATGATTTCAATCAATGAAAATTTTAATTCAGATGTGGCTTCCGTAGAGGGGCTCAAGGCGTTTTATGTGGCAAAGTTTCGCAATTCAGGTGGAGTTCATGTCCGGCACGACTTAATGGCATGCTCGAGTAGTTCTTCTGATCTGAATTGGTGACTGGCGATGGGTTTTGCACAGGGTGGTCGCCGCACCCCACCTATCCCACAAAACGTGCTTCTCTCGCACGCACCACCGCCCCCGGCATCTCACCGTTGTTACCACCCACCAGCCTAACCACGAAACTCGGCCGTCATGCAAAATTGTCGATTCGCCCCATCCGAGACGTTCTTCCAACTTGGTGAATATATTCATCAATGGAATTTGGCATGTCAAACAAAAACTTGATGTAGTTTCAGAAGATCCATTCAACATCCCTAGACCCGTGTACAAACAACAAGGGTCTCAAACAACAACATATACTTCTCCAGTGAGAATCGGCCTCAATCTTTCTCTTCTCTCTTTCATTTTTTTCTCACCTTTAATAGAAATTACTCCAGCCCAGTAGCAGCAGTAATTGCTTCAGACAAGGGATCGCCAACTCTGGATCTCACAAATACAATAGCGGGAGGTTTGAAGTACTGCTTACTCTTCATTATCTCAAAAATCTTCTGCTTCTTCTGCATAGACTCCACCCAAATTACCACCTATCTAATTGATTTGATTGGCTCCCACAACAAATACTCCATGTATCAACCATGGTGTAAGACAGCGACTTTGACAATTTTGGAACGTACTGTTACTGAAAACATCATGACCTATGGATGTGAGAGTGCGCGAAAGATCTACATGGCCTAATCTCTGAATCCTCTCTCTAGCAAGCAATCCACTTCATCGAAAACAAACACAGAAACATCTGCAATTAAGGTCGACATTGTTTGCAGAGGATGGGGCTTCCTTGCCACCGGTTTCCTGTCCTCCACGATCAACACCACCATAGCAGCCCGGCTGCCGAGCTGCGCTACACCCCGGTGCATCAGCACAGCAGCCCTCTGTCCGCCTCGGCGTTCGGGTCGACCAGGGGCGGCGGCGCGGCCGACCATGACCGGCGGCGACGTGGAATTTGACCAAATTGGTGGTCCTGGACTTGGACTTGGGGGAAAGAGGTGAAGGCCACTGGGGAGCTGGAGTCTCGAGGGAGAGGGAGGCGCACCCGTGGTGGTCGTCGGCGAGAGGTGCCGCCGGGTTGGCGGCGCAAAGGCGGCGGCGGCAGCGCTGGAGGGAGTCGCAGACGGGATAGGGAGGTGGGGTAACACCTGTTCGTTGCCTTATAATATGCACTGCGGGTTGAATACCCTAAACCGACATGGACGTTTTTGCAAAACGGAACCCGGAGACTCAATCCGTGCTTTATTATTATTAGGGAGATTGGTTTCATTTTCTTATGATTCCCTACATACAAGCAGTTTTATAACACCATCAGATTTAACTATTGTCCAAAAATTGAAGAGTTGAATTAGATATAATCAGGGATGTGATGTACCTGCTCGTTACGCATGCTACTCTTGCAAGCTGCGACTGTCCGTTTGCGCAAGCGCGATGCCATGCCCGTGCTGCCGCCGCTGCCTCCCACGCAGGCTACACCCAGGGTTGGATGTTCATCTTCTTGTCCTTCCGTTCGCTTGAAGCCCGGCGACCGCCCTCCAACGAGGGCGTGAGGAAGTGCTGTGTCGGTCTGTCCAGCGGCGGCTAGGTTAGGAGCGAACCAGACTGGAGGCTGGAGCGAGTGAATTGGGCTTTTTTCTGCTGTTGATCGATATAGGAGGCGCTCGTTTGGGCCGCGAGCCTGCTATAGGGCCTGCCTTGCACTTATGTTATTGGCCCATCTAAATTGAAACATTTTTCTTCATTTTTTACATTGCCTGCTCGTGCGTTGAGACGAACAAAACTAGCGTGGGCCAACCTGGACGACTCAAACTAGATGCACACTTTCCAGCCACCTGAGGCGGCCGCCCATACCAGCCCCTATGGTGGCGTCGCCCCTTTTTGCGTGTATGATTGGATAGTGAAAAATATTCCAGTGACGCTTTTGATTTACTCACAGAATGGTTGAATTGCTTGTTTCTATGAATTGAGTTCGCCAATAATGTGAAGGATGCCAGTCTTTTCATCCTATTATAGATTGCTTAGATCTCGATATGCCAAAAGTAATCGCATGAAATATACAGTAAAAACTAGTGTGACGTGTTTGGCTAGAACTAGTCTGACTACACGTCCTCATATAACATATCAAGGACGCACCATCTTACCAGATTAACCATTCGACTTACCCATGCAGTGTGGGAAGAAAGAAGTATTTGGACTGCGTATCCAAGCAATTGATGCCATGGACTCCTTCGTACAACCTTGTAAGCGAAAAAGAAGTTGCAGTGTGCCTGTACAAAGAACTAGCGTAAGTTCAGTTACCTGCTTTTCAGAATTTTAGTTAGCCACTTATTGCAAAATTGTTCAATTACGTTGCTTGGCTTAATTTAGTTTGCTACTGATTACATAATGACACATCCTGTTAATCATATTGTAGACTGTGCTATTTATGTGTTTGATACTTACTGTTAAGAATTACCTGTTTGCCTTAACTTAAATATCTACTTGTTTGTTTAACTGCTTTGCTGCTGCAACAGTGAGTTACAATGATGTTAATAACTACTTTTCAGCATCCAATTGAAACTCTTTAATTCCTTGTTTGTTTAGCTGGTTTGCTGTTATAACTCCCAGTTGAGATGTTTTGCTAACTTCAACTTTTTTTAATCCAATCGGAACTTTCATGGCAAAACAGGTTAGCCCAAGATCAAAGAGCGAGGTCCCCATGGATGTTGCATCATCCCACAGCAGTGGCACCGGCCCAATCGTGCATTATGAATTGCCAACTGCTAATGCTCTAGAGGCTAAACTAGTGGTAGAAAGAGATTCTGCTTCTGCACTTAGAGATGAAGTTGACATGTTGAGGAAGCAAACAGCACAATCACAAGCAGTACTCAAGACAACCATTAAAATATTTGGTGAATTTCAAAACGAAGCAAGCTGAGACTGACCAAATTGTTAAGGTCCTGAAGGAAAAAAGGAAATTAAATTCCTACTTGGTAAATCATAGGTGAAATGTTATTTTCATAGTTGAATAACCTTTGTGTTGTCTGTTCATGTAATCAATCAAACCATTTGTTTTAGAGATCATGTAATAATTGTTTTTTTGTTTTTTGGTTTGTAATTTTATTTGAGCACAAGTTTGTATTAATTGATAAGACTCGGAGACATTTTATTTGGATTGTTGTGCCAGACCTACAAATATGCCAATCGGGCTGAATGTGCATTCAGAAATAGTAGTAGTATAGATGGACCATAAGTGGCACGCATCAGAAAGAGCCAAGATGCTGGCTCAAAAAAGGATGCTGTTGTAGCCAAAAAAAGTACAACGACTTGGATTATGTATGTTAGTTGATATTATTGATCCATATACTCTATAAGTGTTTATATGTCTGTTAGTTCTGTACATTCTTGGTTGATTGACTCGGTATTTGAATCTTGATACATCGCTTGTGTACATATCTAAATGGGAGTACGCATTATGCTGCATGTGACATTTGAGTTGGACATGAAGTGTTCCAAATATTCGAATTCACCTTAAACTGGATTCTAGTTTCTGAATTTGAGTATCGGCATTTGTAAACCATATTCATATATGACAGTGGAATACATCTTTGTCGTCCTTTTGAATATATATAAAAACACATAGAATGATTTATAAAGATTCATATAGGAATACAAAATGGATTCGAATTTAGTTGCCATGGTAAATATGGATGCTTATTGTCCCAAAATTCGAAAGAAGCAGCAAAATGTCCACTCCCACGTTGGCTGCCCGAAGCCAAGTGTTTGGGAGATGGAAATTACTGTCTACTCATTACACGGACAATCCATCGACCCGATATACACTGCTCTAAATAGGGGTAGGTTAGTAACTTCAATTAGACGTGACACGACCGACTCTGAGCCCATTCCGACATGGTGGGCGTCAAACATGGGCAGCAAAACTCATTTGATTCAAGCTCGTCCGAAAGAACTCTGTTTCTCCCTCCATTCCCCATTCATACACGATGGACGGCAAAACAAACTCGACTCGGCCGAAATCGATGTAGGCAAATATTTTCAATAGAGGCAGGTTTGTAACTTCACTCAGACGTGACACAACCGCCCTACCTGTCAGCCTCGTTCATACACCGTGGGCGCCAACCATGGGCGCCAACCACCCTCTCCTCGCCCGAAATCACTCTGGGCAAATATTGGCGAGATGCGAGATGCGAGATTACCATCATATCCCCAACCGACGAGACGTCCAAATTTTAAATGGGGGCTAAGTTGGTAACTTTCCCATATTTCAGACAGGCCCGTCCCAAAAACATGGTTCCCCGTACCTCTCCCTCCATTTTCCCATTCATACATCGTCCGCGCTAGAACACCCCATCCCCACACCAGCCTCCGTCCGCCACCCCATCCATCATTGCCATCTTCCACCACATCCATCGCCACCGTCCTCCACCATGCCGGAGCGCCTACCAAGACCGCGTCGTCCACTGCTAGAGATGGACGTTTCTCATCCACGGCGACGGACCAATAGCCTTGCATCGCGTCCTCTCGCTTCATCGGCGTCGTCGTCCTCTTTGCCGGGGCCGCTCACACGACCTTCTCTTCCACCGCAACGGGACTTATCCCCCGATGCACCCGTCTACCGTCACAGATCTGCTTCAACGCCACCGACAGCCATCGCACCCCCGATGCCTACATGGCGCCGCAAGAGAGGTGGTACTTCATATCTCCTCAACTTTTTGATCTCAACCAAAAAATAGATTTTAACTTGGTTACTCTACTTTCTTTTCAGCTCTTAGAATTTAGTTCTTAGTTCGAAGCAAACAATGGATGCTAAATATCATTTCTCCGGTTTGCAGCTTCAAATTTGCCATGGCATAGCCATAATACGGTTTAATTGATCATGCTTAGGGTTTAATTGATCATGTTGGTTCCTGGTGGTTTCTTTAATAGAAATCGGAGGGGAAACCCTATTTTGCTAAAAATAATATGCTTAGAGTTTCCCCCTTTTATGATCACTATACGATCAGAATACGTGCTTCGTGTCATAATAACACTGCTCCACCCATCAAGCTAAACAAGCTTAGTTGTTGAAATACGAATCTGATATTATTAAAACAGAGTTGTTTAATTGGTCAGCTAAATGTTCCTAAATTAGTTTTGAAAATGCATGTTCGCCGCTCGGGTGTGTATCTCTACAGGGTGCCCACGGTGGGACGGCCCACCCTGGGATTTTGGGTCGTCCCAGGCCCCGATTCCCCTTTGTTCTGCTGCGCGCTTCCGATCTCTACTCGCGCCCAGCCGCCTGCCTCGCCGGCGACTTGCCATTCCCGGACGGCATGACTCTAGGAGGAGACGCCGGACTAACAGGAGGCCAGGAGCCGCTCGCCCAACAGCGTCACCGCTGCCCGGGCGCGCCGCCGTGCCTACCTTCCCAGTCCATTCAAGGCTCAGGCGTGCAGCACCCACCAAGCCAACCCGATTTATCCTGAGATACGTCCTCAACACTCAACAGCCACTCCTCATCACCCATTTTCTAATTGATTCATTACTCATTAGGCATGACTATCATTAGGGTTTGTTGTGTGCTCAGTGCTACCTACACTTAATGGTTCAGATGTATTTCGGTAATCTTTAGTACCTCTAAAGTTCACAGGGTTTTCAAAATTCCGGCCCTCGGAACAGAAACTAGTCATTTTGGATTGTTGGTCGTAGTGACATTGACCCAGATTACTACTGCAAGCCAGGTTTGTTGATAATTTTACTTGTCTTTCTTACTCATTCGATATAATATCCAATTATTCACGTCGATTAGTTGCAAACAATAAGTGCTAGACAAACTTCTTCATTCAGATTTTGGACGGTCTCTTACTGCAGTTACAATTCTGATACTTGTCCTAGTAAGCTCACAAGTAAATGATTGATTCACTACATCTATGCTTGCCTTGTCATATTTGTTGTCAATATTCTTTTAGGGTGGACCATCCTGTTTCTAAATACTGGAACCGTAGACATGAGTGAATAGTATTTCTCTATGTGATCTCTTCCATCATGTGTGGGTAACGAACACTGCATTGTATAGAAAGAAAGTGTCATTTCCAGCTTTTACATAGGTTTCGATCTTTTACATGGAATACAATCTGCCTACTTGCTTTGTGTCGCACTACCAACACTCCACCCTTGAAGCTAAACATTACGCCACTCATAATTGCTTAGTTTATTTGTTCAATACGAATTTCATATGATTCTAATGTTCCTACTTCAGTTTTGAAATGTGTGTCTGCCTGTTATAGAGACATAAGGGGTTTGTATTTCTGTGTGTGGTCTGGTCAGCACGGTTGGGGAGGTGAACGTTGCATATGCAGGGGTTTATAGGGAGACACTCTCCGAGTTGAATTCGCAATGCATTCCATAGATAATCTGACTACTTTTTATGTTTTCATGAATCTTAGATTCTGAACAGCATCATAATGATTATGAGCTTGCGCGCATGAAAAGAATAAAGCAGAACAATGCCATGGCTGTCAAACTTGGCATTAAGGGACTGAAATCAAGTCTGGGTGCAATGCAATGCAAACGCTCTCCACCTATAGATTCATGCTCAGAATATGATCCTAACAGTGATTCTGAGCTAGAGGGAGACCTAAGTCAATGTAGCTCCCTAGTGGAGGAGTCATAGGAAGATGCCCTATCTTATTCACCCATCAAGGTACTTGCTCTAACTTTCCAAGGTTACATTGCTCGCACATATCTTGCAACTGATGCTTTGCATTGCTTCTACTTTGTTGAACTGCCATTAGCTTAGTTTACACATCGTGTATGTGAATACGCCCTGTCTATCCATTTTCAGTACATATTCCATCTGTCATCATATCATATTTATCCATTCAAATGTTGTTCTTGTGTATCAGACGTTCAAAAGGAAGGGGGCGATTGTTGATCGTGGAGGAGCACAAGCAAAGTATTTGGAAAAGGTAGTGGCACCTGATAAATCAAATAGCCCATTAGGTGTAGTTGCAATATCACCTGACCCGCAAAATACCCCAACTCTAGCAGACTCTAGCCCTACTACACTGGTCATTTCTGATGCCCCAACTCAGCAGACCCCAACTGTAGCAAACAATATGATTATGCCAGTTGACATAGCACCAGCTGTACGACACAAAACCCCCATTCCAGCAAAGAGTACACCAAATCCAGTTGCCAAATCCCTTTTCGAACCAGAGAGAGCCCCAATTGCAGCAAATAGGACCCCTATTCCATTTCTTCCCAGTTTAGAAGACGAAGCTTATGTTGTTGTCAGGAACTTTGTGCGCATCTTTCCTTCATGGAAAGATTATACCACAGACACATAACAATTTCCAGTCTTCCTCCGCAACTTACGCGTAAGTAATATACTAATGTTATTCATGGTCATTACTGCATATGTTTCTGCTGACAAAAGACACAAGATTTCATTCTTTTAAATAGGCGAGGAGCAAACTGGATTGTGATAACGAGCAAGGGTTGGTTCTGCTTTTCAAGCACTCGTTGATGAAGTATCGTTCCTACCTGAGGCAAGCGCACTTCGATGGCAAGCCTCTGAACGAAATTTCTGTAAAGTCTCCGGTGCTACATTTATTCGACGGTGACTGGAATAATCTTGTTACACATTGGTCTCGGCTGCAGCGTAAGGTACTGTCTATGATATCACATCACAATTTGAACTACATTTCTGCATTTGCCTTAATGTCTCACTTGTACGAAAACTGTTAGCAGAAGAACATTCGTTCTTAAGGGACCATAGAATCTCGCAACTATACCGCACACTTCATTGCTCTTGTGAGTACCTCTTGCCCTGTATGACCATACTTACTTTCATAGCTGTTTGATTATGTAGCATCACTGCACATGTTAGCCTCGTAATCGTCCATTTGGTGGACATTATAAGATCCGTATGGACTCTTACATAAATTTAGAATCAACCCAATGCTTTTGAAGAGGTTTAGCTCTGCAGTCCTCTTGTAAGGACTGAACATGGTCTATCACTATACTTACATTAACAGCTACTCCCTCCGTCCCATAATATAAGAACGTTTTGTATAGTATACCGGTGTTCAAAACACTCTTGTATTATGGGAAGATGGATTGGTTCATTTTGTAGCATTCTGCATCTTATCTCCCTCTCCCACCATTTACTAAAAAAGATCAGATCTATATTTAATCTTACCAACAAGTAGGATACACAGACAATGCCAGTGCAGAAGTGTAGCCCATTGCTCTTGTCAGTACATTTTGTCCTGTAACGCTTGTACTTCCAGGGATTGGTAGTTGATTATGTAGCATCAATCTGCATCTTAATCTTCATTATCCTCTATCCCTTCCAGTATTATCATATCTATAATTACTTTCTATAAAATGTAGAGTACAGGCAATGCTTATGAAGAAGATTTTGTGCTGAAATTCTTGAGTTATCCTTCCCTTGACATGGAGAAGGGCATTATAAAGCCAGTGTTAACTGTTAATGTAAGTCAGTCCTTCTAAAGCCTTTATCCTCAACTGCTATTTAATTTGCTCATACTCCCTATCGTTTACTGATGTTTAGTTTGCTGTTTCTACCAAAATGCATGTTCGTAAGAACCGTAAGTTCTAAGTTTTACTTGTAATACCAAATTCCTTATTCATACCATGCACATTACTTAATACTCCCTATATGTATGCTTGTTTTTGTGGATCTATAATCCAGTGTGTGGTGAAGCAGCCCACGTTTGCACCTTGTCATCTCCTGTTTTATCTTACTGGTGTGGCCGATGATATGAACAACATGCCATGCACATTATCCAAAATAGATACAATGATTTTCTTTGCCCTTCATCTATGCTTGTTATGTTGACATGGTAATCCAGTAGTGTGGTGAAGCTCCCCGCATTATGAACAATGCCAAATTATGCTATTGATATTTTGAACTTACTCTTTATTTTCTAATTTGAAATTGGATAGAATTGACAGAACAGTTATCATCTTTGTTTATGCACGTGCAAAACCTGTCATCTCTCTGCTTTGTTTCAAGGTGATATGCCTGATGGCATGCACAAGTCTGCTGAAGGCTGTGAGACAAACCCAACATATATTGCAGCAAAGAAGGCAAAACACATCTTGAAGATAGCGAGACAACCCCAAAGTCTTGTCTTGATGCAGTGTTCAAGTTACTTGAGACTAACAGTCAGACAAGCTCACAGAATTCATTATCTGAATCAGTTCGACTTCTTCAGTCCCAAGTTTTAGCAGAAAGGCATTCTGCAACTCAACTTCGACTTGAAGTCCTATCTCTAGGAAAGATTGCGGAGAACACCAATGAGAACCTCATCTCTAAACAGTTATACCTGGAAGCTATGGCCGACATGCTAGGCCGGTCTCACAGCCTTGCTCAGCAGCTTGCGCGGCAGTTCCCCCGCAAGGCTAACCTTTCTTGAAGTGTCTTGGAAGTGGTCTCGGTTCAATATTATTTTGTTACGCTGCAATGGTACCCGAATTTTGTAATCTGCTTCTTCGTTATGCTTTATGATCACTCGTGGCGAACTTCAATGCCCAGTGGATGTAATATACCTTAAATCCTCTATTTTATAGTGTAGGTTTATTCTTAGTTACTATGCCGTAATTTCTTTATTGTATAGAGTAGGTTTGTTCTTAATTCCTACTAGTTACTGCCATCATTCGCTATTTGAAAAAAAATCAGATGTAGTCGACCGGACCGAAACATTTGACTCTAACGGGCCAGGTTTTTTGCGGGCCACAATTGGGCCGGCCTGCGTCTTTCTTGGGCCCGAATGATTGGGGCCTTCACACATTGCGCCAGGCCAAAACTTACACCGGCCTATATTTTAGTTGGGCCTTTTGTCGACCCAGCGCTTAGTTTGGCCCTGGTAGCATTGGGCCATTAACAAGCTGAATATTGTACTGGCCTGTTACGGCCGAGATGAAACCACGGGCCTTTAGCAGGCCAAAATGCATGTTGGGCCTCAATTTTCACTAGTCTTCGACGGGCCTTCAGCAGGCCGAAATGTAGACCGGGCCATTTTGGGCCCAGTTAGCTCACGGGCCGTTACCAGGCCGAAACATATCTCGGGCCTTAGTTGGCCCACTGATATCATGGGCCTTTAAGAGGCTGAAAGCTTAGCACAGGCATCAACGGGCCGAATTACGCGACAGGCCTTTAACAGGCCCAAAGTCACATTGGGCTTAACTGTTGCCACCTTTAGCACGGGCCGTTAGTGGGCCTGATATCCCATCGGACCATATATGGCCCATGGGCAGCACGGGCCATTCCCAGGCCAAAAGTCACACCGGGCTGAAATGGGCCCATGTCTACATCAGGCCTCTAACAGGCCGAAAGTCATTGGGCTGTAGTTGGGCCCAAATATTTGGTGAACAATTAACGGGTCAGATCTGGCTTCAGGCCGCAAATGGGCCCAAATATTGGGCGAACAATTAATGGGCCAGATCTGGCTTCGGGCCGTAAATGGGCCCAAATGTTGGGTGAACAATTAATGGGCCAGATCTGGCTTCGGGACGTAAATGGGCCTTTATTAAGCAGGCCGTTATTGGGCTAGCCCACTAGTACCTGATTAAGTTCTACGGGCCTTTGACTGGGCTGGCCTTTTTAACCTATGTAGGCCTCTGTTGGGCCCAGCCACGTGTCGACGTATCATAGGCATGTCTCCTCCAATGGACGGGCAACATCTCGCCCACTGACGAGCTGACAGGTGTTCCCTTCGGTCATAGCTTAACGGCGTTCCGTTACGGTGGATGCCACGTGTCGGTAACCCTTGACGAAAGCACTTCTGTGACGCGCGATTTATCGTCATGGAAGTGGACACTTCCGTGATGATAATTTTGGTAATGTCATGGAACACTTCTACGACAGCACAGGTATGACTATCTTGATTCTGTCATAAAATCGTCATGGATGTACATGCATGACAAAAAACGTGACCTACTGTGACAAATATGTATCATCGCGGAAGTGTATTTTTTGTAGTGTTGATATATGTCTTGCATATGAATACCTGTGGTGACAATGGGGTATTATATTGATTCACTTGAGATATGTTTTGGCACTCAGCACGCTAATTCCCGAGGTGACATTGGGGTAATCTATGCATAGGGGTTGATGCACGTTCTCGTCTTATGTTTCTCCGATAGAAATCTTGGGGCACTCTTTGAGGTTCTTTGTGTTGGATTGAGTATTAAGAATCTGAATTTGCTTTGGTGTTATTTTAGTACGAACTCTTGATAGATCGATCGGAAAGAATAACTTAGTGTTATTTTAGTACAAACTCTTGGTAGATCGATTGGAAAGAATAACTTAGTGTTATTTTAATACGAACTCTTGAATAGATCTGTGTTCTTGTAGACTCGTGTTGGGCCTCCAAGCGCAGAGTTTTGTAGGACAGTAGCAAATTTTGCTCAAGTGGATGACCTAAGGTTTATCAATCTGTGGAGGCGTAGGATGAAGATGATCTCTCTCAAAAGACCCTGCAACCAAATAACAAAGAGTCTCTTGTGTCCCCAACACACCCAATACAATGGCAAATTGTATAAGTGCACTAGTTCGGCGAAGAGATGGTAATAAAAGCATAGTAATGATAGTAGATGTTGATTTTTGTGATAGGAACAATAAAAAATAGCAAGGTATCAATTCATAAAACGGAGCACAAACGGTATTGCAATACTTGAAAATGAGGCCTAGGGTCCGTACTTTCGCTAGTACAATCTCTCGACAATGCTAATATAATTGGATCATATAACCATCCTCAAAGTGCGATGAAGAATCACTCCAAAGTTCCTATCTAGCGGAGAACATAAGAAGAAATTATTTGTAGCTATTCTTTCCGATCGATCTATTCAAGAGTTCGTATTAAAATAACACTAAGTTATTCTTTCCAATCGATCTACCAAGAGTTTGTACTAAAATAACACTAAGTTATTCTTTCCGATCGATCTATCAAGAGTTCGTACTAAAATAACACCAAAGCAAATTCAGATTCTTAATACTCAATCCAACACAAAGAACCTCAAAGAGTGCCCCAAGATTTCTACCGGAGAAACATAAGACGAGAACGTGCATCAACCCCTATGCATAGATTACCCCAATGTCACCTCGGGAATCAGCGTGTTGAGTGCCAAAACATATCTCAAGTGAATCAATATAATACCCCATTGTCACCACGGGTATTCATATGCAAGACATATATCAACACTACAAAAAAAATACACTTCAGTGATGATACGTGTTTGTCACAGTTGGTCATGTTTTTTGTCATGCATGTACATCCATGATGATTTTATGACAGAATCAAGATAGTCATACCTGTGTTGTCATAGAAGTGTTCCATGACATTATCAAAATTATCATCACGAAAGTGTCCACTTCCATGACGATAAATCGCGCGTCACAGAAGTGCTTTCGTCAAGGGTGACCGACATGTGGCATCCACCGTAACGGAATGCCGTTAAGCTATCGGGTCCGGTTTTGGATCCGATAACCCGTTAACAGCCCCCACCAATGGGGATTTTCCACGTGTAAAATCATCATTGGCTTGAGGAAACACGTGCCGGCTCACCATTGGGAGAGATGTCATCCACTCATTGGAGCCAAGGCGCCTATGATACGGCAATACGTGGCACGGCCCAACAGAGGCCTATTCCTGTGAAAAGGCGGGCCCATTTGACTTGGTCAAAATGTGGCGAGCCGGCCCACAAAAGCCTATTAACGGCATGTTCGCATATAGCCCATTTACAGCCTGCTAACCCAGGGCCCGTTATGGCCTATCCGAATTAGGCCTAGTACCGTCATTTGGGCCATCAAATATGATTCTAGCCCGTTTTAACTTCTGGCACATGTATGGCCCATGACGTATTTTGGCCCATATGAGGCCCTTTTTAACTCTTAGCCCATTAACGACTCGTGGTGAAACTAGCCCGTAATGAACAGTGTATCACTTTATACCCATTAACGGCCCATTATTCCATTGGGCCGTTTCCAGCCCATGTTATCTTTCGGCCTTCTCAGGGCCCATTTATTCTTGGGCTCATTTCCAGCATTCGGTTACTTACGTCCTGTTACTGTCATTTTCTGCTTCTGGGCCAAATTCAGCCCGTGGTTACAGTCGGCCCGTTTGTGGCCCGTTAATACGTTGGGCCGTTTTCATGTCAAAAAACCCGTTGGGCTGTTATCATAGACTTATAAAATACGGCCTATTAACGGCCCATTATGGTCCATGAATAGTACGGCCCATGATTGGCAATATGATGATACACCCCGTAGAAGGCCCATGGATCCTACGGCCTGTAAAAGGCCCATGGATCGTTCGGTCCGTAGAAGCCCCATGGATCGTACGGCCCGTAGAAGGCCCATGGATCCTATCGTCCGTAGAAGGCCCATGGATCCTACGGCCCATAGAAGGCCCATGGATCCTACGGCCCGTATAGAAGGCCAATGGATCCTACAGCCCATAGAAGGCCCATGGATCATACGGCCCGCAAGAGGCCCATGGTTACAACAGTCCATGTGTTACCATGATTATTTTGGCCTAGTTTCCAAAAATAGGTTATTGTGGCCACTAGAAAAACACAGAAAAATAATTGAAGTGACTACAAGCAAACAACTAAACAAGACAATAAGGAAATAAATAAGCAAGCAATTAACGCTAGCCTATTACTGCTATTACACATATTATATCCACTGGGCATCAAAGTTCGCCACCAGTGCAAATATACGGAACAAAGCAGCATATTACATACACTGACCATCAAAATTGGCCACCAATGCAAATAAACGTGGCAGCAAAACAAGAGCATAACTGAAAAAACTTCAGAAGAGCTCAAGAAACGTTATCCTGGGTATCCACCATGTTGGCAATAAGCTTAGCAAGCTTATTAGTTTTGTCCTGTTTGGCGCTAAAATCCTCCAACGCTTGCTGTCGCACCAGAAAGTATGCATCTGAATGCTCCAGGGACTTCTGCAGTCCTTCTGCTTCTTGTCGTAGCATAGCTGATCGATGTCTTTCATCTTGTAGTTGAGACTCAAGAAACCGAACTAATTCAGACAGTGAGTTTGAATAGCTTGTGCAAGCGGTAGTGGCGAGTAACTTGAACACTAAACCAAGACAGGACTTTGGGGTTGTCTCACTGTCTTCAAGATAGTCTTCCATAGTTGTTTTATCAGCTTTGTTGGAGACCAACAAGGATGTCTCACTATCCTGAACCTTATCTGCATTACTTCCTTTACCATTGCTTAATAAGGCGCTCTTCCCCAATATTCTGTTAGCATTCTAAAAGAAGAAACAAGCAGAACATAACAGGTTTAGGATGTACTAGTATATGAAACTCATTTCGGTGAACCAGTTCATTAGTAAGGTGGACGGGATTAAACTACCAAGTCTTCTATTACCAAGTACTAGTACATAATAAAAGCATCAAACAAACATATATCTATGTCCTATGGTCACTGCATTGTCTTGTCAAATCAAAATAGAGACACGGTTCAAATCATATCAATTCAAGACAAAGCAACAGTGAAAGAATACAAAGTGTGGGAAACTACATGGCACAACAAGATTTCCGATGGGTGAGATGCCGCCGCCGAAGGGGCCTCGCACTGGGGGAGAGCCGCCGTGGAGATGTCGCCCGCGGCGCCGGCTTCAAGGTAGCCGCTCCATGGGGTGCAGGATGGAGCACCGTCGGTGCCGGGAGGTCGAGTTAAGGAGAAGGTGTGATGCGATGAGTGTACAACCTCTTTGGTGGCGCCGAGTAGGCCTTGGCTTCATCTGAGGAGTCGGTGAGGATGTTGCGGTTCCGATGGAGCAGGTTAAGGCGGAGCTGTGGGGATGGAGCAGCCGTGATAGACGAGGCAATCGTCGGAGCAGCTCCTTGGAGGTGGATGACGGGGCGGCTGAACCGGCGGGACAACGAGATGGACGACATATCCTCATCCGGGGAGGTGGACGAGGGACGTCGAGCTGTTGCGGTGGACGACATCGTCAGGGAAGAGGCTCCGGCTGGGCAGCGATAAGGTGGCAGACGGAGGAGGGTGGGGTTTCGCGGCTGGAGTAGAGAGGTTATGGTGGCCTGGGATTTCGAATGGAGAAAAGGAGGTGATGGGAGGGGGTGAACCATAACTTAGGGACGCGCTTGTCCAAAATGTAGGGTGTGTTACAAAAGTACCCCCCACCGATTTGAACCAGCGGCCCTTTCGGCTCAGGGTTAGAAGGTGGATTTCGCGTGTCGGAATTTGGCAGCTGGAGGGAGTTTTCGCGCACGTTGTAATTTCGGGATAGCAAGGCGTGGGTTGTGAAGGCGCCAGTTTTGGGAGCATGATATCTGAATTTTCGGGATATAACAAGACACGGGTTGAATTTTAGGGACAAGCCTAACATGTAATATTGTACTTGTACGTACCAAATCAATTCGCACTTCCCTCAACCAAAAAGGAAACGAAAAAAATAAAACTATTCACACCACACAAAGAGAGAGTCTTGCCCCGTTTTACTATACAAATGCTATTCAAAGCTACTCCCTCCTTCCATCTAAATAGGTCCTAATGCGTTTTTCGATGCTAACTTTGACCAAATATTAGAGCAATAATATATGACATGCAACTTACACAAAGCACACTGTTAAATTCGTGTGTGAAAGGAGCTTTCAATGATATAATTTTCACATTGTGCATGTCATGTACTATTAATCTTGTCAATAGTCAAAGGCGGTCTTAAAAACGCATTACGCCCTATATAGATGGAAGGAGGGAGTATGAATCCATGTTATGTCCAATTAAATTTTTTTCGCTTGCTGTATAATGCATGTAACCTACTCATACCAACATTTTAGTGCATTCCAAATGTCTATACTACCGCTGCAATTCGAACTGAATTTGAATTTGTTTCTCTATTTCAATAAGAATCTACAATCATGATTGTTGCCAACTTCAACCATCATTTGTGTATTACCTTAATAACACACCACATTAGATATGAACTATGTGTACTACATGAACTCGAATTCTATTTTTTGAATACACTTGATGTTCATTCCAAATAATAGTACATTTGATGTACTAACTATATATTCATAATCTAAACCATGTTCCATACGTACACCGTGTTTATCACACAAAGTATAGTGCCCCGCCCCCTACATTATGACAAGTATTTAGACCTGAGCTGCAAAAGCCACACATTAGCCCAAATTATAATCAATGTTCTACATTATGATATCCTCTTAAAGTATCCGTATCCACTTTTTTATAATGAATTATGATCTTTGTTCATCTTTTACACCTTCAGGATCCTCTTCTATTTGAAGCTAGCTAGCGCTAACTTTCTATCGTGCATGCACACGCCCGCCCCCTCTCACCCACCCTTAGCGTCCCCTCCATCGTGCACGTTCGTTATTTCTCTTTAGGTCATCCACCCGTGGTGTGTGTAGGCCCCCGTGAGGGAGTCCTGGATTAGGGGGTCTCCGGACAGCCGGATTATATCCTTTGGCCGGACTGTTGGACTATGAAGATACAAGATTGAAGACTTCGTCTCGTGTCCGGATGGGACTCTCCTTGGCGTGGAAGGCAAGCTAGGCAATACGGATATGTATATCTCCTCCTTTGTAACCGACCTTGTGTAACCCTAGCCCCCTCCGGTGTCTATATAAACCGGAGGGTTTTAGTCCGTAGGACAACATACAATCATACCATAGGCTAGCTTCTCGGGTTTAGCCTCTCCGATCTCGTGGTAGATCAACTCTTGTACTACTCATATTATCAAGAATAAATCAAGCAGGACGTAGGGTTTTACCTCCATCAAGAGGGCCCGAACCTGGGTAAAACATCGTGTCCCCTGCCTCCTGTTACCATCTGCCTTAGACGCACAGTTCAGGACCTCCTACCCAAGATCCGCCGGTTTTGACACCGACATTGGTGCTTTCATTGAGAGTTCCTCTGTGTCGTCGCCATTAGGCTTGATGGCTCCTTCAATCATCGATAGCGATGCAGCCCAGGATGAGACTTTTCTCCCCGGACAGATCTTTGTATTCGACGGCTTCGCACTGCGGGCCAACTCACTTGGCCATCTGGAGCAGATCGAATGTTACGCCCCTGGCCACTAGGTCAGGTTTGGAAGCTTAAACTACACGGCCGATATCCGCGGAGACTTGATCTTCGACGGATTCGAGCCCCTACCAAGTGCGCCACACGGTCTTGATGAGCATGATTTAGCTCTACCATCAGAAAGTGTTCAGGAGATCGCACCGGCAACCGCTCCGACCCTCAATTCGGAGCCAATCGGACCATCCATGGATGGGTGGATAGACCCCGCCATGGAGGCCGTACTCTCAGCGGCGATCGAGCCGAGGATCGACCTTACCCTTCACAGGAGCCGTGACGCCGAATTACCGGATTCTTCCCCGGCCACGGACTCCGAACCGCCTGTGCCCGTGCCTATCAAATCCGACTGGGCGCCGATTATGGAGTTTACCTCCACGGATATCTTTCAGCACTCGCCCTTCGGCGACATACTGAACTCATTAAGGTCTCTCTCCCTGTCAGGAGAGTCCTGGCCGAACTATGTTCGGCAGGATTGGGATACGGATGACGAAGAAATTCGCTGCCCACCCACCACACACTTAGTAGCCACTGTCGACGATTTGACCGACATGCTCGACTTTGACTCCGAAGACATCGACGGCATGGACGATGATGCAGGAGGCGAACAAGAACCACTGCCCACAGGGCACTGGACAGCCACCTCATCTTATGATATATATATGGTGGACACACCCAAAGAAGGCAATGGCGACGGGACAGCGGAGGATGACCCCTCCAAGAAGCAACCCAAGCGCCAACGTCAGCGGCACCGCTCTAAGTCCCACCAAGGCAAAAGTGGTGATACCGGCACAGGAGATAATAGCACTCCGGACAGTGCCAAAGAAAACAACAATCCCCTTCAGCAAGATTTAGAGCAGGAGGATGGAGAAACCAGCCCTCCCGAGAGAGCGGCAGATGGAGAGACGGAGGATGATAATTACATGCCTCCCTCCGAAGACGAGGCAAGCCTTGACGATGACGAATTCGTCGTGCCTGAGGATCCCGTCGAACAAGAGCGCTTCAAGCGCCTGCTTATAGCCACGGCAAATAGCCTTAAGAAAAAGCAGCAACAGCTTCAAGCTTATCAAGATTTGCTAGCCGACAGATGGACTGAAGTCCTTGTGGCCGAGGAATATAAACCCGAACGTCCCTCCAAGAGTTACCCAAAGCGCAGATTGCTACCCCGACTGGAAGAGGAAGCACCAAAACCTACATCTCTAGCGTATGACGCGGCTGATCGGCCACCTCGTGGCCGCGATAGAGAGGCATTTCAGCCAAAAGCTCAGTCTGCACCCTGATGCCACTCAAATAAAAATATCAAGGCCTGGGGAAATACGCCAGACCTGCGAGACGTATTGGAGGACAAAGCAAAACATGCAAGATCGATCTACGGATCACGAGGGCGTGCCACTATGCAAGACGATAATCGTCACGCCGGATATAGTAAAAGTAAATCCGGCTGGGCCGAACACAGTGGACAAGACTCACTTGAGCTTCGTCGCGATATAGCCCAGTACAGAGGCACCGCACACCCCCTATGCTTCACAGACGAAGTAATGGATCACCAAATCCCCGAGGGTTTCAAACCCATAAATATCAAATCATACGACGGCACAACAGATCCTGCGGTATGGATCGAGGACTTCCTCTTGCATATCCACATGGCACGCGGTGACGATCTACACGCCATCAAATACCTCCCACTCAAGCTCAAAGGACCAGCTCGGCATTGGCTCAACAGCCTGCCAGCAGAATCCATTGGCTGTTGGGAAGATCTGGAAGCCGCATTCCTCGACAACTTCCAGGGCACTTATGTGCGACCACCAGATACCGATGACTTGAGCCACATAATTCAGCAGCCGGAGGAATCGGCCAGGAAATTCTGGACACGGTTCCTAACAAAGAAAAATCAAATCGTCGACTGTCCGGATGCAGAGGCCCTAGCAGCTTTTAAGCACAACATCCGCGACGAGTGGCTCGCCCGGCACCTTGGCCAGGAAAAGCCGAAATCTATGGCAGCCCTCACGACACTCATGACCCGCTTTTGTGCGGGAGAGGACAGCTGGCTGGCTCGCAGCAATAACATATCAAAGAACCATGGTACTTCGGATACCAAGGACGGCAATGGTAGGTCACATCGCAACAAACATAAGTGCTGCATCAACAACGACAATACCGAGGATACGGTAGTCAATGCCGGATTCAAAGGCTCTAAACCCGGTCAGCGGAAAAAGCCATTCAAAAGAAGCACTCTAGGCCCGTCCAGTTTGGACCGTATACTCGATCGCTTGTGTCAAATACACGGCACCCCCGACAAGCCAGCCAACCACACCAATAGGGATTGTTGGGTGTTCAAGCAGGCCGACAAGTTAAATACCAAAAACAAAGATAAGGGGTCACATAGCGATGACGAGGAGGAGCCCCGGCAGCCGAACACCAGAGGACAGAAGAGGTTCCCCCCACAAGTGCGGATGATGAACATGATATACGCAACCCACATCCCCAAGAGGGAGTGGAAGCGTGCGCTAAGGGACGTATATGCATTGGAGCCAGTCGCCCCAAAGTTCAACCCATGATCCTCCTGTCCGATCACCTCCGATCGCAGGGACCACCCCACTAGTATCCGTCATGGCGGATCCGCCGCACTGGTCCTAGACCCAATCATTGACGGATTCCACCTCACTCGAGTCTTTATGGATGGCGGCAGCAGCCTGAACCTGCTTTATCAGGACACAGTGTGCAAAATGGGTATAGACCCCTCAAGGATCAAACCCACAAAAACGACCTTCAAAGGTGTCATAACAGGTGTAGAGGCCCATTGCACAGGCTCAGTCACACTGGAAGTGGTCTTCAGATCCCTGGATAACTTCCGAAGCGAGGAGTTAATCTTCGATATAGTCACGTTCCACAGTGGCTATCATGCACTGCTCGGGCGAACTGCATTTGCGAGATTCAATGTGGTACCGCATTATGCATACCTAAAGCTCAAGATGCCAGGACCCCGGGGGGTCATCACAGTTAATGGAAACACAGAGCACTCTCTCCGCACGGAGGAGCACACTGCGGCCCTCGCAGCAGAAGCACAAAGCAGCCTCTTAAGGCAATCCACTAGTTCGGCGATTAAGAACCCGGACACCTTCAAGCGTGCCTGGAGTAATCGGCAACAAGACTGCCTGGCACGTTCCGAGCTCGCATAGCAATGCGGCCCCCACCCCAGTCCCAGCCAAACGGCGAAATCCGTGCCACACGTACATAATTACGCATTGAAAATACCATGGGCATAGGTGGGGAGGGGGGCACGACCACGGCACGCCCCAAGACGCGGCTCAACCGCACTAGGGGCTTCCCGCTTTGTTATTTTTCTCTCTTTCAGGGATCTAATCTCTGGAAACCCTGTCCGGCAGTATGATTGCCGGACACATGATGCAGCAACCAAGGAGGCAGAAAGCTACGTCGCACCACGAAACTCCTAGGTGGATTACGATAACGAGTGAAATACTTGCTTTAATACCGTTCCTCAGCTTGCCCTTGGAGGGGACATGTCAAATAGTCCTACTTTTTGCTTATCGCACTACTTGTATCATTCTGCTTTAACGCACCTTTTTGAATAAACAATGCATAGCACTAGACTATTATCGCATTCTCTATTCTTCTTTTTATATATACATATATGTTCATTCATGACATCCAACACCCGTACACTCTGGTACGTCCAGTACGCTAGGGGCTTAAGCATTCCCCATAATACAGCGTGAGAAGTCCGAACACTTTTGACAGTGCGACACCCCAAACTTATAGCATTATATGCATCAGCTCCGAATCATGTCTTGGGTCAATAGTTGGGTTTGCCCGGCTCCCATGTTTTGGTACCTTACGTTCCGCTATATCGGCTAAGGTAGCACTGGGAGAACTACTGCGATTGTGCCCCGGTTCAGCTGGGCTAAGCACCTCAGTAGAGAAAGCTAAAACTGACTGTCATGATAAGGCGAGAGCTGGTCGCTATTCGAGAGGTTTTGAGTCCCTAAAGACTTATGCTGCTTAGAGCGAGGAGTCGGCTTTGTCCGGCTTAAGGCGTGTATAGCGCCCCGAATTCGGCCTTCCGAATACTACGGGCTTCACCAAAATTTAAAATTATAGAATTCTATGGCTAAGTGAGAGTGATAAAGCATTATAGTCCGATTGCCTTGTTCATTGTGCTGAGCACCTCCCTCGAAAGACCCAAAAATGGGAAAAAGAGTGCTCAGGTTTATCCCGAACACCCCAGCACTCGTGGCATGGGGGTAGAAGCCAACGACTAGCCATCTCTCAGATTTGATAAACAACCAAACAGAAGGTAATATTTTAAATTCAAACAAGCCTTGCATAGCGCATATGAACAATTTTTCATAGTACAGGATCACACGAGCAAATTCATTCAAATATTACATCTTTCGCACACTCTTCCGCTACCAGACGGGCACCCTTCAGGAAACCCTCATAATACATCTTGGGGTGGCGATGCTCCTTGCCCTGCGGCGGCCCCTCCTTCACCAGCTTCTCGGCGTCCATCTTGGCCCAGTGCACCTTTGCACGGGTAAAAGCCCGGCGTGCACCTTTGATGTAGACGGACCGCTTGATGACTTCCAGCCGTGGGCAGGCATCCACAAGCCGCCTTACCAGGCCGAAGTAGCTGTTGGGAAGGGAGTCGCCAGGCCACATCCATACTATAAAGCCCTTCATGGCCTGTTCGGCCGCCTTGTGCAGCTCGACCAGTTGCTTCAGCTGGTCGTTCACAGGCATCGGGTGTTCGGTACTAGTATACTGAGACCAGAACAACTTCTCCCTCGAGCTTCCCTCCTCGGCCCGGTAATATTCTGCGGCATCCGACACGCTGCGGGGCAAATCTGCGAATGCTCTTGGAGAGCTCCGGACTCGGGTAAGTAATAAGTAATTTACTTGCACATGCTTGCTTTGCATATTGAATGCCTTACCCGTCGCTATCTTCCTCATCACCTCAATCTCCTTGAGGGCTTTTTGGGCTTCAGCCTTGGCATTCTTTGCGCTCTCGAGGGCCGCGGCAAGCTCAGACTCTCGCGTCTTCGAGTCAAGCTCCAAAGCCTCGTGCTTCGTCATGAGAGCCTGGAGCTCTTGCTGCACCTCGCCCACCCGTGCCTCTTGCTTTTCCCTCTCGGTGCGCTCCTGGGCCGCTTTATTTTCGGCCTCGGACATCGCTTGCTTTAGGGTCGCCACTTCGGTCGTGGCCCCTGGCAAATTCAAGATGATCCTGTCATTTCGCAATCGCATCATATATATATATATATATATATATAGACAAGGTATTACTTACCTTTATTCTCCTCGAGCTGCCTCTTGGCAAGGCCGAGCTCTTTCTCGGACCCCTCGAGGTCCTGCTTCAGTGCGGCGACCTCCGCAGTCAGTATAACAGAGGTCGGCAGCGAAGCCTACATACGCATATAGACATACTTATATTAGACTCCTGCAGATATTATTTGATCCTCTATCCGGCTTTTCTTTGTGAACACCAAACAGAGCATCAGGGGCTACTGTCTATGCAGTAATATTTTTCCTATACTTTAAATACTTACCTCAAAGCCTGTTAGAAGGCCGGCACAGGCTTCAGTCAGTCTGCTCTTGGCGGCCTGAACCTTCTTGATCACCACACTCATAATAGTGCGGTGCTCTTCGTCAATGGAAGCACCGCGAAGCGCTCCCAGCAGGTTGTCCGGTGCCTCTGGATGGACAGAGGTCACCGACACGGGCGTCTTACCCCTTTTGGAAGGGGGCCACCTGCCCGAGTCCGGAACCACTGGAGGTTCCGGCGTGGTGTTCGGCTCAGAGCCAAATTTGGAGCCCCCGGGAGCCTGGCTCCCTTTGCTCATGGAGTCCGGAAGGTCGCCTTGAGGCGCCTCCGGGACTATCTCCCCCCGGCTCGGTGCCCCTTGATACAATACCTCGGCATTGTCTGTAGGGCAAGGGGAGGAGGCGGTCGGAAGTGGATCGCTATCCATATCCGACGAGTCCAAGGAACCGTCCGACGAGGATACGTCGATACGGGCTTGGGGCGGTCTGCATAATCATATTCGGCGTTAGGAGAACAAGTGCGACAAAGGTATGCTATGAGTTACTCTGGTATCCGAATACTTACGACTTCGCCAAGGGCTTGGCCCTGAGCAGCCACTCGTCTTCGCCGTCGGCGGCGGTGGTGGAGCAGTCCGGAAGGAGAGTCCTTCCCTTCTTGGACCCTTCGGCCTCCCCGGTTGGGGCGGCTGCTACCTCTTGAGCTTGCGTTGGATTTCCCCGAAGAGGAAAGGATGATGCAGCAGAGTAGCATAAGTACTTCCCTCAGTTTTTGAGAACCAAGGTATCAATCCAGTAGGAGGCCACGCTCAAGTCCCTCGTACCTGCACAACACGATAGCTACTCGCAACCAACGCGATTAGGGGTTGTCAATCCCTTCACGGTCACTTACGAGAGTGAGATCTGATAGATATAATATTTTTGGTATTTTTGGTATAGAGATGCAAAGTGAAAAGTAAAAGGCAAAGTAAAAAAGCAAAGCAAGATTAAAGAGATGGAGATTGATATGATGAGAATAGACCCGGGGGCCATAGGTTTCACTAGTGGCTTCTCTCAAGAGCATAAGTATTCTACGATGGGTGAACAAATTACTGTTGAGAAATTGACAGAATTGAGCATAGTTATGAGAATATCTAGGCATTATCATGTATATAGGCATCACGTCCGTGACAAGTAGACCAAAATGATTCTCATCTACTACTATTACTCCACTCATCGACCGCTATCCAGCATGCATCTAGAGTATTAAGTTAAAAACAGAGTAACGCTTTAAGCAAGATGACATGATGTAGAGAGATAAATTCATGCAATATGAAATAAACCCCATCTTGTTATCCTCGATGGCAATGATGCAATACGTGCCTTGCTGCCCCTTCTGTCACTGGGAAAGGACACCGCAAGATCGAACCCCAAAGCTAAGCACTTCTCCCATGGCAAGAACTACCAATCTAGTTGGCCAAACCAAACGGATAATTCAAAGAGACTTGCAAACATAACCAATCATACATAAAAAAATTCAGAGAAGATTCAAATATTATTCATAGATAGACTGGATCATAAACCCACAATTCATCGGTCTCAACAAACACACCGCAAAAAGAAGAAGATTACATCAAATAGATCTCCACGAGAGAGGGGGAGAACTTTGTATTGAGATCCAAAAAGAGAGAAGAAGCCATCTAGCTAATAACTATGAACCCGAAGGTCTGGGGTAAACTACTCACACTTCATCGGAGAGGCTATGATGATGTTTAAGCCCTCCGTGATGACGGCCCTCTCCGACGGAGCTCCGGAACAGGCCCCAAGATGGGATCTTGTGGATACAGAAAGTTGCGGCGGTGGAATTAGGTTTTTGGCTATGTATCTGTTCGTTTGGGGGTACGTAGGTATATATAGGAGGAAGAAGTATGTCGGTGGAACTTCGGTGGGCCCACGAGGGTGGGGGCGCGCCTGGGGGTATAGGGCGCGCCCCCTACCTCGTGCCCACCTCGAAGCTTCCTTGGCATAGGGTCCAAGTCTCCTGGGTCATATTCGGGAAGAAAATCATGTTCTAGAAAGGTTTATTCCGTTTGGACTCCGTTTGATATTCCGTTTCTTCGAAACACTGAAATAGGCAAAAAAACAACATTTATGGGCTGGGCCTCCGGTTAATAGGTTAGTCCAAAAAATAATATAAAAGTGGAAATAAAGCCCAATATAGTACAAAACAGTAGATAATATAGCATGGAGCAATCAAAAATTATAGATATGTTGGAGACGTATCAGGCATCGCCAAGCTTAATTCCTGCTCGTCCTCGAGTAGGTAAATGATAAAAAGAGAATTTTTGATGCGGAGTGCTACTTGGCATAATTTCAATGCAAATCTTCTTAATTGTGATATGAATATTCAGATTCGAAAGATTCAAGACAAAAGTTTATATTGACATAAAAATAATAATACTTCAAGCATACTAACAAAGCAATTATGTCTTCTCAAAATAACATGGCCAAAGAAAGTTATCCCTACAAAATCATATAGTCTGGCTATGCTCTATCTTCACCACACAAAGTATTTAAATCATGCACAACCCCGATGACAAGCCAAGCAATTGTTTCATACTCTAACTTTTTCGAAACTTTTTCAATCTTCACGCAATACATGAGCGTGAGCCATGGATATAGCACTATATGTGGAATAGAATGGTGGTTGTGGAGAAGACAAAAAGCGGGGAAGATAGTCTCACATCAACTAGGCGTATCAATGGGCTATGGAGATGTCCATCAATAGATATCAATGTGAGTGAGTAGGGATTGCCATGCAATGGATGCACTAGAGCTATAAGTATATGAAAGCTCATCAAAAGAAACTAAGTGGGTGTGCATCCAACTTGCTTGCTCATGAAGACCTAGGGCAATTTGTGGAAGCCCATCATTGGAATATACAAGCCAAGTTCTATAATGTAAAATTCCCACTAGTATATGAAAGTGACATAACGAGAGACTCTCTATCATGAAGATCATGGTGCTACTTTGAAGCACAAGTGTGGTAAAAGGATAGTAACATTGTCCCTTCTCTCTTTTTCTCTCTTTTTTTTATTTGGGCCTTTTCTTTTTTTTATGGCCTCTTTTTTTTCTCTTTTTTTTGGGGCTTCTTTGGCCTCTTTTATTTTTCGTCCGGAGTCTCATCCTAACTTATGGGGGAATCATAGTCTCCATCATCCTTTCCTCACTGGGACAATGCTCTAATAATGATGATCATCACACTTTTATTTTTCTTACAACTCAACAATTACAACTCGATACTAAGAACAAAATATGACTCTATATGAATGCCTCCGGCGGTGTACCGGGATATGCAATATGACAATGATGGAGTGTGTCATAATAAACGGAACGGTGGAAAGTTGCATGGCAATATATCTCAGAATGTCTATGGAAATGCCATAATAGGTAGGTATGGTGACTGTTTTGAGGAAGGTATATGGTGGGTGTATGATACCGGCGAAAGGTGCGCGGTATTAGAGAGGCTAGCAGAGGTGGAAGGGTGAGAGTGCGTATAATCCATGGACTCAACATTAGTCATAAAGAACTCATATACTTATTGCACAAATCTAGAAGTTATCAAAGCAAAGTATTACGCACATGCTCCTAGGGGGATAGATTGGTAGGAAAAGACCATCGCTCGTCCCCGACCGCCACTCATAAGGAAGACAATCAATAAATAAATCATGCTCCGACTTCATCACAAAATAGTTCACCATACGTTCATGCTACGGGAATCACAAACTTTAACACAAGTATTCTTTAAATTCACAACTACTCAACTAGCATGACTCTAATATTATCACCTCCATATCTCAAAACAATTATCATGCTTCAATCTTTTCTTAGTATTCAATGCACTCAAAAGAAAGTTTCACAAATCTTGAATACCAAGCATGTTATTATTAAGCAAATTACCATGCTATTAAGACTCTCAAAAAAATTTAAGTGAAGCATGAGAGATCAATAGTTTATTTAAAACAAATCCACCACCGTGCTCTTAAAAGATCTAAGTGAAGCACATAGAGCAAAATTATAATGCTCAAAAGATATAAGTGAAGCACATAGAGCAAAACTACATAGCTCAAAATATATAAGTGAAGCACATAGAGCAAAATTATAATGCTCAAAAGATATAAGTGAAGCACATAGAGTATTCTATAAAATTTTAATTCATGTATGGCTCTCTCAAAAGGTGTGTACAGCAAGGATGATTGTGGCACACTAAAACACAAATACACAAATAATACAAGACACTCCAAGCAAAACACATATCATGTTGGTGAATAAAAATATAGCTCCAAGTAAATTACCAATGGAAGTGGACGAAAGAGGGGATGCCTTCCGGGGCATCCCCAAGCTTTGACTTTTTGGTGTCCTTGGATTATGTTGGGGGTGCCATGGGCATCCCCAAGCTTAGGCTCTTGCCACTCCTTGTTCCATAATCCATCAAAAGAATTCACCCAAAACTTGAAAACTTCACAACACAAAACTCAAATAGAAATCTCGTGAGCTCCGTTAGAGAAAGAAAACAAAAGACCACTTCAAGGTACTGTAATGAACTCATTATTTATTTATATTGGTGTTAAACCTACTGTATTCCAACTTCTATATGGATTATAAACTATTTTACTAGCCATAGATTCATCAAAATTAGCAAACAACACACGAAAAACAGAATCTGTCGAAAACAGAACAGTCTGTAGTAATCTGTAACTAACGCAAACTTATGGAACCCCAAAAATTCTAAAATAAATTTATGGACGTGAGGAATTTATCTATTAATTATATTCAAAAATAATTAACTAAATATCACTTTTCAAATAAAAATGACAGCAGTTCTCGTGAGCGCTAAAGTTTCTGTTTTTTACAGCAAGTTCAACAAGACTTTCCCCAAGTCTTCCCAACGGTTCTATTTGGCACAAATTCTATTTAAACACAAAAACACAACCAAAACATAGGCTAAATAAATTATTTATTACTAAACAGGAGCAAAAAGCAAGGAATAAAAATAAAATTGGGTTGTCTCCCAACAAGCGCTATCATTTAACGCCCCTAGCTAGGCATAAAAGCGAGGATAGATCTAGGTATTGCCATCTTTGGTAGGCAATCCATAAGTGGCTCTCATGATTGGCTCTCATGATAGTTTCATATGGAAATTTTATTTTCTTTCTTGAAAAGTGTTCCATGCCCTTTTTTAATGGAAATTAAAATCTAATATTCCCTTCCTTCATATCAATAATCGCACCAACTGTTCTAAGGAAAGGTCTACCAAGAATAATAGGGCAAGAAGGATTGCAATCTATATCAAGAACAATGAAATCTATGGGAACATAATTTAAATTTTCAACAATAAGAACATCATTAATCCTTCCCATAGGTTTCTTAATAGTAGAATCCGCAAGATGCAAGTTTAGAGAGCAATCATCAAAATCGCGGAAATCTAGCAAATCACACAAAGTTTTGGGGATGCTGGAGACACTAGCACCCAAATCACACAAGGCATAAAACTCATGATCTTTAATTTTAATTTTAATAGTTGGTTCCCACTCATCATAGAGTTTTCTAGGGATAGAAACTTACAACTCAAGTTTTTCTTCATAAGATTGCATCAAGGCATCAACAATATGTTCGATGAAGGCTTTCTTTTGACTATAAGCATGTGGAGAATTTAGCATGGATTGCAACAAGGAAATACAATCAATTAAAGAGCAACTTTCATAATTAAATTCCTTGAAATCCAATATAGTGGGTTTAGCAACATCTAGATTTTTATTTCTTTCAATCCCACTTTCATCAATTTCATCATAAAGATCTAAATACTCCGAATTTTTAGAACGCCTTCTAGGTAAAGGAAGATCATATTTAGTTTCATAAAGATTCATATTGCAAAAAAAAGATTTAAAAGGAGACAAATCAATAACTTTTAGATCTTCATCTTGATTTTCATAGGAATTGGAATAACACGCTTTAATAAAGACATCTTTGGAAGCACACATCCAAGCGGTTCTTTCCTTGCACTCATCAATGGAAATTCTCATGGCTTTGAGAGACTCATTGAGATCATGCTTAGGAGGAATAGATCTAAGCTTTAAAGAATCAACCTCAAGAGAAATTATATCAACGTATCAACGTTCCTAGCCAAATCATCAACTTTAAGCAATTTCTCTTCAAGCAAAGCATTAAAATTCTTTTGTGAATTCATAAACTCTTTAACACTATTCTCAAATTCAGAGGGCATCTTATTATAATTCCCATAAGAGTTGTTGTAGGAATTCCCATAATTATTAGAAGGATTACTAGGATATGGCCTAGGATTAAAATTCCCTCTATAAGCGTTGTTACCAAAATTATTCCTTCCAACAAAATTCACATCCATAGATTCATTGTTATTCTCAATCAAAGTAGAAAAAGGCATATCATTAGGATCAGAAGAAACACTCTTAGTAGCAAATAATTTCATAAGTTCATCCATCTTTCCACTCAAAACATTGATTTCTTCTATCGCATGCACTTTTTTATTAGAAGATCTTTCAGTATGCCGTTGAGAATAATTAACCATAATATTATCTAGGAGTTTAGTAGCATCTCCTAAAGTGATTTCCATAAAAGTGCCTCCCACGGCCGAATCTAAAAGATTTCTAGAAGCAAAATTCAACCCGGCATAAAAGTTTTGTATAATCATCCACAAATTCAAACCATGAGTAGGGCAATTACGTATCATTAATTTCATTCTCTCCCAAGCTTGTGCAACATGTTCATGATCAAGTTGCTTAAAGTTCATAATATCGTTTCTAAGAGAGATGATCTTAGCGGGAGGGAAATACTTAGAGATAAAAGCATCTTTGCACTTGTTCCAAGAATCAATACTATTTTTAGGCAAAGATGAAAACCAAGCTTTAGCACGATCTCTAAGCGGAAAAGGAAATAGCTTCAATTTAACGACATCATTATTGACATCTTTTTTCTTTTGCATATCACATAAATCAACGAAGCTATTCAGATGAGTAGCGGCATCTTCACTAGGAAGGCCGGCGAATTGATCTTTCATAACAAGATTCAACGAAGCAGTATTGATTTCACAAGATTCAGTATTGGCAAGAGGAGCAATCGGAGCGCTAAGGAAATCATTATTATTGGTATTGGTGAAGTCACACAATTTGGTAGTATCTTGAGCCATCGCGACAAACAAGCAATCCAACACACGAGCAGGCAAGCGAGAAAAAGGCAAACGGAAAAGAGAGGCGGAGAAGGAGAAGGAGAAGGAGATTGGGAAAGAGAGGGCGAATAAAACGGCAAGGGTGAAGTGGGGGAGAGGAAAACGAGAGGAAAATGGCAAATAATGTAATGCGAGAGATAGGGATTGTGATGGGTACTTGGTATGTTGACATTTTGCGTAGACTCCCCGGCAACGGCGCTAGAAATTCTTCTTGCTACCTCTTGAGCTTGCGTTGGATTTCCCCGAAGAGGAAAGGATGATGCAGCAGAGTAGCGTAAGTATTTCCCTCAGTTTTTGAGAACCAAGGTATCAATCCAGTAGGAGGCCACGCTCAAGTCCCTCGTACCTGCACAAAATGATAGCTACTCGCAACCAACGCGATTAGGGGTTGTCAATCCCTTCACGGTCACTTACGAGAGTGAGATCTGATAGATATAATATTTTTGGTATTTTTGGTATAGAGATGCAAAGTGAAAAGTAAAAGGCAAAGTAAAAAAGCAAAGCAAGATTAAAGAGATGGAGATTGATATGATGAGAATAGACCCGGGGGCCATAGGTTTCACTAGTGGCTTCTCTCAAGAGCATAAGTATTCTACGGTGGGTGAACAAATTACTGTTGAGAAATTGACAGAATTGAGCATAGTTATGAGAATATCTAGGCATGATCATGTATATAGGCATCACGTCCGTGACAAGTAGACCGAAATGATTCTGCATCTACTACTATTACTCCACTCATCGACCGCTATCCAGCATGCATCTAGAGTATTAAGTTAAAAACAGAGTAACGCTTTAAGCAAGATGACATGATGTAGAGAGATAAATTCATGCAATATGAAATAAACCCCATCTTGTTATCCTTGATGGCAACGATGCAATACGTGCCTTGCTGCCCCTTCTGTCACTGGGAAAGGACACCGCAAGATCGAACCCAAAGCTAAGCACTTCTCCCATGGCAAGAACTACCAATCTAGTTGGCCAAACCAAACGGATAATTCGAAGAGACTTGCAAAGATAACCAATCATACATAAAAGAATTCAGAGAAGATTCAAATATTATTCATAGATAGACTTGATCATAAACCCACAATTCATTGGTCTCAACAAACACACGGCAAAAAGAAGAAGATTACATCGAATAGATCTCCACGAGAGAGGGGAGAACTTTGTATTGAGATCCAAAAAGAGAGAAGAAGCCATCTAGCTAATAACTATGGACCCGAAGGTCTGAGGTAAACTACTCACACTTCATCGGAGAGGCTATGATGATGTAGAAGCCCTCTGTGATGACGGCCCTCTTCGGCGGAGCTCCGGAATAGGCCCCAAGATGGGATCTCGTGGATACAGAAAGTTGCGGTGGTGGAATTAGGTTTTTGGCTCCGTATCTGTTCGTTTGGGGGTACGTAGGTATATATAGGAGGAAGAAGTACGTCAGTGGAGCTTCGGTGGGCCCACGAGGGTGGGGGCGCGCCTGGGGGTATAGGGCGCGCCCCCTACCTCGTGCCCACCTCGAAGCTTCCTTGGCGTAGGGTCCAAGTGTTGGGTTTCGTAGTAATTTCAAAAAATTTCCTACGCACATGCAAGATCATGTGATGCATAGCAACGAGGGGGGAGTGTTGTCTACGTACCCAACGCAGACCGACTGCGGAAGCGATGACACGACGTAGAGGAAGTAGTCGTACGTCTTCATGATCCAACCGATCAAGCACCGAAACTACGGCACCTCCGAGTTCGAGCACACGTTCAGCTCGATGACGATCCCCGGACTCCGATCCAGCAAAGTGTCGGGGCAGAGTTTCGTCAGCACGACGGCGTGGTGACGATCTTGATGAACTATAGCAGCAGGGCTTCGCTAAAACTCCGCTACAGTATTATCGAGGTATATGGTGGCAGGGGGCACCACACACGGCTAAGGAATAGATCACGTGGATCAACTTGTGTGTCTAGAGGTGCCCCCTGCCTCCGTATATAAAGGAGTAGAGGAGGGGAGGCTGGCCAGCCAAGCTTGGTGCGCCAGGAGAGTCCTACTCCCTCTGGGAGTAGGATTCCCCCCCCCCCCCAATCCTAGTTGGAATAGGATTCGCGGAGGGGGAAAAGAGGAGGAGGGGGACGGCCACCTCTCCTAGTCCTAATAGGACTAGGGGAAGGGGGGAGGCGCGCAGCCCATCTAGGGCAGCCCCTTCTCTTTTCCACTAAGGCCCACTATGGCCCATATAGCTCCCGGGGGGTTCCAGTAACCCTCCCGGTACTCCGGTAAAATCCCGATTTCACCCGGAACACTTCCGATGTCCAAACATAGGCTTCCAATATATCAATCTTTACGTCTCGACCATTTCGAGACTCCTCGTCATGTCCGTGATCACATCCGGGACTCCGAACAACCTTTGGTACATCAAAATGCATAAACTCATAATGTAACTGTCATCGTAACCTTAAGCGTGCGGACCCTACGGGTTCGAGAACAATGTAGACATGACCGAGACATGTCTCCGGTCAATAACCAATAGCGGGACCTGGATGCCCATATTGGCTCCTACATATTCTACGAAGATCTTTATCGGTCCGACCGCATAACAACATACGTTGTTCCCTTTGTCATCGGTATGTTACTTGCCCGAGATTCGATCGTCGGTATCCAATTCCTAGTTCAATCTCGTTACCGGCAAGTCTCTTTACTCGTTCCGTAATACATCATCTCACAACTAACATATTAGTTGTAATGCTTGCAAGGCTTATAGTGATGTGCATTATAGAGTGGGCCCAGAGATACCTCTCCGACAATCGGAGTGACAAATCCTAATCTCGAAATACGCCAACCCAACAAGTACCTTCGGAGACACCTGTAGAGCACCTTTATAATCACCCAGTTACGCTGTGACGTTTCGTGGCACACAAAGTGTTCCTCCGGTAAACGGGAGTTGCATAATCTCATAGTCATAGGAACATGTATAAGTCATGAAGAAAAGCAATAGCATCATACTAAACGATCGGGTGCTAAGCTAATGGAATGGGTCATGTCAATCAGATCATTCAACCAATGATGTGACCTCGTTAATCAAATAACAACTCATTGTTCATGGTCAGGAAACATAACCATCTTTGATTAACGAGCTAGTCAAGTAGAGGCATACTAGTGACACTTTGTTTGTCTATGTATTCACACATGTATTATGTTTCCGGTTAATACAATTCTAGCATGAATAATAAACATTTATCATGATTATAAGGAAATAAATAATAACTTTATTATTGCCTCTAGGGCATATTTCCTTCAGTCTCCCACTTGCACTAGAGTCAATAATCTAGATTACACTGTAATGAATCTAACACCCATGGAGCTTTGGTGCTGATCATGTTTTGCTCGTGGAAGAGGCTTAGTCAACGGGTCTGCAACATTCAGATCCGTATGTATCTTGCAAATCTCTATGTCTCCCACCTGGACTAGATCCCGGATGGAGTTGAAGCGTCTCTTGATGTGTTTGGTCCTTTTGTGAAATCTGGATTCCTTTGCCAAGGCAATTGCACCAGTATTGTCACAAAAGATTTTCATTGGACCCGATGCATTAGGTATGACACCTAGATCGGATATGAACTCCTTCATCCAGACTCCTTCGTTCGCTGCTTCCGAAGCAGCTATGTACTCCGCTTCACATGTAGATCCCACTACGATGCTTTGTTTAGAACTGCACCAACTGACAGCTCCACCGTTTAATGTAAACACGTATTCGGTTTGCGATTTAGAATCGTCCGGATCAGTGTCAAAGCTTGCATCAACGTAACCTTTTATGGTGAGCTCTTTGTCACCTCCATATACGAGAAACATATCCTTAGTCCTTTTCAGGTATTTCAGGATGTTCTTGACCGCTGTCCAGTGATCCACTCCTGGATTACTTTGGTACCTCCCTGCTAAACTTATAGCAAGGCACACATCAGGTCTGGTACACAGCATTGCATACATGATAGAGCCTATGGCTGATGCATAGGGAACATCTTTCATATTCTCTCTATCTTCTGCAGTGGTCGGGCATTGAGTCTTACTCAACTTCACACCTTGTAACACAGGCAAGAATCCTTTCTTTGCTTGATCCATTTTGAATTTCTTCAAAATCTTGTCAAGGTATGTGCTTTGTGAAAGTCCAATTAAGCGTCTTGATCTATCTCTATAGATCTTAATGCCTAATATGTAAGCAGCTTCACCGAGGTCTTTCATTGAAAAACTTTTATTCAAGTATCCCTTTATGCTATCCAGAAATTCTATATCATTTCCAATTAGCAATATGTCATCCACATATAATATCAGAAATGCTACAGAGCTCCCACTCACTTTTTTGTAAATACAGGCTTCTCCGAAAGTCTGTATAAAACCAAATGCTTTGATCACACTATCAAAACGTTTATTCCAACTCCGAGAGGCTTGCACCAGTCCATAAATGGATCGCTGGAGCTTGCACACTTTGTTAGCTCCCTTTGGATCGACAAAACCTTCCGGTTGCATCATATACAACTCTTCTTCCAGAAATCCATTCAGGAATGCAGTTTTGACATCCATCTGCCAAATTTCATAATCATAAAATGCGGCAATCGCTAACATGATTCGGACGGACTTAAGCATCGCTACGGGTGAGAAGGTCTCATCGTAGTCAATCCCTTGAACTTGTCGAAAACCTTTCGCGACAAGTCGAGCTTTGTAGACAGTAACATTACCATCAGCATCAGTCTTCTTCTTGAAGATCCATTTATTCTCTATTGCTTGCCGATCATCGGGCAAGTCAACCAAAGTCCATACTTTGTTCTCATACATGGATCCCATCTCAGATTTCATGGCTTCAAGCCACTTTGCGGAATCTGGGCTCACCATCGCTTCTTCATAGTTCGTAGGTTCATCATGATCTAGTAGCATGACTTCCAGAACTGGATTACCGTACCACTCTGGTGCGGATCTTACTCTGGTTGATCTACGAGGTTCAGTAGTATCTTGTTCTGAAGTTTCATGATCATTATCATTAACTTCCTCACTTATTGGTGTAGGTGTCGCAGAAACAATTTTCTGTGATGTACTACTTTCCAACAAGGGAGCAGGTACAGTTACCTCGTCAAGTTCTACTTTCCTCCCACTCACTTCTTTCGAGAGAAACTCCTTCTCAAGAAAGTTTCCGAATTTAGCAACAAAAGTCTTGCCTTCGGATCTGTGATAGAAGGTGTATCCAATAGTTTCCTTTGGATATCCTATGAAGACACACTTCTCCGATTTGGGTTCGAGCTTGTTAGGTTGAAGCTTTTTCACATAAGCATCGCAGCCCCAAACTTTCAGAAACGACAACTTTGGTTTCTTGCCAAACCATAGTTCATAAGGCGTCGTCTCAACGGATTTTGATGGTGCCCTATTTAATGTGAATGCGGCCGTCTCTAAAGCACAACCCCAAAATGATAGCGGTAAATCAGTAAGAGACATCATAGATCGCACCATATCTGGTAAAGTACGATTACGACGTTCGGACACACCATTACGTTGTGGTGTTCCGGGTGGCGTGAGTTGCGAAACTATTCCACAGTTTTTCAAATGTACACCAAACTTGTAACTCAAATATTCTCCTCCACGATCAGATCGTAGAAACTTTATTTTCTTGTTACGATGATTTTCAACTTCACTCTGAAATTCTTTGAACCTTTCAAATGTTTCAGATTTATGTTTCATTAAGTAAATATACCCATATCTGCTTAAATCATCTGTGAAGGTGAGAAAATAACGATATCCGCCACGAGCCTCAATATTCATCGGACCACATACATCGGTATGTATGATTTCCAACAAATCTGTTGCTCTCTCCATAGTACCGGAGAACGGTGTTTTAGTCATCTTGCCCATGAGGCACGGTTCACAAGTACCAAGTGATTCATAATCAAGTGGTTCCAAAAGTCCATCAGTATGGAGTTTCTTCATGCGCTTTATACCGATATGACCTAAACGACAGTGCCACAAATAAGTTGCACTTTCATTATCAACTCTGCATCTTTTGGCTTCAACATTATGAATATGTGTATTACTACTATCGAGATTCAATAAAAATAGACCACTCTTCAAGGGTGCATGACCATAAAAGATATTACTCATATAAATAGAACAACCATTATTCTCTGATTTAAATGAATAACCGTCTCGCATTAAACAAGATCCAGATATAATGTTCATGCTCAAGCTGGCACCAAATAACAATTATTTAGGTCTAATATTAATCCCGAAGTTAGATGTAGAGGTAGCGTGCCGACCGCGATCACATCGACTTTGGAACCGTTTCCCACGCGCATCGTCACCTCGTCCTTAGCCAATCTTCGCTTAATCCGTAGCCCCTGTTTCGAGTTGCAAATATTAGCAACAGAACCAGTATCAAATACCCAGGTGCTACTGCGAGCATGAGTAAGGTACACATCAATAACATGTATATCACATATACCTTTGTTCACTTTGCCATCCTTCTTATCCGCCAAATACTTGGGGCAGTTCCGCTTCCAGTGACCAGTCTGCTTGCAGTAGAAGCACTCAGTTTCAGGCTTAGGTCCAGACTTGGGTTTCTTCTCTTGAGCAGCAACTGGCTTGCCGTTCTTCTTGAAGTTCCCCTTCTTCTTTCCTTTGCCCTTTTTCTTGAAACTAGTGGTCTTGTTGACCATCAACACTTGATGCTCTTTCTTGATTTCTACCTCCGCAGCTTTCAGCATCGCGAAGAGCTCAGGAATAGTCTTGTTCATCCCTTGCATATTATAGTTCATCACGAAGCTCTTGTAGCTTGGTGGCAGTGATTGGAGAATTCTGTCAATGACGCAATCATCTGGAAGATTAACTCCCAATTGAATCAAGTGATTATTATACCCAGACATTTTGAGTATATGCTCACTGACAGAACTGTTCTCCTCCATCTTGCAGCTATAGAACTTATTGGAGACTTCATATCTCTCAATCCGGGCATTTGCTTGAAATATCAACTTCAACTCCTGGAACATCTCATATGCTCCATGACGTTCAAAACGTCGTTGAAGTCCCGATTCTAAGCCGTAAAGCATGGCACACTGAACTATCGAGTAGTCATCAGCTTTGCTCTGCCAGACGTTCATAACATCTGGCGTTGCTCCAGCAGCAGGCCTGGCACCCAGCGGTGCTTCCAGGACGTAATTCTTCTGTGCAGCTATGAGGATAATCCTCAAGTTACGGACCCAGTCCGTGTAATTGCTACCATCATCTTTCAACTTTGCTTTCTCAAGGAACGCATTAAAATTCAACGGAACAACAGCACGAGCCATCTATCTACAATCAACATAAACAAGCAAGATACTATCAAGGACTAAGTTCATGATAAATTTAAGTTCAATTAATCATATTACTTAAGAACTCCCACTTAGATAGACATCCCTCTAATCCTCTAAGTGATCACGTGATCCAAATCAACTAAACCATGTCCGATCATCACGTGAGATGGAGTAGTTTCATCGGTGAACATCATTATGTTGATCATATCTACTATATGATTCACGCTCGACCTTTCGGTCTCTGTGTTCTGAGGCCATATCTGTATATGCTTGGCTCGTCAAGTATAACCTGAGTATTCTGCGTGTGCAACTGTTTTGCACCCGTTGTATTTGAACGTAGAGCCTATCACACCCGATCATCACGTGGTGTCTCAGCACGAAGAACTTTCGCAACGGTGCATACTCAGGGAGAACACTTCTTGATAATTTAGTGAGAGATCATCTTATAATGCTACCGTCAATCAAAGCAAGATAAGATGCATAAAAGATAAACATCACATGCAATCAATATAAGTGATATGATATGGCCATCATCATCTTGTGCCTGTGATCTACATCTCCGAAGCACCGTCATGATCACCATCGTCACCGGCGCGACACCTTGATCTCCATCATAGCATCGTTGTCGTCTCGCCAATCTTATGCTTCCACGACTATCACTACCGTTTAGTAATAAGGTAAAGCATTACATCGCGATTGCATTGCATACAATAAAGCGACAACCATATGGCTCCTGCCAGTTGCCGATAACTCGGTTACAAAACATGATCATATCATACAATAAAATTCAGCATCATGCCTTGACCATATCACATCACAACATGCCCTGCAAAAACAAGTTAGACGTCCTCTACTTTGTTGTTGCATGTTTTACGTGGCTGCTATGGGCTTAAGTAAGAACCAATCTCACCTACGCATCAAAACCACAACGATAGTTTGTCAAATAGACTCAATTTTAACCTTCGCAAGGACCGGGCGTAACCACACTCGGTTCAACTAAAGTTGGAGAGACAGTCGCCCGCAAGCCATCTATGTGCAAAGCACATCGAGGGAACCGGTCTCGTGTAAGCGTACGCGTAAGGTTGGTCCGGGTCGTCTCGTCCAACAATACCGCCAAACCAAAGTATGACATGCTGGTAGGCAGTATGACTTGTATCGTCCACAACTCACTTGTGTTCTACTCGTGCATATAACATCAACATAAATAACCTAGGCTCGGATGCCATTGTTGGGTTTCGTAGTAATTTCAAAAAATTTCCTACGCACACGCAAGATCATGTGATGCATAGCAATGAGGGGGAGAGTGTTGTCTACGTACCCAACGCAGACCGACTGCGGAAGCGATGACACGACGTAGAGGAAGTAGTCGTACGTCTTCATGATCCAACCGATCAAGCACAGAAACTACGGCACCTCCGAGTTCGAGCACACGTTCAGCTCGATGACGATCCCCGGACTCCGATCCAGCAAAGTGTCAGGGCAGAGTTTCGTCAGCACGACGGCGTGGTGACGATCTTGATGAACTACATCAGCAGGGCTTCGCTAAAACTCCGCTACAGTATTATCGAGGTATATGGTGGCAGGGGGCACCGCACACGGCTAAGGAATAGATCACGTGGATCAACTTGTGTGTCTAGAGGTGCCCCCTGCCTCCGTATATAAAGGAGTAGAGGAGGGGAGGCTGGCCGGCCAAGCTTGGTGCGCCAGGAGAGTCCTACTCCCTCTGGGAGTAGGATTCCCCCCCCCCCCAATCCTAGTTGGAATAGGATTCGCGGAGGGGGAAAAGAGGAGGAGGGGGCCGGCCACCTCTCCTAGTCCTAATAGGACTAGGGGAAGGGTGGAGGCGCGCAGCCCATCTAGGGCAGCCCCTTCTCTTTTCCACTAAGGCCCACTATGGCCCATATAGCTCCCGGGGGGTTCCGGTAACCCTCCCGGTACTCCGGTAAAATCCCGATTTCACCCGGAACACTTCCGATGTCCAAACATAGGCTTCCAATATATCAATCTTTACGTCTCGACCATTTCGAGACTCCTCGTCATGTCCGTGATCACATCCGGGACTCCGAACATCCATCGGTACATCAAAATGCATAAACTCATAATGTAACTGTCATCGTAAACTTAAGCGTGCGGACCCTACGGGTTCGAGAACAATGTAGACATGACCGAGACATGTCTCCGGTCAATAACCAATAGCGGGACCTGGATGCCCATATTGGCTCCTACATATTCTATGAAGATCTTTATCGGTCAGACCGCATAACAACATACGTTGTTCCCTTTGTCATCGGTATGTTACTTGCCCGAGATTCGATCGTCGGTATCCAATTCCTAGTTCAATCTCGTTACCGGCAAGTCTCTTTACTCGTTCCGTAATACATCATCTCACAACTAACATATTAGTTGTAATGCTTGCAAGGCTTATGTGATGTGTATTACCGAGAGGGCCCAGAGATACCTCTCCGACAATCGGAGTGACAAATCCTAATCTCGAAATATGCCAACCCAACATCTACCTTTGGAGACACCTGTAATGCTCCTCTATAATCACCCAGTTACGTTGTGACGTTTGGTAGCACCCAAAGTGTTCCTCCGGTAAACGGGAGTTGCATAATCTCATAGTCATAGGAACATGTATAAGTCATGAAGAAAAGCAATAGCATCATACTAAACGATCGGGTGCTAAGCTAATGGAATGGGTCATGTCAATCAGATCATTCAACCAATGATGTGACCTCGTTAATCAAATAACAACTCATTGTTCATGGTCAGGAAACATAACCATCTTTGATTAACGAGCTAGTCAAGTAGAGGCATACTAGTGACACTTTGTTTGTCTATGTATTCACACATGTATTATGTTTCCGGTTAATACAATTCTAGCATGAATAATAAACATTTATCATGATTATAAGGAAATAAATAATAACTTTATTATTGCCTCCAGGGCATATTTCCTTCACCAAGTCTCCTGGGTCATATTCGGGAAGAAAATCACGTTCCAGAAAGGTTTATTCCGTTTGGACTCCGTTTGATATTCCATTTCTTCGAAACACTGAAATAGGCAGAAAACAGCAATTCTGGGCTGGGCCTCCGGTTAATAGGTTAGTCCCAAAAATAATATAAAAGTGGAAAATAAAGCCCAATATAGTCCAAAACAGTAGATAATATAGCATGGAGCAATCAAAAATTATAGATACGTTGGAGACGTATCAGCGGCCTTCCTTTTCCTTTCTCCCCTAGCTAGAGGGGCAGCATCTTCATCTTCCTCCTCCTCGTTTCCATGGGAGGAGTGCATCGCGGAGTTATCGGACGATGAGTCCGATACCACCTGGCACCGGGAACTCTTTCGGATTCCCTTGGCCTTCTTCTTGGTCTTCTCCGGCACCTCATAAGGAGCCGGAGTCAGCACATCTGTCAGGAGAGCGTCCGCGGTGTCTTCGGGCAGAGGGGCCGGACAGTTAATCTGCTCCTGTCTCCACCCAGTCTTGTCAAAGGCATGGGAGCTCAGACCCCGCACATGGTCAAGATATGGGAAATAAACACCCTACCAGATGTACAGAACTTACCGGATTCGCAGAACGCTTCACGCTTAGCCCGCGGTTCTCGGTAAGAGAGGGAGGGACCTCGGTGCCCTTGAACAGCACCCTCCAGACGTCTTTATGCGTCGTGTCGAAGAGCTCGCTTAGAGTCTGGTGCTGGGCCAGGTCGAACTCCCATAAGTTGAAATCCCGTTGTTGACACGGGAGGATCCGACGGAAGAGCATGACCTGGACTATGTTGACAAGCTTAAGTTTCTTGCTTATCATGTTCCGGATACATTTCTGGAGTCCGTCCAGCTCCACCGATGAACCCTAGGACAAGCCCTTCTCCTTCCAGGAAGTGAGCTGCGTGGGGAATCCGGATCAAAACTCGGGGGCCGCCACCCAGTTGGTGTCGCGCGGCTCGGTGATGTAGAACCACCCCGATTGCCACCCCTTTATGGTCTCCACGAAGGAGCCCTCGAGCCAAATAACGTTGGGCATTTTGCCCACCATGGCTCCGCCGCATTCCGCTTGTTGGCCGCCCACCACCTTCGGCTTGATATTGAAGGTCTTCAGCCACAGGACGAAGTGGGGCCGGATGCAGAGGAAAGCCTCGCACACAACGATGAACGCCGAGATGTTGAGGATAAAATTTGGGGCTAGATCATGAAAATCCAGCCCATAATAGAACATGAGGCCGCGGACGAATGGATGGAGGGGAAACCCTAGTCTGCGGATGAAATGGGGGAGGAAAACCACCCTTTCGTGAGGTTCCGGGGTAGGGATGACCTGCCCCGCGGCTGGCAGCCGGTGCGCGATATCCGCGGCTAAGTATCCGGCTCCACGTAGCTTTTTGTTGTGTCCCTTTGTGACATAGGAGACCATCCACTTGCCTCCCGCTCCGGACATGTTTGGAGAGGGTTGAGGAGAAGGATGCGGGCTTGGAAGCTGGAGCTCGAGTGCGCAAGAATGGATGAGCAAGAAGGAAGAAGGCGTGGGTAGAAAAAGGTAAAACCTTATCCCTTTATAAGGGCGGATGAAACTATGCGCCCCCACTAGCCTGGTAAAACTCGCTTATCCCCCAAGCGCCGTAATTGATGGCGCGGTTGGGTTACCCACGTCCGTATTGATGGGAATCCCGTAATAAGGGGACATGATCTCTGCTTCGACAAGACGTGCCAAGAAAACTGCCTCGCGAAACACGCTGAGATAGGTTATGAAAAACGATTCGAATAAAGACCTGGCTGTGGTGTGATGTCACACTACGGGGTGCGTCAGCAGATTAGATTTGTGGAAATATTATTCTCTCTATAGTGGTATGTGGAACTTATTTTGCAGGGTCGGACACTATCCTTGTATTCAAACTCTTCTGTGATGTATTCGGAGGAGGAACCCGCCTTGCAATGCCGAAGACAACACTGCGCGCCGGACTCATCGTCATTGAAGCCTGGTTCAGGGGCTACTGAGGGAGTCCTAGATTAGGGGGTCTCCGAACAGCCGGATTATATCCTTTGGCCGGACTGTTGGACTATGAAGATACAAGATTGAAGACTTCATCTCATGTCCGGATGGGACTCTCCTTGGCGTGGAAGGCAAGCTAGGCAATATGGATACGTATATCTCCTCCTTTGTAACTGACCTTGTGTAACCCTAGCCCCCTCCGGTGTCTATATAAACCAGAGGGTTTTAGTCCATAGGACAACATACAATCATACCATAGGCTAGCTTCTAGGGTTTAGCCTATCCGATCTCGTGGTAGATGAACTCTTGTACTACTCATATTATCAAGAATAAATCAAGCAGGACGTAGGGTTTTACCTCCATCAAGAGGGCCCGAACCTGGGTAAAACATCGTGTCCCCTGCCTCATGTTACCATCCGCCTTAGACGCACAATTCGGGACCCCCCACCCGAGATCCGCCGGTTTTGACACCGACACCCCGACTCCTTCTTTCCGGCTCACACCGGTCGATATACCTCTCTAGCCAAGTGTGCCTACCACAAACACATATATACTTCCCCTCTTCTCTTCTCACCGTCCATGCCTCCCTATGTCCAATATGGTTCCACGCAGGTGCACACTCCCGCCCCTCTTTTCATTGATCTCATACTCGCACACTCCTCCCCCCTAGACATGGTAGGCCTCTCGCACCACCTCCTAGCCGCACCCCTCTACCGCTGCCTGTCTCTCTGGACCTTATTTGCTTCTAGCACATGCAAGCGTGTATACGTACTGATCTCCCTACATATAGCCAGGTCGACTATAACTCGTTTTCCCCATGCACCGATACACTTACCTCGCTAGTTATGTCCCTCCCTTTCTCGGACACACGACGGTTGATCTTCCTATGTAGTTACGTATGCTTACCACAACCATATCGTCTCCCCTCGTCATCTTTGTGTTGGGGAACGTAGCAGAATTTTAAAATTTTCTACGCATCACTAAGATCAATCTATGGAGTCATCTAGCAACGAGGGAGAGAGGAGTGCATCTACATACCCTTGTAGATCACGAGCGGAAGCGTTCAAGAGAACGGGGTTGATGGAGTCGTACTCGACGTGATCCAAATCACCGAAGATCCTAGTGCCGAACGAACGGCACCTCCGCATTCAACACACGTACGGAGCGAGGACGTCTCCCGCACCTTGATCCAGCAAGGAGGAGGGAGAGGTTGAGGAAGAGGGCTCCAACAGCAGCACGACGGCGTGGTGGTGATGAAGCTGCGGTACTCCGGCAGGGCTTCGTCAAGCTCTTATGGAGGAGGAGAGGTGTTGGGGAGGGGAGGGGCTGCGCCTTGGATGTTGTTTGCAGACCTCCCCTCACCCCTCTATTTATAGGGGAAAGGGGAAGGGGGCCGGCCCCCTCTATATGAGATCTAGAGGGGGGGCGGCGGCCAAGGGGAGGGGGGCTTGCCCCCCAAGCAAGGGGGCGCCCCCCTTTAGGGTTTCCCCCAACCCTAGGCGCATGGGCCCTAGGGGGGTGTGGCGCCCCAGCCCACTTGGGCTGGTTCCCTTCTCTATACAGCCCATAAGGCCCTCCGGAAGAGGTGGACCCTCCCGGTGGGCCCCCGGAACCCCTCCGGTGGCCCCGGTACAATACCGATATGCCCCCGAAACTTTTCGGCGACCATATGACAACTTCCCATATATAAATCTTTACCTCCGGACCATTCCGGAACTCCTCGTGACGTCCGGGATCTCATCCGGGACTCCGAACAACATTCGGTAATCACATACAAGTCTTCCTAACAACCCTAGCGTCACCGAACCTTAAGTGTGTAGACCCTACAGGTTCGGGAGACATGCAGACATGACCGAGACGACTCTCCGGTCAATAACCAACAACGGGATCTGGATACCCATGTTGGCTCCCACATGCTCCACGATGATCTCATCGGATGAACCACGATGTCAAGGATTCAATCAATCCGTATACAATTCCCTTTGTCAATCGGTACGTTACTTGTCTGAGACTCGATCGTCGGTATCCCAATACCTTGTTCAGTCTCGTTACCGGCAAGTCACTTTACTCGTATCGTAATGCATGATCCCGTGATCAACCACTTGATCACATTGAGCTCATTATGATGATGCATTACCGAGTGGGCCCAGAGATACCTCTCCGTCATACGGAGTGACAAATCCCAGTCTCGATTCGTGCCAACCCAACAGACACTTTTGGAGATACCTGTAATGTACCTTTATAGTCACCCAGTTACGTTGTGACGTTTGGCACACTCAAGGCACTCCTATGGTATCCGGGAGTTGCACAATCTCATGGTCTAAGGAAATGATACTTGACATTCAGAAAAGCTACAACAAATGAACTACACGATCTTTGAGCTAAGCTTAGGATTGGGTCTTGTCCATCACATCATTCTCCTAATGATGTGATCCCGTTATCAATGACATCTAATGTCCATAGTCAGGAAACCATGACTATCCTTTGATCAACGAGCTAGTCAACTAGAGGCTCACTAGGGACGTGTTGTGGTCTATGTATTCACACATGTATTATGATTTCCGGATAACACAATTATAGCATGAACAATAGACAATTATCATGAACAAAGAAATATAATAATAACCATTTTATTATTGCCTCTAGGGCATATTTCCAATAATCTCCCACTTGCACTAGAGTCAATATTCTAGTTACATTGTGATGAATCGAACACCCATGCAGTTCTGGTGTTGATCATGTTTTGCTCTAGGGAGAGGTTTAGTCAACGGATCTGCTACATTCAGGTCCGTATGTACTTTACAAATCTCTATGTCTCCATTTTGAACACTTTCATGAATGGATTTGAAGTGGCGCTTGATATGCCTAGTCTTCCTGTGAAACCTGGGCTCCTTGGCAAGGGCAATAGCTCCAGTGTTGTCACATAAGAGAGTCATGGGGCCCGACGCATTGGTTATGACTCCTAGGTCGGTAATGAACTCCTTCACCCAGACTGCTTCTTGTGCTGCCTCCGAGGCTGACATGTACTCTGCTTCGCATGTAGATCCCGCCACAACGCTTTGCTTGCAACTGCACCAACTTACTGCCCCACCATTCAAAATATACACGTATCCGGTTTGTGACTTAGAGTCATCCAGATCTGTGTCGAAGCTATCATCGATGTAACCCTTTACGACGAGCTCTTTGTCACCTCCATAAACGAGAAACCTTTCCCTAGTCCTTTTTAGGTACTTCAGGATATTCTTGACCGCTGTCCAGTGTTCCATGCCGGGATTACTTTGGTACCTTCCTACCAAACTCACGGCAAGGTTTACATCAGGTCTGGTACACAGCATAGCATACATGATAGACCCTATGGCCGAGGCATAGGGGACAACACTCATCTTTTCTCTATCTTCTTCCGTGGTCGGGCATTGAGCCGTGCTCAATCTCGTACCTTGCAATACAGGCAAGAACCCCTTCTTTGACTGATCCATTTTGAACTTCTTCAATATCTTGTCAAGGTACGTACTCTGTGAAAGACCAATGAGGCATCTCGATCTATCTCTATAGATCTTGATGCCTAATATATAAGCAGCTTCTCCAAGGTCCTTCATTGAAAAACACTTGTTCAAGTAGGCCTTTATGCTTTCCAAGAATTCTATATCATTTCCCATCAACAGTATGTCATCCACATACGATATGAGAAATTCTAGAGAGCTCCCACTCACTTTCTTGTAAATGCAGGCTTCTCCATAAGTCTGCATAAACCCAAACGCTTTGATCATCTCATCAAAACGAATGTTCCAACTCCGAAATGCTTGCACCAGCCCATAAATCGAGCGTTGGAGCTTGCACACCTTGTCAGCATTCTTAGGATCGACAAAACCTTTCGGCTGCATCATATACAATTCTTCCTTAAGGAAACCATTAAGGAATGCCGTTTTTACGTCCATTTGCCATATCTCATAATCATAGAATGCGGCAATTGCTAACATGATTCGGACAGACTTCAGCTTCGCTACGGGTGAGAAAGTCTCATCGTAGTCAACCCCTTGAACTTGTCGATAACCCTTAGCGACAAGCCGAGCTTTATAGATGGTCACATTACCATCCGTGTCTGTCTTCTTCTTAAAGATCCATTTATTTTCTATGGCTCGCCGATCAACGGGCAAGTCAGTCAAAGTCCATACTTCGTTTTCATACATGGATCCTATCTCGGATTTCATGGCTTCTAGCCATTTGTCGGAATCCGGGCCCGCCATCGCTTCTTCATAGTTCGAAGGTTCACCGTTGTCTAACAACATGATTTCCAAGACAGGGTTGCCGTACCACTCTGGTGCGGAACGTGTCCTTGTGGACCTACGAAGTTCAGTAGCAACTTGATCTGAAGTTTCATGATCATCATCATCAACTTCCTTTCTAGTCGGTGCAGGCACCTCAGGAACATTTTCTTGAGCTGCGCCACTTACCGGTTCAAGAGGTAATACTTCATCAAGTTCTACCTTCCTCCCACTTATTTCTTTCGAGAGAAACTCTTTCTCTAGAAAGGACCCATTCTTGGCAACAAAGATCTTGCCTTCGGATCTGAGGTAGAAGGTATACCCAACAGTTTCTTTAGGGTATCCTATGAAGACGCATTTTTTCGACTTGGGTTCGAGCTTTTCAGGTTGAAGTTTCTTGACATAAGCATCGCATCCCCAAACTTTTAGAAACGACAGCTTAGGTTTCTTCCCAAACCATAATTCATACGGTGTCGTCTCAACGGATTTCGACGGAGCCCTATTTAAAGTGAATGCGACAGTCTCTAAAGCATAGCCCCAAAATGATAGCGGTAAATCGGTAAGAGACATCATAGATCGCACCATATCTAATAGAGTGCGATTACGACGTTCGGACACACCATTACGCTGAGGTGTTCCAGGCGGCGTTAGTTGTGAAACTATTCCACATTTTCTTAAGTGTGTGCCAAATTCGTGACTCAAGTATTCTCCCCCACGATCTGATCGCAAGAACTTGATTTTCCTGTCACGTTGATTCTCAACCTCACTCTGAAATTCCTTGAACTTTTCAAATGTCTCAGACTTGTGTTTCATTAAGTAGACATACCCATATCTACTCAAGTCATCAGTGAGGGTGAGAACATAACGATAGCCACCGCGAGCCTCAACACTCATTGGACCGCACACATCAGTATGTATGATTTCCAATAAGTTGGTTGCTCGCTCCATTGTTCCTGAGAACGGTGTCTTGGTCATTTTTCCCATGAGGCATGGTTCGCACGTGTCAAATGATTCGTAATCAAGAGACTCTAAAAGTCCATCTGCATGGAGCTTCTTCATGCGTTTGACACCTATGTGACCAAGGCGGCAGTGCCACAAGTATGTGGGACTATCATTATCAACCTTACATCTTTTGGTATTCACACTATGAATATGTGTAGCATTACGCTCAAGATTCATTAGGAATAAACCATTCACCATCGGAGCATGACCATAAAACATATCTCTCATATAAATAGAACAACCATTATTCTCGGATTTAAATGAGTAGTCATCTCGTATTAAACGAGATCCTGATACAATGTTCATGCTCAAAGCTGGCACTAAATAACAATTATTGAGGTTTAAAACTAATCCCGTAGGTAAATGTAGAGGTAGCGTGCCGACGGCAATCACATCGACCTTGGAACCATTCCCGACACGCATCGTCACCTCGTCCTTCGCCAGTCTCCGTTTATTCCGCAGCTCCTGCTTTGAGTTACAAATGTGAGCAACGGCACCGGTATCAAATACCCAGGAGCTACTACGAGTACTGGTAAGGTACACATCAATTACATGTATATCACATATACCTTTCGTGATGCCGGCCTTCTTGTCCGCTAAGTATTTGGGGCAGTTCCGCTTCCAGTGACCACTTCCCTTGCAATAAAAACACTCTGTCTCGGGCTTGGGTCCATTCTTTTTCTTCTTCCCGGCAGCTTGCTTACCGGGCGCGGCAACTCCCTTGCCGTCCTTCTTGAAGTTCTTCTTACCCTTGCCTTTCTTGAACTTAGTGGTTTTATTCACCATCAACACTTGATGTTCCTTTTTGACTTCTACCTCTGCTGATTTCAGCATTGCAAATACTTCAGGAATGGTCTTTTCCATCCCCTGCATATTGAAGTTCATCAGAAAGCTCTTGTAGCTCGGTGGAAGCGACTGAAGGATTCTGTCAATGACCGCGTCATCCGGGAGATTAACTCCCAGCTGAGTCAAGCGGTTATGTAACCTAGACATTTTGAGTATGTGCTCACTGACAGAACTATTTTCCTCCATCTTACAGATGAAGAACTTGTCGGAGACTTCATATCTCTCGACCCGGGAATGAGCTTGAAAAACCATTTTCAGCTCTTCGAACATCTCATATGCTCCGTGTCTCTCAAAACGCTTTTGGAGCCACGGTTCTAAGCTGTAAAGCATGCCGCACTGAACGAGGGAGTAATCATCAGCACGTGTCTGCCAAGCATTCATAACGTCTTGGTTCAGTGGGACGGGTGCGTCACCTAGCGGTGCTTCTAGGACATAATCTTTCTTGGCAGCTATGAGGATGATCCTCAGGTTCCGGACCCAGTCCGTATAGTTGCTGCCATCATCTTTCAGCTTGGTTTTCTCTAGGAACGCGTTGAAGTTGAGGACAACGTGGGCCATTTGATCTACAAGACATATTGTAAAGATTTTAGACTAAGTTCATGATAATTAAGTTCATCTAATCAAATTATTAAATGAACTCCCACTCAGATAGACATCCCTCCAGTCATCTAAGTATAACATGATCCGAGTTAACTAGGCCGTGTCCGATCATCACGTGAGACGGACTAGCCAACATCGGTGAACATCTTCATGTTGATCGTATCTTCTATACGACTCATGCTCGACCTTTCGGTCTTCTGTGTTCCGAGGCCATGTCTGTACATGCTAGGCTCGTCAAGTCAACCTAAGTGTATTGCGTGTGTAAATCTGGCTTACACCCGTTGTATTCGAACGTTAGAATCTATCACACCCGATCATTACGTGGTGCTTCGAAACAACGAACCTTCGCAACAGTGCACAGTTAGGGGGAACACTTTCTTGAAATTATTACGAGGGATCATCTTATTTAAGCTACCGCCATTCTAAGCAAATAAGATGTAAAACATGATAAACATCACATGCAATCAAATAGTGACATGATATGGCCAATATCATTTGCTCCTTTGATCTCCATCTTCGGGGCTCCATGATCATCGTTGTCACCGGCATGACACCATGATCTCCATCATCGTGTCTTCTTGAAGTTGCCACATCAACTATTACTTCTACTACTATGGCTAACGGTTTAGCAATAAAGTAAAGTAATTACATGACGTTTATGTTGACACGCAGGTCATAAATAAATTAAGACAACTCCTATGGCTCCTGCCGGTTGTCATACTCATCGACATGCAAGTCGTGATTCCTATTACAAGAACATGATCAATCTCATACATCACATATATCATTCATCATTCATCACAACCTTTGGCCATATCACATCACAAAACACTTGCTGCAAAAACAAGTTAGATGTCCTCTAATTGTTGTTGCAAGTTTTTACATGGCTGCTATAGGTTTCTAGCAAGAACGTTTCTTACCTACGCCAAAACCACAACGTGAATTGCCAATTTCTATTTACCCTTCATAAGGACCCTGTTCATCGAATCCGATCCGACTAAAGTGGGAGAGACAGACACCCGCCAGCCACCTTATGCAACTAGTGCATGTCAGTCGGTGGAACCGGTCTCACGTAAGCGTACATGTAAGGTTGGTCCGGGCCGCTTCATCCCACGATGCCGCAGAATCAAGATAAGACTAGTAACGGCAAGCAAATTGACAGTATCGACGCCCACAACTACTTTGTGTTCTACTCGTGCATAGTAACTACGCATAGACCTAGCTCTGATACCACTGTTGGGGAACGTAGCAGAATTTTAAAATTTTCTGCGCATCACCAAGATCAATCTATGGAGTCATCTAGCAATGAGGGAGAGAGGAGTGCATCTACATACCCTTGTAGATCACGAGCGGAAGCGTTCAAGAGAACGGGGTTGATGGAGTCGTACTCGACGTGATCCAAATCACCGAAGATCCTAGTGCCGAACGGACGGCACCTCCGCGTTCAACACACGTACAGAGCAAGGACGTCTCCCGCGCCTTGATCCAGCAAGTAGGAGGGAGAGGTTGAGGAAGAGGGCTTCAACAGCAGCACGACGGCGTGGTGGTGATGAAGCTGCAGTACTCCGACAGGGCTTCGCCAAGCTCTTATGGAGGAGGAGAGGTGTTGGGGAGGGGAGGGGCTGCGCCTTGGATGTTGTTTGCAGACCTCCCCTCACCCCTCTATTTATAGGGGAAAGGGGAAGGGGGCCGGCCCCCTCTAGATGAGATCTAGAGGGGGGGCGGCGGCCAAGGGGAGGGGGGCTTGCCCCCCAAGCAAGGGGGCGCCCCCCTTTAGGGTTTCCCCCAACCCTAGGTGCATGGGCCCTAGGGGGGTGTGGTGCCCCAGCCCACTTGGGCTGGTTCCCTTCTCTATACAGCCCATAAGGCCCTCCGGAAGAGGTGGACCCTCCCGGTGGGCCCCCGGAACCCCTCCGGTGGCCCCGGTACAATACCGATATGCCCCCGAAACTTTCCGGCGACCATATGACAACTTCCCATATATAAATCTTTACCTCTGGACCATTCCGGAACTCCTCGTGACGTCCGGGATCTCATCCGGGACTCCGAACAACATTCGGTAATCACATACAAGTCTTCCTAACAACCCTAGCGTCACCGAACCTTAAGTGTGTAGACCCTACGGGTTCGGGAGACATGCAGACATGACCGAGATGACTCTCCGGTCAATAACCAACAGCGGGATCTGGATACCCATGTTGGCTCCCACATGCTCCACGATGATCTCATCGGATGAACCACGATGTCGAGGATTCAATCAATCCGTATACAATTCCCTTTGTCAATCGGTACGTTACTTGTCCGAGACTCGATCGTCGGTATCCCAATACCTTGTTCAGTCTCGTTACCGGCAAGTCACTTTACTCGTACCGTAATGCATGATCCCGTGATCAACCACTTGATCACATTGAGCTCATTATGATGATGCATTACCGAGTGGGCCCAGAGATACCTCTCCGTCATACGGAGTGACAAATCCCAGTCTCGATTCGTGCCAACCCAACAGACACTTTCAGAGATACCTGTAATGTACCTTTATAGTCACCCAGTTACGTTGTGACGTTTGGAACACCCAAGGCACTCCTACGGTATCCGAGAGTTGCACAATCTCATGGTCTAAGGAAATGATACTTGACATTCAGAAAAGCTACAGCAAACGAACTACACGATCTTTGAGCTAAGCTTAGGATTGGGTCTTGTCCATCACATCATTCTCCTAATGATGTGATCCCGTTATCAATGACATCTAATGTCCATAGTCAGGAAACCATGACTATCCTTTGATCAACGAGCTAGTCAACTAGAGGCTCACTAGGGACGTGTTGTGGTCTATGTATTCACACATGTATTACGATTTCCGGATAACACAATTATAGCATGAACAATAGACAATTATCATGAACAAAGAAATATAATAATAACCATTTTATTATTGCCTCTAGGGCATATTTCCAACACTTTGTATACCTCCCGACCCGTCTCTCACACGCACGTGCATAGACAGACAGACATCCCCCGCCCTCTCTTATTGATATTGCACTCGTACCCTCCGTTTGTCTAGCAGACCTCTCCCACCATTTGTGAGACGCCACTCCACCACCAACCCTCGGACGCTCTACCTTTGTCTTTCTCCCAACCTTATTCCTCTACTACACATATCCATGGATGCCGATCGATCTCCCTCAATACATAGCTAGGTATCTCTCCTTCCCCACACATATACTAGTCGATCGGTCTCTGCCCCCTCCCCCCCCACACACACACCGATAATCGAATGTTGTAGGTAGGTATCCATCTCATGGAGAAAAACTGCACCTCTGCCCTCTCAAATTCCAGTAGGCCAGCTGCCCTATATCTTTGACATGGGCAAACACAAATTTGATGGCACTCTTTATCGATCGTGCAGCCACACACTTCATCCCTGTTTTCAATTCTATCGATATCTCACGTCCATGACTTCGTTTCACACACATTGCATATGTTACGTTTTTCTATTTGAGATATCATCAACACATTGCATCTATTTCGCACAAACCATCTCTCTCACACTCACCCACGTACGTAAATGCACCTAAAGAAGAGGTGCACGTAGGACGCACGTACTCACGTCTCGTTCCCGGCCACACCCGCACGGGTACACGGTGGAGTTCTTTTCTGTATGAAAAGGCATCCCACGTGATAATTTGATGCGTGTAGAGGTTATTTACTCGAAGGAGGGTCGAGTACCACGCCTAGACGGAACAAAGTTCGACTTGATGCGTTAGTATTAAATAAAGTTATATATTCCTCAATGGCACGTACAGAATATAAAACGATTGCCGTGGGGAAAATGGAAAAATGGGTTTGTCTCTCGTCACACCATCTCACACAAGGCGGCGGTGGCCTCTCTCTCTCAGCATTGGTCAGTGATCCTGCCGCATCCCGTCCGCCGGCAGAAAGGGAGGATGTGCATCGTATCTCCGTTCGACGGTGTTGAGGCAGCACATCCCGATCTGCGGTAACCGTTGTTCTCTCTGACCAAGCTCCGGCACGGTAGGGCCTTGGCCACTTGCTCGCTGCTGCAGTATGGGCAGATCCTGGCCGCCGGTACCCTCCTAGTAACATCCCGACGACCCTCAGGTACAGCTTCCTCCGGCCTTGCTCCACTGCCCATCTTCCCACATTGCTGCATGTGGATCTTCTTTAGTTGTTTACTTAAATCGTATCTCGGCCGGCGTACTTTCCATATTGCAATCTCGTCCTCAAACCATTTTTGATAAACCACCATGTGCTATCTTTCCCTTATTACATGGAATATGCTTCTTTTTTGTCGGCGTATGTGTCTTCAACTTGTGTTATTGGGCAGTAATTGTTTCCTTTCTACCTCCTTTTGCAAACAGGGCTATCCATTTTCACCTCATTGCTATTGCGACCTTTTGGTGAACTGCACAAATGTTTTCTTAAGTGTTTTGTGCATTTCTACCAAAATTTCACACGGGCAACGTTTTTACATTTCCGTGGGACTGCAGAAAGGGAGATTGGTTTTTCTATCCTCCTCATCCAACTCCGTGCCTAATCTTCTCCAACAAGAAGTTAGTCCTAAAGAGAGGTCATAGAGGTGATCGGCTTCTATTTGTGTGTGTTATGTTTCATCATCTAGTTCCACTATTATTGTAATCACACTGACTGGATATCTTTGCAAACAGGGATGGTCCGCTCGATTTTAGTGGAGCTGCACAAAATGATCGGATTGTGGTGTCCTCCATACACCTCTTTTTTGGCTACAGAGCTGGGTGAAACTAGCTGCCAAGCAATGAACATTGTGCCAAGGAAATGGAGCCATGCCTACGAATAGCATCAATCAATTATATATTTTTCTTTATTTGTACACCTTCTCACAACTTTGTCTTCAGTTGTGATGTGAATATTGGCGCTGATCTGCGAACCATTGAGATGCATGAGCAGCCATGGTAGTTTCATTTGTATTTGATGGAATGTTGTAACGAGATAATCTTGAGGCAAGACACATGAATCCTAAGTTGAACCTTTTTTCCTGCGGGAACCAAAGTTGAAACCTTCATAGCATCATAGTCCAATTTCATTAAAATTATGCGTACATATAAACAAATCCTGAAGGATTGATAGCAATGCCAGAAACAATTCGACTTTGTTTCACTGACATGTTGGACATCCTTCATCCGGCTCCACCTGCCATTCAGCAATATTGAGTGCACAACACAACTGCAAGGAAAGATTCACCCCAGTCGTTGCGCCGCAGTAGTAATGACTAGTGAGGAGTCAAATCACAGAGCCCCACCTTCGCCACAGTAAGTTGCTCGGACGAAGCAACCATCATTTCTCTGTTCCTTGAATCCGCTGGTACTCCCATATTCCCACAGTAATAAGTTGCTCGGGCGAATCAACCATCACTTCACCTTTCCCACAGTAAGTACTAGTACCTCCTTTTTTTACTCTAGAAACAACCACATGCGAATATTGGATGGTAGGAGCACAGCAACTGAATCAAAAATTCTATAGTATGAGAATAACTTTGAACGTAAGCCATTGATTCACTCTATCCAATGGTCATAGTTGGAAAATCCAAACAAAACCAAGCATTGGATCAACTCTTTTAGCACTCATATTGTTGCCGCCTGCTCAATCGCCTGCCCACCTAGCCCACCTATATATCCGCTCACGTGTGATGACCACAGGAGCTATCCATTCCGATTTTATGTTAAAAGTAAAGGTCGATAACTAATGTGGCACCTCAGACCAACGCGGCCAGATCGCATTTTGCACGAGAAATTACACACCATATTTTGTTGACATGTGGTCCCGTTCCAACTTGTCAGTGAGACGATGACGAGTCCTTTTCGACTAGTATTTCCGAATGAACGTGTAGGCCGGGGCGCCTCTTCATGTACCGTGGCAAACTAGAAACCGTCCACCGACTCTTCGCCTTTCCCTCTTGATTTGGAACTGCTGCCGCACGCTCTTCCTCCCTCCTCCATTTGCCTTCACCCTTCCTTCTGCCATTGTTCGATCGTCTTATCCATGGAGGGAATAGGCCGGAAACGACCCCGTTATTCTTGCCCCGATCTAAAAGATGACGTGGTGGAGGAACTCATTGATCGGTGTGACATCATCACCTCGGCTAGCATGGCAGGTTCGTTCAAGACCATTCTCGACTCAACTAATAACATCATTACAAGGAACTCAAGGGTCCAGGAGCGGTTTGATCTCCCCTATCTTCTTCGTCGTGACCCTACTGACTGGCGCGGGGACGACGGAGGCCTTGCCTTGTGCAAGTTGATGCCGCTTGATAATGATACGTATGATGTTAAGATGCCATCGCTTCAGGGCAAGGCTTGGGCAGGTGCAAATGGAGATTTTGTTGTTTATATTGGGTACAACTGCGAGTGGGAACTTATGAATGTGTACACTCGTCACCGGGTTCCACTTCCAAAAATCTCAGCAGACTGCCCAGAGGTTGAGCACACCGGTATTCTACGCACGTTCAAATACGATCATGGTGACTGTCTTCTATGGAAGATAGCAATTTGTCGAGTTCCCAACCGATCTTGGAATTACAAGAACTATGAAGTTGTTGCTATCTTCGACAAGGTTGTTGCCGTCCTTCGTGGTTCGACTCGATGGATATTGCTCAAAAATCAGTTTCTATACATGGATGTGTACTGTGATGCAATTCAATATGAGGGTCTTATGTTTGCTTCCACCACTCATGGCACTGTTTTTGCATGGGATCCTCGTAGTTTCGGTACGTTTGTCTTCCACCGTAATTATAATTGTTTCATCCACATGCATGCGGGTTAGCAAGTTTCCCTTTACTAATTAACCTTCTTCTTGTGTTTCGAAGGTCCTGTGAACATTCCACCACCTATACTTGAAAAAATTTATAACCAAGGGGGAGAAGACGATGGTGATGATCATGAGCATGAGGACGAGTAGGGCCCATATACTCAGTGGCGCCTGGCAACTTATTCCGATGGATCACCCCTTCTTGTCTGTATACCGCCCACTGCTGATGTTACTACTAAGGAAGCAGGTGTTGTCTCCCATGGTCGCACTCTCCGGACCTATTCCAACACCCGTTGCATGGTATTCGGGATGGATACTAGTGTGCTAGCGCCAACACCTTCTCCCTGGTACAGTATTGATAGTCTTGGAGAAAACTCGCTCTTCCTTGGAAAAAACTATCCAATGATGGTGAAAGGTGATCCAACTGCTGTTGACACAACGTTACTAGTACCATTTATGAGAAGCAACTGTATATATACCTCGGACATTTCGGTGGTTCCCTACCATGGTACTGATATAGTAGGCCGCTTCAGCCTGGATGATCAGTCCTGCGTTGGTCTTGAGATTGACAATAGATGGCCCTTCCCAGAGAATCACTTGTGGTTCAAAGCAAGCGTTTCCAACGCCGAGGATTGGTTGAGTTGAAGTTCATTTCATTGCTTGTTATTTGTTGTGTGATGAAAACTTTAGTATTTATAATGTATCCTCGTTGTCGTTGTGGGTTGATGACCTGTTGTATGTAATAAAATGATATGCATGTGATAAACTTACTAAATTTATGAATGGCTTTCGAGTCGCTTCTCTGAGTGAGTGTTGCGACGAGGCAAAAAAATATTTTCTGAATACAGAATTGTACGTGCATTGCAACAGGTTATCGGATGAGGCCAATCAACAATAGTAGTACACTATTTGTACTAGCTTCACATGCTTCGTGCGTCGGGGGTGTTTTTACTGTAGCTGTGAATCCCATCATCCTAGGTCCTCGGATGAGTCCAGTAGAAATTGCATTCCGATGTTTGGGTTCAAACTTTCAGAACTGCTGCACTATCTCTATGTCTACGTATACGTAATACAACAAGTTTTAAACTTGAGACCAGCCACCCACCCTCACAAAGAACACTTTTTAACCTAGCACAGACTCCAGGAAATTTGGCCACAGTGTGAGGTGGGCCATATGTTAATGTGTTCGTTGTACATAACCAGCACCTCGAATCCTCGATACTGTACTACTATAAGTAGTAGGAGTAGTAGGGTGGCATGGGCCAGAACAAGCATTCATGTTCAGGAGTACGGCACACGCCACCAGCACGACTTCCATCTGACACCATATTTCTTGGAGTCCGTGCTACAGCAATCTCTTCAACCTCGTCGTTTCCCTAACTCAGCCATCGCGCAGTGGGCGAGGTGGGCGTTTGCCGATAGTCGGTTTCCTCAACTATGGTCGCACTTGTAAGGCCAATTCCAACGCACGACCCCAACCGGACCTCCGTTTTGCCCGAATTCTGTCCGTTTGGGTAGGGCAATGGGGTCGTGTCCGGGTCATTTCTCGGATGCGGTGGTCGTGCGCCGAACGCGCGGACACATCTCGGCCGCGTACATTTTTCTTTGCAAACACATATCTTTTTTTCATCATTGATTTTTTGGTACATGGAAATACATCACCAAAATTTTGACTAGAAAAGCAAGACCAAAGAAAACAAGAACCACAAGAATACATTTTAGAAGATATCCAACTTCCATAACTGCTCCTGTAAGTTGGATTAGTGCCTTCTCGATGCATTCATTGTTGATCTTTTTTCATGAATATGGAAAGCTTGTGTATATTTTCATTGATAGAAGAAGAGAAGATGAATACAATAGAGGATACAACACATGAGTACGGAACCCAGAGTAGAGAGAGGGATGCATTCATTTTTGATCTACGGAGGCTCGATCTTGCGTGCTTCTTTATTCTTCGAGTGTAAAGAAGTAGACGTTTCTTCCTCGCATCTAGTCTCATGTCTAGCCTCTATTCTATCAACAAGTGCACTAGTCTCATCTCTAGCCTCTATGCTAGCTAAGTGCTAGAGCATCTACTAAATTGCGCTCTATCAATATATCGATGTACTCTTCTTCCCAATACCAAAACTTGCATCCATTCTACACAATAAAATTTTAAGTTAGCACAACTTGTCTAATCCGAGAGCACAACCGAAGATTTGGTCGAGTTCTTCCTCCTTTTGCCGACACGTGGGGCATCCAGCATCCAGGTCGTGTCATGCAAGAAAATAGAGTGGTAGTTGAAGCCACGTGATGTGCATCTTGGGTTAAATTGTAAATAGAATCTTACTACTCTTGAGTAACTCAAAAAGCGGCCACCAAAGATCTTTATTGGATTTGTTTTTCATCACCAGCACGTTGAGGTGAAAGATGTGCAGGTTCAGTGGGTCCTCTTGCGTTTTCACTGACATGTGGGACCACATATGAGAAAACAGACGATGGGCTCCGCACGTCTGCTGGTTGGCTGAGAAGAGAGATAGAGGAGGGATGAGCACGGACTCCAAGAAATTTGTTCTATGTAACCAGCACCTCGATATTCGCGTGTGGTTGTTTCTAGAATAAAAAAGGAGGTACCCCTACTTATGTTACTCCCACTACGCCTAGCTTAAGGTTAGTAGGTGACCTTGCGCTTGGCTCTTTGCCTCTTCCGGAAGTCGATGGTTCTACAGTAGTACTTCTGGCAATCTGACACCAAATGAACTGATGCACGTCCACCGCTTGAAGCAAAAGTTTCTCCTCGTGCTGCAAGCCACCGCGCATGCGTTGGCGAGGGAGAAGGCATAATCAAGCTTCTCGTCGTTCTGCGAGTTGACGGGACACATCAAAGTTATTTAGTACGTACTCTCTCCAAAAAAGGGCTGACCATGTCATGGCTACCATCCCGTGCTCCGTCGTTGAGTATGTGCACTATTCACGTGCCATCGAGGAGAAAAAATATTGCGTAGTAGGTGCCATCAAAGTGCACGACTCACTTACGCACTGCTTATCTGATTATCTCCATTTTCTTGCATGACACGTGCACCTTGATGCTAGATGTCTCGCGTGTTGGCAAAAGGATGAACAAAGCTCACGTAAAAGAAGAGAGTTGAAGAACATACATTCCTGACGACCTAGAAGGAGCAAGGAACCTACCGGTGGAGCGTCTGCAAGGAACCTTGCGCATTTTCCCCTGTTTTTTGTCGCCTGCCGCCTATAAACAAATAAAAGAACATGAACTCTTCGCTAACCACTAGAAACGATACATCAGGATGCTAAGTTGAAGATGTTTTATAGTTTATATTGATAACCACGCAACAAGCCATGCATGTACAGGACGCATGCAGCCACGCATGTACACACGCCAACGCATTAACTCCAGCGGATCCAAATCATGCACATACACGCACAACATGGAGCACACAACGCATGTAGGAGTACACAACACGTGCATGCACACACACTCGGCCGCAGAATGCACGCGAATAACACATGCATGCGCACACACTCGGTTGCATGGAGGCGTGCGACATCGCAGCGACGTCCGGTTCGTCGTGCTACGGCGAAGCTCGCACACAACGGCGCCTACGCATCTCTTGCAGCACCTCTTTGTCGTCGTTTCTCAACGACTAGTCAGAGACAAATAAGACTGCAGCATCGGCCTTAGAGCTAGCACCGATGGAAAAACACGCACGCTGCACGCACACGACCACGTACGGAGTGTCCATGGCGTGGTGCATCCCCAGTCACCTCTACTCCTTCTGCACACGTTGTCTATCAAGGCGGCTGCATGCCTAATGATGATGTGGGTGAGATCTTCTAGGACTCAGATGATGATGAGAAAAATTATGAGACACAAGGTGACGTACACCGTCAAGGTCCACGGTCAAGGGGGTGCTAAGTGCTAAGTGCTTAGATGTGCTTAGATGAGGTGCTAAGTGCATTAAATGCCTTAGTAACTCAAGTCTTCAATGCATAGGTGCTTAGTTTATTGTTGCTAACCTTACTTCATTTAATTAGTAATAGACTCAAAACTGTCTTTCCACCGTTTCTTCCTGCGGTCACCAAACTAGTCTCTCTCTTCTTAATTAACTTGCCACATCATATTTTATGCCTACCTGGCAGGCTTAGCAGCTATACATGGTGGAGCACTGGGAGAGACCAAGGCTGATCATAGTGGGGAGTAACTTATACTGTAACATATTACTGTGTTACTCTAAACATCTCTATAAATCGGAAAGGAGGGAGTAGTAACATAGACTAGTGTCATATGCAGAGTATGGGAGCACATGATATTTCCCCGTCCGGACCGATCCCAAGTTGGCTTCTCTCCTTCTTGGCCCAACAAAAAACCCCTCCTGCGTGCGCTTCCCGCCCGGCGCCAGCTGAGCCCGCCGCTCCACATTGATGGCAAGTTAGGGCGACGCGACCTCTCACTGCTTCTGCCGTTGAAGCGGCGTGCCGACCGAGGGCACTGCACGCCCGGCATTTCAGACTACACAGTGAAGAGTAACTTTAGAGCAAGTACTACAATTAGATGACATAAGCAGGCTATAAGGATTTAAATATAGTATTTGTGCTTAGTTGAAGGAGAGAGAAGAGGAGAGAGAAGAGAAGCGGATTGTAAACTTGTAGCCGGTTGTAGCAGGAGCCCCAACATACTTTGTGAGACAAAATGTGGGGCATTATTAATGATATAGTATTATACTAAAGGGACTAACAGAAGCCTTAATTACTACTTTTCTTGAGACAAACCTTGGTGGGGCTATTATTGACTTGGACGTGGGGTTTGGGGGCCAAAGGCCTACTATTATACTTGGTCTTACTCGCACGACCGACCTGACATGCTCTACTCTAGCCGCCGCTGTATCATATGGTTTCGCACCGTTCCAGATCTTAGTGCCGCCACGCAATTCTTCTCCAGCCCTCCTTCCGGCGTGCACCGCGAGAAGGGACAGCCGTCCTCCGAACCCCGCCTTTCGTGATCCTGTACGGGAGAGGGGCGATCAGGTTTTTGGGGAGCACACTCCTGTGACTGCTGCCAGCGACGACTTCCTCAACGACAGCCTTCTTCCCCGACCTCGGTAACCTCTTCATCAACGACATGAGTGACAACATCAACCACAGCGGTTCTTCTCCCGTTGTACAGTATGTGATTTTGTCCTCCTGGTTTAGTCTGCATCATTACTTTGATGTTTGCAATTGTCGTCATGATCTATTTATTGCTGATTCGGATTAAACCTCATGGTAAATTGCTTATATATTCAACAATCCAATCAAAAAACCTGATTATAGGCAATTTACTCCGAGTAGTTTTCTTGCGCTTTTGAAGCCGCCTACTTTTAAGGGGGTGCAATATAAAAGGTGGTGCACAAGAGCAGTATATAGGTTTCAGATCATGTAGTACTATGACGCCACTAAGGGTAAGCCTGAGGGCGATCTTAATCCCACACAGCAGGAAGCTTTTGAGAACATGGATACCCTCTTCAAAGCAACCCTCCTAAGTGTTCTTGACGATTCCATTGTGGATTCATATATGTCGTTTGACAGCAGCAAAGACATGTGGGCTGCGCTCGAGGCCACGTTTGGGCCCTCGGGCGCTGGCAACGAGTTGTACGTCATGGAGCAATTCTGTGACTACAAGATGACTGATGAGCACTCTGTTGTTCAGCAGACTCATGAGATACAGTCACTCTCTAAGAAACTTGAGTACTTTAAGTGTGTGTTGCCGGAAAAATTTGTTGCTGGGACCATCATTGCCAAGCTTCCACCTTTGTGGAACGATTTTGCTACTTCTTTGAAAAACAAGAGACATGAGTTTTCTGTTTTGGATCTCATTAGCACTCTTGATTTGGAGGAAAAGGCGAGAGCAAAAGACACATGTGCTCGGGTCGCTGAGGGAGTTTCTAGTGCCCACGTGATACACGAGAAGAACTTCCATCCCAACCAGCCCCCAAACAATAAGAACAAATCTCAGGGAAAGGCAAGTTTGATGCAAAGAACAAGCCGTCACATTCTACCAACTTCAAGAAGAATCCTCACTTGTACAGAAAACGCTTGCTCCTCTTCTTCCACTCCTACAGAAATCCCCAGCCCTCCTTCTTCCCCACTCGTACTACCACTAGGCTCATCTCTGGCTACTCTTCTCAAACCCGTGAGCTTGGTGCGATGCCCACAAGGAAAATGGAGTCGGCTGGCCCCAGCGCCAAGAAGATGAGGCTCCCGCCAGCGGCGACGCCGGTTGTAGACCCCGCACCCGGTAGCGCGGGGAGAAGCGGCGAGCCCCCCCCCCCCACCAGGATCTGAGGAACCGGTAGAATCTCCGGTGGACCGCATCAGCGATCTCCCGGATGTCATCCTTGAGGAGATCATCTCGCTTCTCCCCACCAAGGATTGATGCCGCACACAAGTCCTCTCAACTCGGTGGCGCCCTCTATGGCGCACCGCGCCCCTCAATCTCAACTGTCGTCAGATATTTGTCCTTCCTGAATTTGATCTCCTCGGGGCATGTAAAATGGAGGCATCACCTAGTGGTGGTCTCAAGTACCACATCAGCTCAGGCTATAGCATAGAAAATTTTCATCCATGCGGATGATGTCATATGGCAGCCTTGATGGGAGTACGTAAAGGAAATTTGGGCGCATGTACTCTCTTTCTCTCTCGTTCTTTTCCTACAAGGACCACACTTTTTCTATGGAGCAGATGGTTCTTCTGCAAGCTGCACCTTGCTCTGCAAGCTGCTGCCTTTTTGCTCAGACTTGTCCACGGAGGCTTGTATCTTACGTGGAAACCGTGAGGCAGCTGTCCAGGGTGGACATTGGCCATGCCCTCAGAGCCATCGTCTCTTCTCACCAGCAGGGCCCCGTTCAATGCCTCTGCATCCCAACACGCTACCTGCTGTCTATACCCGGCACGGTGGACGCTTGGCTGACATCCCCTAAATTCGGAAAAGTCCAGCAGTTTGAGTTGTACCATTACCACAAAAGTTTCATACCACAAACACACCAAGAATTCGTGCCCACGCCACCGTTGTCCATCTCGCGATTTTCCTCCTCTCTCCACACCGCCACCTTCGCCCGGTGCCATCCATCAGACGATCTGGTACAAATGCTTCGACTCCCACTGCTAAAAAACTTTCGCTTGTGGTGGTTTATCTGTCGGAGGCCTCACTGCACAGCATCATCCACTCCAGTTGCCCTGCCCTGGAGCGCTTGTGGTCGTCACCATGTTCGTCTTGCACTACCCTAGTGAACTCGGCAGACCCTTCTTCAAATTCAGCATATCGGTGGTCCTCATGTCCGGGAGCCCACCCGCCGGCTAGCAGCTCGTGTGGCATCTCCGGGTAGTGCAAGACGAACATGGTGACGACCCGGTGGACCAGCTGGTAGGCCATGTCCATTCCTCGCTCCCGGGCAAACCCTGGGGTCCGTCTGATACGCTCGACCAACGAGCCCTCGTCGCTGACCTCGAGCGCCTCCAACGTCTGCATGACAGCCTGGATAAGCAATAGCTGGGCCACATCCTTCTCTAGGATTGCTTGACGGATCCTGTCAGCCACCGGGCTAGACAGCTTGAGCTCCGTGACTTTTCCTGAGAAAGGGTAGAGGAAGAAGAAGGGCGCGCCACAGACAAATCACCTTCGCGGCCAAGCAAGGCGGGGAGTCACGGTACATACCTGTTGCACCCTCGGCGAGCCGCTGCGTGAGCGCCATCAGCTCCTCATGCTGGGTGAGGGCCTCGTCCACCACGGCAGCATCCTTTGCTCGTCGGGAGTGCAGCTCTTCAAGTTCCGAGCACATGGCTGCCACGACCGTCAGTCAGAACCAACTCGTCAACAACACCAACAAAAGCTCAAGGCACAGAGTCGGCCCGGAGGCCAACTTGCCGGTGAGCTCCGTATCGCGGTCGCGGGCAATAGCCAGAAGTCGGTCCCTCTCTGTGGCCATGGTGACAAGCCGGCCGTGAAGAGAGGCGACTTGTTGCCTGACGGCCTCAAGGTCGCGGTGGGAGCTCGCCAGGGCCTCACCCCGGTCCGCTGCCTGCGCCGCCAAGACGGCCTTCTCGCGGGCAGCCTCATGTGCGGCGGACGCGGCGGTAGACCGGGTCTCTTCGCCCATCCGGCGGGCCTCGGCCAGCTGCGACGCAAGGATCGCGTTCTCCAACACGGTCGCACTCAGTTGCACATCTGCCCGTGCCACTCGCTCCGCTAGCTCGGCCCGCTCCGCCACGGCATTGGTCTGAGCCTTGTGGATGGAAGAGCAAAGCACGGCGAGCTCCACCTCCTTCTGCACCAGGTCAGCCCTGAGGACAGTGGCGACGACCCAGTGGCCTGCTTCTTGCTGAAGAAATCGGGTCTTGGCCTCATTGCAGGCCAACAGCTCATGCGCAGAAGCAATCCAAGCGTTGGTGAAGACAAAGCAAACGCACAGTCTGGGTGAAGGGGAAGGCCAGACCAAGACACTTACTATGACAACCGGAAGGAACTCCGTCGTCAGACGATTGAGTTTCCTGCGCAGCCCAGCTCCTTCACAACATCGATGTCGAGCGCGGCCTGTCCCAGGTCATCCCGAGAGGCAAACACCAGCCGACGGCTGTGGTCCCCGCCCCCCGGGGCCAGCACCAGCGCCCTCTCATGGCCACCGTGAGGTAGTGACCAGGCTTGCGCGGGCGCCGGATCCGCCGCACTAGAATCCTCAGTGGCCCCCGAAAGGCCACCTTGGAGGAAGGCCTCAGGGTCCGGAAACTCCTGGGTCTCGAAGGTGGGGAAGATTCTCTCGGCTGGCGCAGCCTCGATCGAGTCAGGCTCATACGCGGCCGCTCCCTCGGGAGGACTCGCGGACCCGCCGCGCGGTGGGCCCTTGGTGGCGGCGCCATCGCCAACAGCAACCTCGCCGACGGGACCTGCAGGCGCGACAAGCTCCCCCTCTGGCAGGGCAAGAATTTCCTAGCGCAGCTCCGTGGCGTATTCATCGACCGCCTCCGGTGACAGAGCACCCCCGATGTGACCACGCCAATGCGGACAAAGCTGTCACTAGAGTTGTTGCTCTTTCGCAACACCTCCTTCGTGCCCGGAGCTGTCGCGTCCCATTTCTGGGGAACCCCGACAGGGGGGACGCCGAGGCTCGCCGTGGCATGGCCCCCGAAACTGGCGCGGCAACATCACGGTCGGCACGGCGCAAACACTTCTCCGATGCGGGAACGAACGCCTTGGCAGTGGCGACGCTGAAAGGCGAAGCAACAAACGTCAAACGACGAAGCAAACCAAAGGTAGAAGCCAAGAGGGGCACTCACCCTGCCGCGAAGATACGTGGTCTCTTGGCGCACGACGACGGCGCTGGCGACCACGCCGAAGACCTCTTGGGGCCAGACGCCGGCGGGACGCCCTTGTCCCACCGCCGCGGCTGCAGTCCTGGCGCAATCCCCGCCAACCGCTCCCTCCCGTCGCGGACGGGGAGGGCGATGGCGGAGGCGGCACAAAACCTGACTCCTCGACGTTCGGCGAAGGCACCGCCCATGGAGGACACAGTGTCAGGCGATCCCCTTGAGACGGCCGCGGCACGGGAGAAGCGGAACCCTGGCTCCGTGACCTCCTGCTGTAGTCGCTGCGGGGCCGCGACGCGCTGCACTCGCTGGGTGTGCGGCGGTCCCCCGCGGGCACGCGGGCTCGATCCCCGCCGTGATCACCCTGCGAGGAGTGACGTGATGCCCTGTCGCGGGGGGCGCCAGCGCCTCGTCCGACCTCAGGCGGCACAGGGCCTGAGACGGGCCCTCCCGACGGGCCCGGGGAAGCTCTTGCGGACGGAGATGGGGTCTTCCCCACTGTTCCTCCTGTTCATGACACCCCACCGGCAACATCATCATCATCATCGCCATCATCCTCATCAGAGCTCCCCGGTGGCTGCTCAGGGTCCTCGTCTGAGGACACATTCCTGTCCCCTGCCCCTCTTCGTTTCTTCCGGACAGCGTTACGGGCGCACTTGGCGTTCTCCTCCGCCCTCCACGCCTCATGGTGGTCCTTCAGCTCCTTGAGCCGGGTTGCGCGAGCACGGTTCCGTCTCCTGACCTGCAATGCGAGATGTCCCAGCTCCTGACCTGCCAAGCGAAGCGCAGGAAGGATAACCAGAGATCTGGAGGAAGACGGGGAGAAGGAAGCGAAAAAGCTTACCAGAGCGATAATGCCCCTGTCTGGGAGCATTGGAAGAAGGTTGACTGGCGGCCAATCTGGGTAGCCGGTGACGGCCTAACGCACGTGGCACTGAACCTCGGCCTCCGAAGGCGGGGGGGTCAGCCGTCACCGTCCCCGCGAAGGGAGACCGGTCCGCGGTCATCTCAAACAGGCGAAGGGCGGGCCACCGTAGCGGCACGACCCCTCTCGCAAGGTAACCGCCAATCACGGTGGTGATGTCCACCCCTCGGGCATGAAGGGCCATGACTGCTGCGGGGCAGCCATGGAGCAGCTTCGCCTGCTTCTTCTTCTCCGGCCCATCGGACCACGCGGCCGGGGTGGTGTCGTGAAGACCCTCGGTGAACACCGGCAGAGGGCACTCGGGATCGTTCTTGAGGTAGAACCGCTCTGAGCGCCACCCGCTGTTGGAGCTCGTCAGGGGCCCATTGAGGTAGCCATCGGCTTTCCCCCGCTTGAGCCGGATGCCAGTGCACCCGATCGTCGGCGGGCTGTGGCTCTGCTCGTCCTTCAAGTAGACAAACATGAAGAAGTTACGGAAGAGATGCCAGTGCGCCTCGATGCCCAGGTATCCCTCGCACATCGCCTCAAACGCCACCAGGTGTTGGATGCCATTCGGGTTGAGGTGTTGCAGCTCGAGGCCGTACTCGTGGAGCACGGCGCGGATGAATCTCCCCGCCGGCACGGAGAACCCGTGCTCATGAAAGGCGACAAAGGAAACCACGTACCCCTGGGAAGGTCGTGGGGAGTCCTCAAGCATTGGCTTGATCCACTCCCGTGCCTCGGTCAGGCAGGGGAGCATCCCTGCGTCGACGAGCGCTCGCAGCTTCGCCTCGAAGACGGTCGAGCGCTGCCAGTTCGACATGGCCGCACGCGGGGAAGAAGCCGACGTGCAACGGCGGTGTGGGGACAAAGGTGAATCGATATCTGAAAGCCTTGCGATGGCAATGGAGATGGCTAGTGTGCGGATGGGTGAAGAGAACCCCTGCGGGCTTCTCCCCTCGACATAAAGGAGGAGAGAGGCACGGGCGGCGATGATTCAATGCCCGGGCCCGCCCGACAGAGCGTGGGGCCTACTTCCTCATGCGTCGCGTTAGCCTGAGGCCCCGACTTGAGACGGGGTCAAGGGCTTTGGGGGCAGCTTCATCTGCCACACTCATCCCCCTCCACTCACCGGACTCCCTCTAACACAAGGAAGAAGAAGACTTGTGTTGCTACGCCCAGGGGACGAACCCCCCATAGCAGAGGCGGCGAGGTGTTTTTCTCTCCATCTGGCTACCATGAATCTCCTTCGAAGCGGGGTGAGGCCTATTTATAGAGTCGCGGCGGTCAAGCCCTATGCGAGGAGCGGCGCGGGGGCAAGGAGGCTTACAGTGCAAGCCGCCTACCCCGCCCCTGGGTCGCGGTAGCGGAGTAATGGCCCGGCCCCATCAGGAGCTCACCCAGGGATTCCTCGACCTATCAAGCGAACAGCGCCGGTAGCTCGAGCTCGATCGCCCTGAGGCGAGAGCCTACAGCCTACACCGTCCTACGGTACAGCTACCATGACGGGACGCTGTACGCCCCCAATCCAAGACGAAGGACTACAAAGCGGCACTGTCGCAACACTGTAGCATGACGTTTTTACCTAACTACCCCTTGTAACCTTGCCTTCCTTGAACTATAAAAGGAAGGGGAGGAATCCACGAAAAGAACGGGCAAAAAACGAAAGAACCCAACAGACAACCGAGCCGGCCGAGCCAGGACACCCGGTCAGGCTCGCTCGCTCACACGAACACGCAGTACCAAGTACTGAACCGGAACACCACACACACAGAGACTTGGGATCAGGTCCCTCTCTCGCGAGCCGCTTGTATCTCCTACTACAAGTTTTTCCCATCCGGGCATAAAGAACACCACCAGAACTGGACGTAGGGAGCCCCGTGGCGCCCGAACCAGTATAAATCCTTGTGTCTCTTGTGCCAGCCGTCCGGATCCGACACGCGATCGTATTAAATTTACTTGCCGACGGTATAGAACCCCGACAGGACATCCTCTCATGCTATGGAGGCAGTAGAAGAACAACACATGAGGTTGTAGGAGAAGGGTAAAGGTGAAACAATAAAAGGTAGATTTGATAGATTCGATCATGATACCCTCAATCGGCCGTGGTCCTTTATATTTATAAAGTGGAGAGGTCTTGCTCTGACTTGGGTCGAAGCCCTAACAAATTCCATATTAAAATACAACTTCTACACGGATTCTACAAACCTAAACCGGTCTGACCGCCTGGACCCACCGGTCTTACCGGTGTACCCGACGTGTAGATCTTCTCGTAACCATATTTCTCTCGTCCGAAGTCTGAATCAAATGTTCTATATATGAACCTTGATCTGCTCGACGAAAACTATCCAAAGGTGAAGTCCAAGGACCAACCATTTGTTCAACAAATCTCATTGAAATGGTTGGAGTGACTGTTTGCTCAGTAGGCAAATACTACTACCTCCATGCTACAAATAAGTTAGTTTTGGGCTTATCCTATAAAGTCGACTATTTCAAACTTTGACTATAAATAAATTTTAATGTGTTGCGTTGTGAGATGTGAATAGTATGAATAGATTTATCTCGAAACATTGTTTCACAAAAGTATATTTTAACTATGTTTTAAAAATAGTCTACAACAAAACAAAGTAGTCAAAGTTGCATCTCGAAGACCATGTCGATGTTCAAAACGAATCTACTTGTGGGATGGATGAAGTGTACTTGTAAATGGTTCTCTCTAATCTTTTTTAAGAAGGTTCTCTCTAATCTCTCGCCATTATTCTTGTAGGATCTGTACTGGAGCATATTGAAAGACTCGCCATTATTCTTGTAGGATCTGTACTGGAGCATATTGAAAGACGCTGGCACCTCAGCAGACTATAAGTTCACATCTATTGCCCTTACCATGCTTTTGTTCTGGGTAGGCTGATAACTGATAATGTCCTCCTGGCTCGCACTAGCTTAGAAACAAAAGGAAAGGTAATATAGGGCTGGCTGCTATAAAATTAGACATGAGTAAAGCATATGACAGAGTAGAATGGCCTTTTCTTGAGAAAATTATGCGAAAATTGGGATTCGCTGCAGCATGGGTTGATTTAATCATGAAATGTGTTTCCACAGTCAGCTATAGAGTGAAGATAAATGGAGAGTATTCAGAACAATTCAGGCCTCAACAGGGTTTGCGTCAAGGTGATCCCCTATCACCATACCTATTTATTTTATGTGCCGAGGGTCTGTCAGCTCTTCTCAAGCAAGCTAAAGAAAGAAGGGAGATACAAGGCATCCGAGTATGCCCTGGGGCTATTTGTGTGAGCCACCTTTTCTTTGCCGATGATACAGTGGTCTTGCTAAAAGCTACAAAATCAGGAGCCCAAAGCTTACAAAGGATTCTACAGCTTTATGAGGAAGTTTCGGGTCAGATGATAAATAAGGATAAGACGACAGTTATGTTCAGCCCCAATACAACTAAGGAGATTAAGAAGCAAGTACTGAGAGAACTAAATATTACGAAGCTCACTAGTAATGAAAAATATTTGGGCCTGCCAGTTTATGTTGGGAAATCGAAGAAACGTATGTTTGAATACATTAAACAAAAAGTGTGGACACAAATTCAAGGCTGGCAAGAGAAGCTGCTTTCCAAGGCTGGTAAAGAAATCATGATAAAAGCAGTTGCTCAAGCCATTCCTACATATGCTATGTCCTGCTTCGACCTGACAAAAGAGCTATGTGAGGAGATTTCTTCCATCATCGGGAGGTATTGGTGGAGTCAGCAAGATAAGATGAATAAAATCCATTGGGTCTCCTGGGAGAAATTGACCAGATCGAAAAGCAAGGGTGGCATGGGATTTCGGGATCTGTACACATTTAACATTGCTATGTTGGCTAGGCAGGCTTGGAGAATCCTTGTGTTTCCAGATACCTTATGTGCACAAGTACTGAAGGCCAAGTACTTTTCAGATAAATCTATCCTTAAGGCAACTGCTAAAAAAGGCATTTCATATACATGGAGGAGCATTCTTAAAGGGGTGCAGTTGCTGAAGGAAGGTCTAATCTGGAGGATTGGAAATGGTGATACAGTGGATATTTGGAAAGATCCGTGGATACCAAGGAATTTCACAAGAAGGGTCATTACACCTCGAAGGGGATGCATCCTTCAGAAGGTTGCTGATCTCATTAATGCTATCACTGGATCGTGGGATGAGCAGCTAATTACAGAAACATTTTGCGAGGAAGACGCTAAATTTATTTTATCGATTCCACTATTCGAAGATACGGGGGATTTTCCAGCCTGTCATCCTGATCCCAAGGGGCTTTTTTCGGTGAAAATCGGCCTATTCTTTAGGCATCAAAATCAGGGATCAAGTAAATGGGGCCGATGCATCACCCTCTTCTGATGCTGCCAGTAGCTTCAACTGGAAGAAAATTTGGAACTTGAATGTTGCAACAAATAAGGTGAAAGTGTTTGTATAGCAGCTGGCCCACAATTCCTTGCAAGTTAAAATGAATATTGCTAAAAGAGGGGTTAATCTCGATACTCTTTGCCCTGTTTGTCACAGATTTGACGAAGACATCGGCCACCTATTATTCAAGTGCAAGGATATGCAGTTATGTTGGCTGTTCCTGAATATGGAGGAGGTGAGAGCATGCCTGGTATCACAAGCATCTGTTAAAGACATGCTAGAGAAATTGTGGAGCCTCCAAGGTGATGTGCAGCAGAAAGAAAGTAATCTTACTAATGTGGTGCTGGTGGTCTATGAGAAATAAGATGAATGCAGGGGAGAGAAAAAAGAGTGCCCAGGAAGTGGTTAATGATGTCATGTTCCACATGCAGGCCTGGAACTCTGCTGTCCAAGGTAACACTTGTAAAGTTCAAAAGGACAGCAAACCAAAATGGAGAGCTCCTCCGGAGGATTTTTATACTAAAATAAATTGTGGTGGGGCATTCTTCTCTGATCTTAATAGAGGTGGTTGGGGCTTTGTTATACGTGATTCTGATGGGCAAGCTGTGGCCGCAGGTGCAGGTCTGGAAGAGCATTTGATAAACGCACAACACTCTGAAACTGTGGCTTGTTTGAAGGGCATTGAGTATGCTGCAGCTATGGGCATTCAACGTATCATTTTGGAGACTGATGCATTGTTAGTGGCTAATGCAAGCACTATGTTTAGAGAAATCAGAGTGAGAATGCTATCTGATTTTGTTGAGTGTTGTGTTTCTCACTGCCCTCGGGCTTGTAATTCAGTTGCTCATACAGTAGCTGCGTAAATGGACCAACTTCCTGAATCTGTAGCTTTGATGGTGTCCAGCGAATTGTCTGGACAGAGGTTCTAATGGAAGTTATTTTCCATTTCAAAAAAAAACTTCTTTGCTGGTGCTGGTGTTGCTGCCGGATGTACTACTCTGGTCATCATCTATCCGCTCGACATTGCCCACACTCGTCTTGCAGCCGATATTGGCCGGAAAGACACCCGGCAGTTCAGAGGCATTCGCCACTTCATCCAAACTATCTATAGGAAAAACGGCATCATGGGCATCTACAGGGGATTACCAGCATCGCTCCAAGGGCATATACTTTGGAGGCTTTGACACTGCCAAAGACATTCTGGTTCCTCTAGAGTCCCCCTTGTGGCAGCGCTGAGGACGGGGGGGGGGGGGGGGGTCAGGTCTTTCTACCGTGGCGCGCTGTCTAACTTGTGTAGGAGCACGGGTGCGGCTGCCATACTCGTTTTGTATGATGGGGTCAAGTTCATGGATAGGGATAGGTTGTAACAGCTATTGAGGTGCTCGTTATAGATTTTTGGATTGGGGATTAGGCCAAAGGTACAGGAGCACTTCAGATCATTGTTCTTTCTTTTTTGCCTTTGTTCTTTTTTGCCTCCTTTTTTCCCCACCAGAAGCATGGGACACCAGAAGACAAGGTCTTTCCTGTTGCGTTTTCTTATATTAAAAATAATAGAAAAACCTTAGTTCATTTCAATAGATCTTATCATAAATGAAGCACGCTCGGAACGGTTCGCAAATGAGATTGCTCCATTCATAAGTTCATACATTGCACCTTAGTACAGACATCGTCGTTTGTTCAAAATACAGAAGACACTTAAAAGTAGAGGTGTTGTCACGAGCAGACTCTTACTACACATACTTCAATGCTAATTGAACACAAGAACTCGATTTTGCTTGCACACAATAGTAGGCAACGGATCCCTGCTTATTCATCAGCCCAGCATCTCATCTCCCGTTTCATCATTTTTTTGCTTTCTTCCTTTGCCTCCCTTCCTCTCCCTCTGCCTCTTTGGTCTCTGTTTTCCCTTCCTCTTCCTCTATTAGGAACTTTGGTGCCACGAAATATCTGATGTATCCCTTCTCTGCAATTTTGCACTCGACCAACAAAGGTAGCGTGGTGGAGAGACCGATCTTCACTTGATCAAACAGGGTAGACACCTTGGCGCAGGACTTCATGTACCTCAGGCTCAAGGTCAATGAAACTGACCCTCGCACATGTGTAAGGGTAACACTAGCTTTTTCTGGCTGCATTGATACAAACATGACCCATTAACTAGTGCAGATATATTCTTCAGTAGTTTCTTAAAATACTAGTTGAATGGCACAAGATACTAAAGATGTTACTCCATATGATAGAACCAATTGAAATTTATAGAATAAACAGATGTTAATTTGCACTGCAGAGTAGTTAACCACGTCACCAAGATTTTACAGTTAAGGAGGAAATAATAAGCTAACTAAAAAACAAACATCTAATTCAACCCCATTTACCAATACCAGTGTAATCAACCAAATGAAGAGCCATGTTCCGCTTTATGAAATATATGTAGCTTCTGCTCTAGACAAATTAACTTGGCAAGTTATGCAGACTAAACATACTCCAAACACAAAAACCAACATTAACAAACAAAGTGAATTAGCAACTCAACACAGTATAGTACAAACAAAGTGAATTAGCAACTCAACACAGTATAGTGAGACAACGAAATTCTAAGGCACTACGTATGCATGTTCGGCTACTCTGGTGCCTATAACCTAGGTGAGGAACCAAGAATGAACACTTGCTAAGAATCTACAACACATCACTGATACGGTTGTTCACTGCATTTCATGTTACAGTCACATACAGATATTCAGAGGAGGAGGATATCCATTCCAATTTGAGGGGCTAAGAGGGTCAAACTATTAAGTACCTTGTCAGTTTTGTTCGGCACATGGGAAAAGTTCATGTACCCACTTTTTCCTTTAGTAAAGAACCTGATGACCTCCTCCTGATCCACCGAGATGACAACTGCAGCAGGAGATGGAAATGGTTCAAGGTACATAACTAGAATCCTCCATGCGCAACAGTAACAGTTAGCCTTATAAATCACCAGGTAAATCTATGTACCATCGTCGTCGATGACGCTGAGGGTCTTGCAGTTCCGCATAAAATCCTTAGAGGGCATGCAGAAAATGGCCTGGTACTCCGACTCCATATCATGCCCATCCGAGCTTTTGAAGCGTTGGCTTCTGGCGTCCACAATCTCCAAACACATATACGTAGTTCTAGTCTTGTCTGTTCATTTCCACAAACACAAAATCAGCACAGGGTCAGGGCGAAGAGCAGCTATCGCAAAAGACGTGCGGGCACTTACCGGGCGACTCGAATGTTATGGTAATGTCTTCGAAGTTTTCGTCGGTGACCTTGATGGTGATGATGTCACCATCGTTGGAGGCGCGAAGGAGATTGACCATGTCGGCGATTGCGATGCCCATGGAGCGGTCTTCGTTGCAGCGGTAGGACTTGAAGACCTCGGAGGGGAAGAAGAGCGAGAGGAAGACGACGTGTTCGGTGTCTAGGGCCTGGAGCGAGAAGCCCTTGCTGGAGCAGTCGACGTTGGCCACATTGACCAGGTCGAGGATCGCCTCCAGGACATCCTCAAAGATGCTTCCCTTCGCCATCCGCAGCTCCAACATGGTGGCTTGGACGGCCCGGCGGCGGCGTAGGAGAAGATGGGAGGGAGAAGATGGCGGCGTTGGGAAGAGGGGCGGGATGGAGAGCGGTTGGGAGGGGACGGAGGAAGGGGAAACGGATATTAATAGGGAGCCATAGGCTCGCGGTGTTTGCAGGCGCGCGTTACAGGCCATTTCGCAAACTGGCGCCTACAGTCTATCGCGAGATGGGCCGGCCCATTTAGCGTTTCGCTACGTCTCTTCATAAAGTGCAAAAAATAGAGAGCTGCGCCGAATCGAACCCAGGACCTACACCGTGCTAAGCAGCACGATATGCACGATAACTTCTTGCGTCCTTCTTATTATTTCAGTTCGCATTTTCTTTCTTTTTTTTCTTTTCTTTTTTCTGTTTCTTTTTCTTTTTATTTTTTTATCTTAAATGCGTGATTGTAAACCGATGAAATTTTTCTTCACAATCAACGGACATTTTTTCAAAAATCCATGAACTGTTTTTTATTTTTGTGAACTTTCCTAAAAAAATTCAAGAACTTGTTTTTCAAATTTGATGATCTTTTAAAAAAATGATGAACTTTTTTCAAATATTCATGAACTTTTTTCAATGTTGATGAACTATTTTCAAGTTTTGTGAACCTGTCTAGAAAATTGATGAACTTTTTTCAATTTCGACGAACTTTTTTAAAATTTGATGGACTTTAAAAAACCAATGAACTTTTTGTTTGAAAATTGATGAACTTTTTTTCAAGTTTGTGAACTTTTCTTGAAAATTGATGATTTTGAAAACCCATGAACTTTTTCAAATTTTTGATGAACTTTTTGTTTGAAAAATGATGAACTTTTCTTCAAAATTGATGAACTAATTTTGAAAATCGATGAACTTTTTCAAATTTTGGATGAACTTTTTGTTTGAAAATTGATGAACTTTTTTTCAAGTTTGTGAACTTTTCTTGAAAACTGATGAACTTTGTTCGAAATCTATGAACCTTTTCAAATTCACGATTTTTTCGTCAAATAATTCAAAAAATATTAATTGGTACAGTTTTGTGCAATAAAATAGCGACACAGCTTTGTTATTATATAATTTGCGCTGTTATCTATCACTGGTATCAAGTAGTTCGAGTGGTAGCACGAGTTCGAAACCTGTCAATAGCATTTATTTTTGCGATTTTTTAACGCTATGATTTTTCGATTTTGTACGAAAGAAGTCCATATTTCACCCTCAAATGTGGTCTGATGGACGAATATGTTGGGGAATGTAGTAATTTCAAAATTTTCCTACGCACACGCAAGATCATGGTGATGCATAGCAATGAGGGGAGAGTGTGATCTACGTACCCTTGTAGACCGACAGCGGAAGCGTTATGACAACGCGGTTGATGTAGTCGTACGTCTTCACGGCCCGACCAATCAAGCACCGAAACTACGGCACCTCCGAGTTCTAGCACACGCTCAGCTCGATGACGATCCCCGGACTCCGATCCAGCAAAGTGTCGGGGAAGAGTTTCGTCAGCATGACGGCGTGGTGACGATCTTGATGTACTACCGTCGCAGGGCTTCGCCTAAGCACCGCTACAATATTATCGAAGATTATGGTGGAAGGAGGCACCGCACACGGCTAAGAATACGATCACGTGGATCAACTTGTGTGTCTATGGGGTGCCCCCTGCCCCCGTATATAAAGGAGTGGAGGAGGGGAGGGCCGGCCCTCTCTATGGCGCGCCCTAGGGGAGTCCTACTCCCACCGGGAGTAGGATTCCCCCTTTCCTAGTCCAACTAGGAGTCCTTCCATGTAGTAGGAGTAGGAGTCAAGGCAAAGGAAAAGAGAAGAGAAGGAAGGAGGGGGCGCAGCCCTTCCCCCTAGTCCAATTTGGACTAGGCCTTGGGGGGCGCCCAACCTCTCCTATCTCTTTTCCCTAAAGCCCAATAAGGCACATATACTCCCCGGCGAATTCCCGTAACTCTCCGGTACTCCGAAAAATACTCGAATCACTCGAAACCTTTCCGATGTCCGAATATAGTCGTCCAATATATCGATCTTTACGTCTCGACCATTTCGAGACTCCTCGTCATGTCCCCGATCTCATATGGGACTCTGAACTCCTTCGATACATCAAAACTCATAAACTCATAATATAACTGTCATCGAAACCTTAAGCGTGCAGACCCTACGGGTTCGAGAATAATGTAGACATGACCGAGACACGTCTCCGGTCAATAACCAATAGCGGAACCTGGATGCTCATATTGGCTCCCACATATTCTACGAAGATCTTTATCGGTCAGACCGCATAACAACATACGTTGTTCCCTTTGTCATCGGTATGTTACTTGCCCGAGATTCGATCGTCGGTATCTCAATACCTAGTTCAATCTCGTTACCAGCAAGTCTCTTTACTCGTTTCGTAATACATCATCTCGCAACCAACTCATTAGTTGCAATGCTTGCAAGGCTTATGTGATGTGCATTACCAAGAGGGCCCAGAGATACCTCTCCGACAATCAGAGTGACAAATCCTAATCTCGGAATACGCCAACCCAACATACCTTTGGAGACACCTGTAGAGCTCCTTTATAATCACCCAGTTACGTTGTGACGTTTGGTAGCACACAAAGTGTTCCTCAGGCAAACGGGAGTTGCATAATCTCAGTCATAGGAACATGTATAAGTCATGAAGAAAGCAATAGCAACATACTAAACGATCGGGTGCTAAGCTAATGGAATGGGTCATGTCAATCATATCATTCTCCTAATGATGTGATCCCGTTAATCAAATAACAACACATGTCTATGGTTAGGAAACATAACCATCTTTGATTAACGAGCTAGTCAAGTAGAGGCATACTAGTGACTTTTAGTTTGTCTATATATTCACACAAGTATTATGTTTCCGGATAATACAATTCTAGCATGAATAATAAACATTTATCATGAAATAAGGAAATAAATAATAACTTTATTATTGCCTCTAGGGCATATTTCCTTCAGTCTCCCACTTGCACTAGAGTCAATAATCTAGTTCACATCGCCATGTGATTTAACATCAATAGTTCACATCTTTATGTGGTTAACACCCATAGTTCACATCGACATGTGACCAACACCCAAAGGGTTTACTAGAGTCAGTAATCTAGTTCACATCGCTATGTGATTAACACCCAAAGAGTACTAAGGTGTGATCATGTTTTGCTTGTGAGATAATTTTAGTCAACGGGTCTGTCATATTCAGATCCGTAAGTATTTTGCAAATTTCTATGTCTACAATGCTCTGCACGGAGCTACTTTAGCTAATTGCTCCCACTTTCAATATATATCCAGATGAAGACTTAGAGTCATCCGGATCAGTGCCAAAACTTGTATCAACGTAACCCTTTTTTACGATGAATCTTTTGTCACCTCCATAATCGAGAAACATATCCTTATTCCACTAAGGATAATTTTGACCGCTGTCCGGTGATCTACTCCTAGATCACTATTGTGCTCCCTTGCTAAAAACAGTGTAGGGTATACAATAGGTCTGGTACACAGCATGGCATACTTTATAGAACCTATGGTTGAGGCATAGGGAATGACTTTCATTCTCTTTCTATCTCCTGCCGTGGTCGGGCTTTGAGTCTTACTCAATTTCACACCATGTAACACAGGCAAGAACTCTTTCTTTAACTGTTCCATTTTGAACTTACTTCAAAATCTTGTCAAGGTATGTACTCATTGAAAAAACTTATCAAGCGTCTTGATCTATCTCTATAGATCTTGATGCTCAATATGTAAGCAGCTTCACCGAGGTCTTTCTTTGAAAAAACTCCTTTCAAACACTCCTTTATGCTTTGCAGAATAATTCTACATTATTTCTGATCAACAATATGTCATTCACATATACTTATCAGAAATGTTGTAGTGCTCCCACTCACTTTCTTGTAAATACAGGCTTCACCGCAAGTCTGTATAAAACTATATGCTTTGATCAACTCATCAAAGCGTATATTCCAACTCTAAGATGCTTGCACCAGTCCATAGATGGATCGCTGGAGCTTGCACATTTTGTTAACACCTTTAGGATTGATAAAACCTTCTGGTTGCATCATATACAACTCTTCTTTAAGAAATCCATTAAGGATTGCAATTTTGCTATCCATTTGCCAGATTTCATAAAATGCGGCAATTGCTAACATGATTCGGACAGACTTTAAGCATCGATACGAGTGAGAAAATCTCATCGTAGTCAACACCTTGAACTTTGTCAAAAAACCTTTTTCGACAAGTCTAGCTTTGTAGATAGTAATCAGCGTGTGTCTTCCTCTTGAAGATCCATTTATTTTCTATGGCTTGCCGATCATCGGGCAAATCCATCAAAGTCCATACTTTGTTCTCATACATGGATCATATCTCAGATTTCATGGCCTCAAACCATTTCGCGGAATCTGGGCTCATCATCGCTTCCTCATAGTTCGTAGGTTCGTCATGGTCAAGTAACATGACCTCCAGAACAGGATTACCGTACCACTCTGGTGCGGATCTCACTCTAGTTTACCTACGAGTTTCGGTAGTAACTTGATCTAAAGTTACATGATCATTATCATTAGCTTCCTCACTAATTGGTGTAGTAGTCACAGGAACAGATTTCTGTGATGAACTACTTTCCAATAAGGGAGCAGGTACAGTTACCTCATTAAGTTCTACTTTGCTCCCACTCACTTCTTTCGAGAGAAACTCCTTCTCTGGAAAGGATCCATTCTCAGCAATAAATATCTTGCCTTCGGATCTGTGATAGAAAGGTGTACCCAACATTTTCTTTTGGGTATCCTATGAAGACGCACTTCTCCGATTTGGGTTTGAGCTTATCAGGATGAAACTTTTTCATATAAGCATCGCAACCTTATACTTTAAGAAACGACAACTTTGGTTTCTTGCCAAACCACAGTTTATACGGTGTCGTCTCAACGGATTTAGATGGTGCCCCTTTTTTTAACGTGAATGCAGCTGTCTCTAATGCATAACCCCAAAACTTTAGTGGTAAATCGGTAAGAAACATCATAGATTGCACTATATCCAATAAAGTACGGTTATGATGTTCGGACACACCATTAGGCTATGGTGTTCTAGGTGGCATGAATTTGTGAAACTATTCCGCATTGTTTTAATTGAAGACCAAACTCGTAACTCAAATATTCATCTTCTGCGATCATATCGTAGAAACTTTTATTTTTGTTACGATGATTCTCCACTTCACTCTGAAATTCTTTGAACTTTTCAAATGTTTCAGACTTGTGTTTCATCAAGTAGATATACTCATATCTGCTCAAATCATCTGCGAAGATCAGAAAATAATGATACCTGCCATGAGCCTCAATATTCATCGGACCACATACATCAGTATGTATGATTTCCAACAAATCTGTTGCTCGCTCCATTGTTCCGGAGAACGGAGTCTTAGTCATCTTGCCTATGAGGCATGGTTCGCAAGCATCAACTGATTCATAATCAAGTGATTCCAAAAGCCCATCAGCATGGATTTTCTTCATGCGTTTTACACCAATATGACCTAAACGGCAGTGCCATAAATAAGTTTCACTATCATTATTAACTTTGCATATTTTGGTTTCAATATTATGAATATGTGTATCACTACGATCGAGATCCAATGAACCATTTTCATTGGGTGTGTAACCATATAAGGTTTTATTCATGTAAACAGAACAACAATTTATTCTCTTACTTAAATGAATAACCGTATTACAATAAACATGATCAAATCATATTCATGCTCAAAGCAAACACCAAATAACACTTATTTAGGTTCAACACTAATCCCGAAAGTATAGGGAGTGTGCGATGATGATCATATCAATCTTGGAACCACTTCCAACACACATCGTCACTTTACCCTTAACTAGTCTTTGTTTATTCTGCAACTCCTGTTTCGAGTTACTAATCTTAGTAACTGAACTAGTATCAAATACTGAGGGGTTGCTATAAACACTAGTAAAGTACACATCAATAACATGTATATCAAATATACTTATGTTCACTTTGCCATCCTTCTTATCCGCCAATCACTTGGGGTAGTTCCGCTTCCAGTGACTAGTTCCTTTGCAGTAGAAGCACTTAGTCTCAGGCTTAGGATCAGACTTGGGCTTCTTCACTTGAGTAGCAACTTGCTTGCCGTTCTTCTTGAAGTTCCCCTTCTTCCCTTTGCCCTTTTTCTTGAAACTAGTGGTCTTGTCAACCATCAACACTTGATGCTCTTTCTTGATTTCTACCTTCATTGATTTCATCATCATGAAAAGCTCAGGAGTCGTTTTCGTCATCCCTTGCATAATATAGTTCATCATGAAGTTCTACTAACTTGGTGATGGTGACTAGAGAATTCTGTCAATCACTATTTTATCTGGAAGATTAACTCCCACTTGATTCAAGCGATTGTAGTACCCAGACAATCTGAGCACATGCTCACTAGTTGAGCGATTCTCCTCCATCTTTTAGCTATAGAACTTGTTGGAGACTTCGTATCTCTCAACTCGGGTATTTGCTTGAAATATTAACTTCAACTCCTGGAACATCTCATATGGTCCATGACGTTCAAAACGTCTTTGAAGTCCCGATTCTAAGCCGTTAAACATGGTGTACTAAACTATCAAGTAGTCATCATATTGAGCTAGCCAAATGTTCATAACGTCTGCATCTGCTCCTGCAATAGGTCCGTCAACTAGCGGTGCATCAAGGACATAATTCTTCTGTGCAGCAATGAGGATAAACCTCAGATCACGGATCCAATCCGCATCTTTGCTACTAACATTTTTCAACACAATTTTCTCTAGGAACATATCAAAATAAACATATGAAAGCAACAACGCGAGCTATTGATCTACAACATAGATATGCTAATACTACCAGGACTAAGTTCATGATAAATTAAAGTTCAATTAATCATATTACTTAAGAACTCCCACTTAGATAGACATCCCTCTAATCCTCTAAGTGATTACGTGATCTAAATCAACTAAACCATGTCCGATCATCACGTGAGATGGAGTAGTTTCATTGGTGAACATCACTATGTTGATCATATCTACTATATGATTCACGCTCGACCTTTCGGTCTCCGTGTTCCGAGGCCATATCTGTATATGCTTGGCTCGTCAAGTATAACCTGAGTATTCTGCGTGTGCAACTGTTTTGCACCCGTTGTATTTGAACGTAGAGCCTATCACACCCGATCATCACATGGTGTCTCAGCACGAAGAACTTTCGTAACGGTGCATACTCAAGGAGAACACTTCTTGATAATTAGTGAGAGATCATCTTAAAATGCTACCGTCAATCAAAGCAAGATAAGATGCATAAAAGATAAACATCACATGCAATCGATATAAGTGATATGATATGGCCATCATCATCTTGTGCTTGTGATCTCCATCTTCGAAGCACCGTCGTGATCACCATCGTCACCGGCACGACACCTTGATCATCATCGTAGCATCGTTGTCGTCTCGCCAATCTTATGCTTCCACGACTATCGCTACCGCTTAGTGATAAAGTAAAGCATTACAGCGCAGTTGCATTGCATACAATAAAGCGACAACCATATGGCTCCTGCCAGTTGCCGATAACTCGGTTACAAAACATGATCATCTCATACAATAAAATTTAGCATCATGTCTTGACCATATCACATCACAACATGCCCTGCAAAAACAAGTTAGACGTCCTCTACTTTGTTGTTGCAAGTTTTACGTGGCTGCTACGGGCTTAAACAAGAACCAATCTTATCTACGCATCAAAACCACAACGATAGTTTGTCAAGTTGGTGTTGTTTTAACCTTCGCAAGGACCGGGTGTAGCCACACTCGGTTCAACTAAAGTTGGAGAAACTGTCACCCGCTAGCCACCTTTGTGCAAAGCACGTCGGGAGAACCGGTCTCGCGTAAGCGTACGCGTAATGTCGGTCCGGGCCGCTTCGTCCAACAATACCGCCGAACCAAAGTATGACATGCTGGTAAGCAGTATGACTTATATCGCCCACAACTCACTTGTGTTCTACTCGTGCATATAACATCAACATATAAAACCTAGGCTCGGATGCCACTGTTGGGGAACGTAGTAATTTCAAAAATTTCCTACGCACACGCAAGATCATGGTGATGCATAGCAATGAGGGGAGAGTGTGATCTACGTATCCTTGTAGACCAACAGCGGAAGCGTTATGAGAACGCGGTTGATGTAGTCGTACGTCTTCACGGCCCGACCGATCAAGCACCGAAACTACGGCACCTCCGAGTTCTAGCACACGTTCAGCTCGATGACGATCCCCGGACTCCAATCCAGCAAAGTGTCGGGAAAGAGTTCCGTCAGCACGACGGCGTGGTGACGATCTTGATGTACTACCGTCGCAGGGCTTCGCCTAAGCACCGCTACAATATTATCGAGGATTATGGTGGAAGGGGGCACCGCACACGGCTAAGAATACGATCACGTGGATCAACTTGTGTGTCTATGGGGTGCCCCCTGCCCCCGTATATAAAGGAGTGGAGGAGGGGAGGGCCGGCCCTCTCTATGGCGCGCCCTAGGGGAGTCCTACTCCCACCAGGAGTAGGATCCCCCCTTTCCTAGTCCAACTAGGAGTCCTTCCATGTAGTAGGAGTAGGAGTCAAGGCAAGGGAAAAGAGAAGAGAAGGAAGGAGGGGGCACAGCCCTTCCCCCTAGTCCAATTCGGACTAGGCCTTGGGGGGCGCCCAACCTCTCCTATCTCTTTTTCCTAAAGCCCAATAAGGCCCATATACTCCCCGGCGAATTCCGTAACTCTCCGGTACTCCAAAAAATATTCGAATCACTCGGAACCTTTCCGATGTCCGAATATAGTCGTACAATATATCGATCTTTACGTCTCGACCATTTCGAGACTCCTCGTCATGTCCCCGATCTCATCTGGGACTCCGAACTCCTTCGGTACATCAAAACTCATAAACTCATAATATAACTGTCATCGAAACCTTAAGCGTGCGGACCCTACGGGTTCGAGAACAATGTAGACATGACCGAGACACGTCTCCGGTCAATAACCAATAGCGGAACCTGGATGCTCATATTGGCTCCCACATATTCTATGAAGATCTTTATCGGTCAGACCGCATAACAACATACGTTGTTCCCTTTGTCATCGGTATGTTACTTGCCCGAGATTCGATCGTCGGTATCTCAATACCTAGTTCAAAGCAAAGTTTGTAATTACCAGAGATCCTGCGCGCTTGTGGTATCCCCTCCCCAGGTTCTTCAGACTCCATGAAATCCACAAGGGGGATTTCACTGGCACCAGCACAGCTGCGCAGGCCCGTATCCAATGGCCCCTGACGATAAGGCACCGGCGAGTCGGCGACAACCTCTGAACCGACATCTGCCATAACGACCTCCCCGAGCTGTGAGCCATGGACCCATGGTGGAGACAGGGGCAGGTCTGGAACTACGGGGCGGGGGGAGGGGGCTGGTTTGGAGCTACGGCAGCGACGGCGGCAGGTCTGGAGCTACGGCGGCGGCGGCTGGTGTGGAGCTACGGCGTCAATGGTAGGTGTGGAGCTACGGCGGCGGCGGCGGCGAATTTGGACATAAAGGAGCGAGTCGTCTGGTCTGGAGCTGAGTCATCCCCTGCCACGTCCCTGCCACATCAAAAGTGTCATTCAACTTCCAAAACCAGCTTAGCGAAAGATTTACCCGGTTTTGAGGATTTAAGGGTTAAAATTGTACCAAATTAGAGTTCAGGGGAGTATTTGTCCCTATAGGGGCATTTGGAGTGAAAAATGAACTCACGTTTGTTGGGCCGGCCCAACTCGGCGGTGTAGTAGGCGCCTGGGAGGACTTCAGGCGCCTGTGGTGCCCAATAGGAGCTCCCTAGTCTCGTGGCGGCGGCGGCGGCGTTGGCAAAAAAAATTGGGCCTTCTTATCAAAGACAGAGGATTAAACATAGACTAACTAGTAGAAGGCCCGTGAGTTGCCACGGGCTTTTAGCTTTTTCCTGATTGTACGACATCGCCTCGGGACCTTATCGATGGATTCTTTCTTAACATCCACACAATCCATCTCTACCGTTCTTATACTCTGCAAAAGTAAACAGAAGTACACCTTTTGTATCGTCATGTGCAATATATATATACAAAGAATAACAATTATCTGTATGCATCTCATTGTGTAAAACTCAATGAGTTTTGAGTCTACTCGATCGTAGGTACGTCCATGACTTTGTCAATCAACATTTTTTATGCCATATGTTTTTGTCTCTAACCTATAAAAGTGAACATACAAACATATATTAAAAAAATAAAAGACAAAAGTGTCATCTCACTCTACCATTGCTTGGCATCTTTCTAAACTTTATCAGATCTATGAAAAAGTCCTCACATACTCCGAGAGATGATGATGTATTGTATATCTGATTGGAAAATGAGACGGTTATCACTACCTCAAAAGATGATGGCGTATTGAATTTCTTATTTGCGATTAATGAAAGATGCATGTTATGGCAAGTTTATCTCTCCTCATTCTTCAACCTCAACAAATATAATGTTTTTATGCCCAGAAGAAACATAAAGAGAAACAATCATTCATTAAACTTCTCCCAATTAATTGTGGTATACCCACTTGTTTCTACCAAATAATAATGTGGGCATACAAATTCCAGTAACATAACGGTGTGCTGATATATAGAGTAAAAAAGGATATAAAACGACGGTAGTTAAATAAACATTCTCTCATGACCGTCATGCCACCCTGAGAGAACCTTCCTCTATGTCGCATGCCTCTGCTCTCAATCTAGCGCATGACTTTGACTTCCCAGCAAACTTGCATTTGGAAATGGTAGTGAAGTTACAAGTCTTGAATTATTCGTCGCTGACCATGCTATATGATGCTTAGTGCATGTGCATTGCCATGGAATAAACAAAACTACAGACCCAAATGTATGTCATTCACGATGGCATAAGGTTCCATTTACATAGGGACACATACCATTATCTACTTTGTTTTTATCTGTGACAATCATCATGTCTCCTTACAAACCAACTCCTTATAAACAAGGCAACCCTTCCAACCCTTGACTTCCTCACTTCTCAGGCTTGCTCTACCATCATTTTAGCTTCAAAACTCTTATCATTTCGTGAAATATGATACTGTGTTGTATCTCTGATTTTAAAATGAAATGTGCCTCACTTGTCATCAGAGATGTCTTATTTACAAGATGCCTATAGCGCAATAACAGTATTGTTCTCTCTTATTATTCGCCTGCAAGAAAGATAATATTTCTGTGCTTGCAAGAAACGTGAAGGAAAAAATACATCGTGTATATATGAGAAAATCCAACTGAAACAAAGGACTGCTTAACTAAAATATGTGTACATTAGTCATAGGTGGTTGTTGACTTAAACGACAACCTAGTTTGTCTCCACGGTGGCCTCCTCATGGTGGTTCAGTAGCGAAGTTGTAGTCCTCTACACATGAGCTAGAACTGGATAGCTACCATGGGAGAGACAAATATATCATTATTTGATTACATTCTCTTTTAGTTTGTAAGTATATACATGGTAGAATCTCAATATATGTTTTTAGCTTTAATCTCAATAATTTTATCTACTACATTTGCAGGCTACAGAAGTGATTTAATTTAATTATGGAGAACGTTCATATGTTTGAATAGTCATTAAGAAATTGTTATCAAACTATCAATAAAGGAATTGATCCAAAAATAGAAGTCTTCACTTGTTCCTCCTGACCATTTAAAATAAGAAAGAGTGCATCAAATTATTTAATAGTGTGTGAGCCAATTCCCAAATTTTCTAGAAGAGAAAGGCTTGCACTTCTCAGTATTCGTAATTTCAAGATATGGAAACATTACACGTGTTTCCAAATCCAATAACAAAAGGATGCACAATATGAACATGTCAATAAACAAATGAACAGTCTGCTCCTACCAAAATCGCTTCGAGGGTTTCCACCCCCTCCCACCACAAACCTCCTCATCCCCCCTCTGATTATTTTTGTTTTCTACCCTCCCCTTCGGCAAAAGAAAATGCTTTAACCCTGCAAGTTCACTGCTTCAACCGGAAATAATAAACACACAAGGAGGCCCTCGGTCAACCCAGAAAGGAAATCTTGCATCACACGCACTCCGAAGGCAAGCTCGTCCAATCTCGCCGCCGCTCCGTCTCCTTGGCTGCCATTCACCGCTCAATCATCCCTCGCCACCCACCTCCCCCATCACCGCGCCGCTTTCCTCGACAGCCACCCGTTGCCGATGCCTTCAGCCAAGTTACTTTCCTCGTTGTCAGCTCAGCGCGATGCCTCGCCATCATCTCCATGCACACATAGGTTGCATCCATTGATCAAATAGCAGGACCTGCGAACTGGTTATACACTCAAAAACTGAGCAAGCAAGATCAGTGTAAACCCAAACCAGATTAAGCAAACTAAACCACACACAACACCCAGGCAAAGAAGAGTACCTCTGCATCAGCTCCAAAGCAAGTCACATGATAGAGAACAAACAGATTTCCCATCAGATGAGTAGAGAATGTTGCAAACCTTCCCAGACCATTCCGCAAAGGGTTACCAAATGGTGGAAGGAAAATTGGGAAAACATTTTATGTCCTCCTAGGAAGGACATATATCAAGAAAATTTTGTTAGCAACATGCCAGCCGAAGGCATAAAAAGTGAGGTCACAAGTACACATGATTAAAATAAATATACAACATGTGTGTTAATGATCATGTAAACTGAAGCAATTTTGAACAATAAACAGAAAAATGACAGGTTACATAGTCTTCCAAGCAGGGTTATAAGGTTCTCAGTAGGACAAACAAAAATCAACAGATGTGATATTAAGTTTCATTATCTGATAGGAAATACTCTCCAATAATATTATTACAGTTATCAATTATGAATCTATAAACTGAAAGGCATTGTGTTATGCATAACAGTTCTCTTGACCTTCTGCTACAAGAAAGCCAATTCCAATGACAACAATAGCCAACGCCCATTAATACAGACCAAAAGTCAATTTAGTAGACCCATTGATCACAAGTTTTCCCGGCGGAAACATGATAGATTTCGTCGTAGCTAGACTTTCATTAGCATCCACATTGGGAATATAACTACAAATGTAAATCAACACTTTGAGTTGCTCTTAGATGCAATTCAAGGTAAACGAGAGCATGAGCTTGTTAGGTCGGATATCTCATTTGACTTGTTGTACAAATCCACCCAAAAGTGCACGATAATATAAACCGTGAGTACGGGGGCAAAGGGTAGTGCTCCAACATAAACTAATGCTTATACATAAATCTGCATATAAAACCGAATCATTCGAGAAGCAAGCATAAATCACCAAATTAATCATCCCTAAACTGTGCAGCGCACTAAAATCTAGAGTCCGGTGAACACACAACCCGTTTGATCCTCCCAGCCTGGCCAGTGGCCACCGGTAGCTTGTGTTGGTATCCATCAATAAATATGCGATTAAGTTTATTTTTTCTTGAGGGAAAGAATTCAGTAAGCTAATTAATACATGCAATGGGAACTTACCTTTCTCTTTTCTTCAAAGGCACTTATGTTCTTACAAGATCTCTCCCTGCAAAAGAAATCAATGTACTGTTGGGAACACTCAATTTTATATCTGAACAAATCTGTGTGAGAAAAATTACGAATACATATTATGGTCAAATTTATTACCAGGGAACCACAGATTGTAAACTTTTATCCAAGGGTGCTCATGGTGTTGACATAACTGACTCTTTCTCATTTATCAAGAACTCTGTGTGTTTCAAGAAGAGAAATCCTGAAATTTTGTATTCACAACCAAAAGAGAAAGAAAAAAATATCAAAACTAATTCAGAGAATGTTATGATCCTAGAATATACGCCAGGATTATAAGCAATTATGTGACACCACTATTTCGAATATTTTGAAGCCACCGACTAAACTAATACTGTTCTATTTCACTAACACGTGTGTCGTGCGTCGTTTTCAATTATCGATATGCAAAGTTAGAAAATCAATTATCTGAATTGAACGAGGCACAACTTTTTACATATACATCACATATGTTTTTTAACTACTACCAAATCAACATTGTGAACTATACATCATAACTGGGACGCTCCTATGCATGCTTCAACTACACAATGGAAAGTATAAATGTTGACAAATGAACATAGCTAGTCTGCATCCTGCCATGTGCTAACTGATATATATTGAGCTTGCTATGTTGTGTTAAAATAAAATAATCCGGTCTTTTCTCGGTCCCGCAAAAGGCCACTCTTTTTCCTTTCTTAAACAAGTTTGTGACATGACTATGATTGCACTTCACATACACCAAGTAACAAAGAAATAGTTTCAAATTAAAAAAACAGAGATTAGTAAGAAGGATATATTTCTCATTGTGCATATGGCTAAGCATCATAAATCAAATAATTGAATTTCAAGATGCAACTTTTATCACCGTCAGGTATGAGTATCAATGCGCAGGTAGGCACTGCAGGTTTTAACATGATTCATGCACACTAATTAGACATCTTTTTAGATGGTTCGTACTAAAGCATGTTGTACTAAAGCAGTACTTTATTTTGATGTATACTTACTTGCTACTCCAACTTGCAGTACTGAAGCATGTACCACACTAATTTGACATCTTTTTAGATGGTCAGCTCCTTCTGACTTGCACATAGACATGGTGTCATTTATGTCAGAATAATGTACACAGCAACTGACCAAGTATAAGACTAGAGTAATAGGACTATAAGTAGTCGAGCAACTGACTGAGTATAATATTCAAACGTTGCAGACTTGGTTTGCCTACAAAAAAGACAGAGTAAATCATATATAAATGCCAATTGCATAATTTATTCCAAATTAATAATTACAAGATGCAACAATAGATATAACCTTACATGGCGGCGGAGCTCCCTGCTCCTCTCCACCATGCATGGCGGCGGGGCTCCTTGGAGCCAGCGAGTGTGAGGGAGGAGCTCCCTGCTCCTCTCCTCTGTTTTTGTGGGTGAGACCGCGAGACAAACCAACACATGTTAGAATAAATCCGAGGCATACCGTCGATCATCCGAGGACCAAGCAATCACACGAGCACGACACCGAGATTTATTAACGAGGTTCACCGATATGGCTACATCCCCGGGGCCTGACTATGGGCGCTCCTCCCCATGACACCGCTACAACACCGCACCTGGTCGCCCTGGACGCCGGCACATGCCGCCGGCTTTCCCTGCGTTCCAGTGCTATTATGTTGGCATAGGTTACATCGTGTGTCTACCCCCGCTATATATGAGAGGCCTAGGATACAAGTGTCCTACTAGGACACGACTCCACATCCTATGTAAACACAATACAACTCATAGTCCAACTGTAACCTACCTTGTACACTATATTCGACACAACTCTAACAAACTCCACATTGGCGAATATTCTCCGCCACCTTGAATTCGTCCATGCATCAAACTTCCATGTACATTGGACTTGAGCTTATCCCATGAGAACCCCTGCTACTCCAAAGACTCCATATGACTCCACCTGCAACTTGTAGTCCCTTCTTTTCTTAACCACAGTCAACACTCGAGCAAAATTAAGTTCCTCTTTACTCTAGTGTATGCTACCAACTTCCAGAGCTCCGTTCAACACCATCGCACACTGATCACCGACCTGCGTGAAAATGAACAACTAACATATTGGATGTCACATATAAGAGTTACCTGAACTCAACATCACCGCTCCTTTGTTGACCGCCTGTCTGAAACTTGAAGGAATTTCACCATTGCTTATAGTCACCCTGAGTCAAATTCGCAGTTCTCTCACCACATGTATGACCACCAGAGCTCTGGCCCGTCTCCATGTCCCGTGCATACCGCACGCCTCGCCCTATTACCACGTCGAGCCTCCGCTGTCCCAGTCGAGTCTCAAGGGTCGCGAAACCACACCACTCAACCCCCACTGCAGAGTACCACCGATCATCACCGACCGATGACGAGTTTCACGCTTTTATCAGACCACTGGACTCTAGTCCAAATTGCATGTCACTCGATTTTCCCTCTTGCTGAATAGGCTTCGATTCCCTGGATCCTTACACCGTAGCCCCTCAATCCAGCTCCACCTTCAACATGACTCCATGGTAGATGATCAGTCTACCCACGCGCCCCGTCGACTTCAAGCTCTCATGTGTACGCCATCTTGAATCAACCCCGCGCCATAGTCTTGTTGAAGCCACACAAGCCCTCAGGCATGCACCACATGTTTCCACGCCCGAGAAGTCGGTCACAATCAGCATCACGCTCCTATGTTGTCGTCGCCGATCCCACCACCGTCTTCTGTTCCAACCGACTTACGTCGATCCGTCAGACTTTCCAGTCCGACCCAGCCGAAATTATCCGACTGCAAAACACGCTCCAGGCTCGCAAATCATCTTCTGTGAATTTTCATCCATCGCATGATAATTCCATCTTAACGGGCATGACTTTCCGCAATGCATTAAAGCATCCATGTTGTGCCAACACATTGTTTCACCTTTTTTCTGCCATAACCCAAGGTTTTCAGTTCCGTCGAACTTCTCTACCTCAAACCTGATACCCGATGGCGCCCTAGTTCTTTGTACAACTGACTTTGTGAAAAATAATCCGAGATTTGCACGTGATGCCCCAAGTACACGAACAGAACCTCCAGTCCTCCGCGTACTAGCAATTCCATCCAAAAAATCGCTCTTGGCCTTCACGTGGTGTGGCTCCCATGGCTCAACTCCAATGCTAAGCTAATTGCTTTAGCCCAGCCCTTGCTTTCCCGATGGATGTATCGAACCAATGATGAATTTTCTCTGCTCAATCAATGTTTTTCCTTCTGCCAATTAGATATGCAGCCTTGCGTCGTCCACGAGGACTCGGTCCTCTTTTTCTTTTCAAAACAAATCCATGAGTCGATTGGACCTGCAGCGGAGCCCTGTCGTGTAGCACGCCTAGCCAACTTTCTGCATGTCCGCCACACAATGCACCAGCTAGCCCCGCTGGGCCATCCCGCACGTGCATCGTCGCCTCTGCTTCAGCCGCCTGGCTTCTGCGCTGCGTCCGAGCGTCGCTTTGTGCCACGCGCACCTCCGCACCGCAATGCCTTGCAATGCGATCGAGCCGCACATGCTAGCTGCGTCACGATCCGATCTCCACAACCCATCGAGATTGCGAACGTCTGGCGTATTCCCAATCGATCTCAACCGCGCGCACCAATTGCACTACAGCAACTTCCTGTGCAGACGATACCGACCATGTGACGGCCCCGATTCAATCGTACACTAATCATGCACGCAAATGTGTACGATCAAGATCAGGGACTCACGGGAAGGTATCACAACACAACTCTAAAACATAAATATGTCATACAAGCATCATAATACAAGCCAGGGGCCTCGAGGGCTCGAATACAAGTGCTCGATCATAGACGAGTCAGCGGAAGCAAAAATATCTGAGTACAGACATAAGTTAAACAAGTTTGCCTTAAGAAGGCTAGCACAAACTGGGATACAATCAAAAGAGGCGCATGGCTCCTGCCTGGGATCCTCCTAAACTACTCCTGGTCGTCGTCAGCGGCCTGCACGTAGTAGTAGGCACCTCTAGTGTAGTAGGAGTCGTCGACGACGGTGGCATCTGGCTCCTGGACTCCAGCATCTGGTTGCGACAACCAGAAAGAAAGGAAAGGGGGGAAAGGGGGGAGAAAGCAACCGTGAGTACTCATCCAAAGTACTCGCAAGCAAGGAGCTACACTACATATGTATGGATATATGTGTAAAGGGCCATATCAGTGGACTGAAATGCAGAATGCCAGAATAAGAGGGGGATAGCTAGTCATGTCGAATACTACGCTTCTGGCAGCCTCCGTCTTGCAACATGTAGAAGAGAGTAGATTGAAGTCCTCCAAGTAGCATCGCATAGCATAATCCTACTCGGCGATCCCCTCCTCGTCGCCCTGTTAGAGAGCGATCACCGGGTTGTATCTGGCACTTGGAAGGGTGTGTTTTATTAAGTATCCGGTTCTAGTTGTCATAAGGTTAAGGTATAACTTCGGGTCGTCCTGTTACCGAAGATCACGGCTATTCGAATAGATTAACTTCCCTGCAGGGGTGCACCACATAACCCAACACGCTTGATCCCATTTGGCTGGACACACTTTCCTGGGTCATGCCCGGCCTCGGAAGATCAACACGTCGCAGCCCCACCTAGGCACAACAGAGAGGTCAGCACGCCGGTCTAATCCTAAGCACACATGGGTCTGGGCCCATCGCCCATAGCACACCTGCACGTTGTGTACGCGGCCGGAGAGAAGACCTAGCAACCTCCATTTGAAAGAAAGTTGTGTTGCTATAGGATCGAAAGTATGTCTAGAGGGGGGGTGATTAGACTACTTGACCAAATAAAAATCTAGCCTTTTCCCAATTTTAGTTCTTGGCAGATTTTAGCTATCTTAACACAAGTCAAACAATCTCCACACAATTCAAGCAAGCATGCAAAAGAGTATATGAGCAGCGGAAAGTAAAGCATGCAACTTGCAAGAATGTAAAGGGAAGGGTTTGGAGGATTCAAACGCAATTGGAGACACGGATGTTTTTGTCGTCGTTCCGATAGGTGGTGCTATAGTACATCCATGTTGATGGAGACTTCAACCCACGGAGGGTAACGGTTGCGCGAGTCCACGGAGGGCTCCACCCACGAAGGGTCCACGAAGAAGCAACCTTGTCTATTCCATCATGGCCGTCGCCCATGAAGGACTTGCCTCACTAGCGGTAGATCTTCACGAAGTAGGCGATCTCCTTGCCCTTACAAACTCCTTGGTTCAACTCCACAATCTTATCGGAGGCTCCCAAGTGACACCTAGCCAATCTAGGAGACACCACTCTCCAAGAAGTAACAAATGGTGTGTTGATGATGAACTCCTTGCTCTTGTGCTTCAAATGATAGTCTCCCCAACACTCAACTCTCTCTCACAGGGTTTGGATTTGGTGGAAAGAATATTTGAGTGGAAAGCAACTTGGGGAAGGCTAGAGATCAAGATTCATATGGTTGGAATGGAATATCTTGAGCTCAACACAAGTGTAGGTGGTTCTCTCTCAGAAAATGTGTATTGGAAGTGTAGGAATGTTCTGATGGCTCTCTCCACGAATGAAGAGTGGGTGGAGGGGTATATATAGCCTCCACACAAAATCAAACCGTTACACACGATTAGCCAAACTCGGTGGGACCGAATGGTTAAACTCAGTCGGACCGATTCAGCAAACCTAGTGAGCGTTAGGATTTTCGGTGGGACTGAGATGCAACTCGGTAGGACCGATATGGTTAGGGTTAGGGCATAACGTAATCTCGGTGTGACCGATTACACAAACTCGGTGGGACCGATTTTGGTAATAAGCTAACCAGAGAGTTGGTTAGGTAAACTCGGTGGGACCGATTCGCTCATCTCGATGAGACCGAAATGTTACAAAAGGGAAACAGAGAGTTTACATTGCAATCTCGGTGGGACCGATTGCTCATCTCGGTAAGACTGAAACATTACGAAGGGAAACAGAGAGATTACAATCCCATCTCGGTGAGACCGAGATCCCTATCGGTGAGACCGATTTGCCTAGGGTTTGTGGCAGTGGCTATGACATTTGAAACTCGGTGGCGCCGGATAGAAAGAATCGGTGGGGCCGAGTTTGACTTTTGGTTTAGGTCATATGTGGATGTGGGAAGGTAGTTGAGGGTTTTGGAGCATATCACTAAGCACTTTGAGCAAGCAAGCCATTAAGCAACACATCATCCCTCCTTGATAGTATTGGCTTTTCCTATAGACTCAATGTGATCTTGGATCACTAAAATATAAAATGTAGAGTCTTTGAGCTTCAAGCTTGAGCCAAACTTTTTGTCCTTAGAATTTTGAGGGATCCACTTTCCTCATCCATGCCATGCCATTCATTGAGCTTTTCCTGAAATATTAATCTTGAAATAATGTTAGCTCAATGAGCTATATGTTGTTAGGAATTACCAAAACCACCCAGGGATACTTGCACTTTCAGTTGCGCGGTCCAACCCGGCGCGCGCCGCTCAGTCGCTGACGTCACGAAGGCTTCGGCTGATACCACGACGTCGAGTGCCCATATCTTTCCTGCGTAGTTGGTTAGTGCGTATAGACCAAATGGCCAGACTCGGATCAAATACCAAGAACTCGTTAAGCGTGTTAATTGATGTAACCACGGACGCCGACCAGGGCCAGGCCCACCTCTCACCTAGGTAGTCTCAACCTGCCCTGTCGCTCCGCCACAAAGATCCACACAGAGGGCCGTTGGGACAAAGGTCCTTTCAGCCCCCAATCCGTGAATCACTCGGGGGCACTCCTCGAGCCGACCCGACTTTAGTCACCACATGTATCATGTATAAGTATATAGTATATACCCGTGATCACCTCCCGAGTGATCACGGCCTGATAATATAGCATGGCAGACAGACAAGAATGTAGGGCCACTGATGGAATACTAGCATCCTATACTAAGCATGTAGGATTGCAGGTAAAGATAACAACGGTAGTAGCAAGGACAGGCTATGCATCAGGATAGGAATAGCGGAAAGCAGTAACATGCTACACTACTCTAATGCAAGCAATAGAGAGTAGAATAGGCGATATCTGGTGATCAAGGGGGGGCTTGACTGGAAGCTCAGTCGAGAAGGAGGGGTCGTCAACACCGTAGTCGTACTGGGTAGCAGCGGCGTTGGTCTCGTAGTCTACCGGAGAGAAGAGGGGGAAGAAACAATGAATACAATGCAAACAGATGCATAACAATGCATGACAAAGCAAACAGCGGTGTTAGGTGTGCCCTAACGCGGTAAGAGGTGATACCGGCGAAGGGGGGAAACATCCGGGAAAGTATCCCCGGGGTCCCGCATTTTCGGACAGATGAACCGGAGGTGAAATGTTGCAGGTTCACTATGCTAGGGATGCGTGGCGGACGAACGAGCTGCGTATTCGGATTCGTCTCGTTGTTCTGAGCAACTTTCATGTAGAAAGTATTTTCATCTAAGCTACGATTATTTTATATTAATTTCAAAAGATTTAAATCAATGTTAGGATTTATTTAATTATTTTAATTCAACATTATCCAGAACAGTGTTTGCTAACGTCGGTAGTCAACAGGGGTGTTGACTGGTCAAACTGACGTGTGGGTCCCGCATGTCATTGACTGTCTAATTAAGTAACCGTTGTAAATTAGGTTAATTAGTTGTTAGGTTAATTAATCTTATTTATTTAATTTAAATAGAATTAATTAAGTTATTTATTTATTTATTTAATTGATTATTAGTATTTATTTTTATTTATTTATTTTATTTATTATTATTATTATTTTCAAAATCGTTCTAGGGCGCTGGGGCCCCCTTGTCATTTGCCCTAGGGGCCAACCGGGGCGGGTGCGGCTTAACGGGCAGCGGGCGCGGGCGTAACGGGTAACGGGCGCCCGTAGCCTGCCCGGGGCGGGACGGGGCCGTGGCCATGGCGGGGGTTGCCGCAGCGGGGCACGAGGGCCACGGCGGGCGGAGGTGGGGCGAGCGGCGAGCGCCGTGCGGGGCCGCCGTGGAGCAGCAGCAACGCAGCAGCCGACCACAGCAGGGGCGCGAGCACGCGAGGTGACACGTCGGGCGGGGCGGGGTCGCGGTGACTGGGCGGAGCAGCGGCGAGGAGGGCAAGGCCAGGCGCGGCCAGTGGGGGAGGAAGGGGGACCGGCGCGTGGCCCGCGGCCGCGGCCGGAGCAGCGAGGCGACGGGGCGAGGGGAGCAGGGGCATGGGCGAAGCACGGTGGCAGCAGCGACGCTCGTCCCCGAGTGACGTGCAGGGAGCGAGCGGAGAGCCGAAGTGCGCGGGACGCGGGGTGAGCGTGCGCGGGGCGCCGGTGCGTGAGCGTGTGCACGTGAGGGAGAGAGGAGGAGAGGGGAAGCTCACGGGGGTCGTAGGGATTTTGGCAGCGGGGTGTGGGGAGGTAGACGGGGACGACGACGTCGAGGTGACAGTCCGGCGAGGTGGCCGTCGACGAGGCAGGCCGCGGTAGTGGCGTTCCGTGCTGCTGCGGCGATTCGATCCCCCCGATCCAATCGGGGGGCAGAGGAGGGGAGAGGGGGAGGCGCCCGGAGGGAGTCGAGGCGACGGCAGCAGGGCGGCACCGGTAACGGGCGCCGTCGTCGAGGTCGCGGGGCGGCGCGGGATCGGGGCGATCCCGATCCATATCGGGGAGGAGTGGGCGATGTGGGGGGCGAGTGGGTGCGTGGGTAGGTTAGGTCACGGGGGTAGTGGGGTTAGGGATACTAGAGGTGGGGGGCCAAACAGGCCAGGCGCGGGGTGGGCCGGCTGGCTGTCGGCCAGATGGGCCAAACGGCCCCAGGAGAGGGGGGGTTCCTTTTATTTTCTTTGGTTCTCTTTTATTATTTTTCTTTTCTATTTTAATTTTAATTCCACATTATTTTTACTTAGTAAAATATGACTATAGCTCCTAAAGTAACGTTTCAAAATAACCCTCAGCCATAAAAGGTTTTAACCCAAAATAAAATAGTTTAGTGTATTATAAAATACCAAAGGCATTGAAAAAATGTTTTTGCTACTGTTTAAATCTTTTTAGTGCATTTATTCATTATATAAAAATGTGGATTCTACATCATAATCATCTATGCATTAACTGGCACAACCCGAACATTTTGTTTTTAATATTTGAAAACTTTTGATGTTTGCCCTTATTTCGAATTTGATTTTGAATCGGTTTCGAACTAACGCGAGATTAGCAATAGTACTCGAGGTGACGTGGCATCATTAGCAGAGGTTTACTGTAGCTTGATTATCCGGGCGTCACAATTTTCCTCCACTACAAGAAATCTCGTCCCGAGATTTAAGAGGTAGTGAAAGGGGGGGTTTGGTAACGAATCTAGCGGGTCTTCTCATCCTGGCTTGCTCTTCTCGAAGAGGTTGACCCCTTACATTGATGTCTTCATTTCTTTGCTTCAGGTCATCATGATGAAGACGACAACCTTTCTTCGGAAATGTCATCGTACTTATGAAAGGACAAGGGGTAACTTCGGAAGAACGGACCTTACAAGGTTGACTATCTGGTAGATAACTCGGGAATGTGGTAGAAAGTAACTCTCGAATAGATACTTAATAAAATATCGAGAGTAAAGTAAGAAGGTACCATGAGAAGTTTCCAATGGGCAAGCAATCGTTCGATGGCCTAATCAGAAGGTGAAAGGGGTTCAGAGCAACGAGAACAAGTATTGCGTCTGATACCAGAATAGATCACTTGTCAGGTGGCCCGTGAATTACATATGAAGTCAAGCGCGAGGAATAACTTTGGCAACAGGGTGTACAAGAGAGTCAGGTTTCGATCCTGTGGAGCTGTGGGTTATGGGCCCACCATGTGGGTTAAAAGTAGGAAGGGCAGTGACGTCTTGCATGATCATGTAAGCAAGACATGCCAAAGGATAGCCTGTCAGTTATGTCGGCAACAACATCGGTACCAAGGGCGAGGGACGAAGAGAACAATTTCCTGCTCGTTGAACGAGGCGGACCAATAGGCAAAGTTCTCGTCCATTGGTGGTTATCGGAATGCCATCAATAAAAGCAACAGGGTCTTACTGACACGGTTGTACACCAAGATGTTTTCATAAGCAGAAGAATATTACTGCTTAGATCATATAGATCACCAGAAAGGTTAAACAAAACAATGGAAAGGAAAATGTGTTTTAACACATATTTCAGGGGTTTTTATCCTTCCCAAGGACAAGCAGAGCATGATATCCATGACAAGATATAACATAGAAAACCCTTTAGGAAAGGGGGGAAGAGATTTCATGACATTACCCATACAACAGTGTTTGGATAATTGATAAAGAGAATTTTGCATTGTGTTTCATATGTTGTTATTGAAAATCGGAGTACCACAAACATGCTTTGAGATAGCATTGGCAGGGTCTTCAAGCAAAGGTCGGACTTTGGATACACAAATGATTCATCAGGAGCAACTTATAAAATAAGTCTTACAATTTCCTCCAGGAAGAATGGTTATCCTTGCAAAAGGAATTATAATGATAGGTCCTCCATCCAGGGGTGCTAGGCATGACATCATATTACTGGGTCATCAAAGGAGCAACATCATAACTCCTAGAAAGTTATCCCTACCATCATATCCGACCAAGATTCAGATCCGATTGGTGTCATGATACCTCAGACTCAGGATGTCTGAGAAGAAAAGGTACAACACAAATCGATGAAATGACATTGCAATATTCTCAGAAAATGAACTATGGGAGCGGGTTCCTGAAACAATAGTTCATCATTAAACAAAGGAGGGGATGAGGAGGTGGCTGATGGGCTCAGCGACAATTCATCAAGAATTCCAAACGGATGGATTTACGCAATAATGTGAAAAATAAGATGACACTTGTCAATTCAAATGATATAATGTTGTATGCTCTATGAAAACATACACCATCAATCATTAGTTGAAAGGTGTGCCCGAAGTATGACCTTAGGCAGCAAGACCAATGTTAGAGTGACGATTCAATAACCAACAGTCTAAGAACGAGCCGTCGATCGTTAACTTCAAAGCAATAGGGTTGCTAGAAGTACAGAACTCAAACAACATCGTTAGCATATTGGTATCCTGGTTAAAACAACACGGGGACCAAGGAAGAATGGTGATGGTGAGAAGTGTCATCATATCGAGAATTTCTAAGAGGTGGAGCAATCCTCACAACATCCTTGACGCAAAAGATGGTAATACTCCAAGGTAGAACATAACATAAGTTGGATAGCAAGGAACTCAAGGTATAACACGAAACACGGACAAGTTTGTGTTGAACGGAAGGCAATAAAGTGGTCGATGATAACACAAATCATCGAGGGCAAGGATGGTACTTCTCATCATGAATGCAATTGATATCCTGGAAGAGCTTAGAATGTTGATGATGATCACGACAAATTTTGTCGAGAGGCTCCACGATGAAGCAATCGAACAACAATTGCATCAGGCAAAAGGACTGATGCAGGGATAGATAATTGGAACCACAGATACGACACCAACTCGGAATCAAGCTTGCTGTTTGAGGTGAAACGATAAGACAAGGAAGATCGACGTAAGCTTAGCTCATCGTCGAAAGTGGTGCTCTGGGAATAAGGACCAGGTAGCACAGTTAAAATCAGCTCGATACTGATATAGCCGATCAAGCTAGAAATGACGTGATCGAGTACAAACTCATAAGTAAAGAAGATTACTAATAGTTTGTTTAATCGCGATGAGGACTCGATTCAGTTATCGGTGTCCTTGAGTGTTTAATGACTCAGAGCCCGTGAAAAAAAATGGAATCAGTGAGAATGTAGTACTTGATGGAGAACTCATAAGATGTTATGCAGTTCCAAGATAATCTCGAGATACCATGGGGTAATACTCGATGACAGATCAAAGTAGAGGTTGGGGTAGGGTATTGCTCTGCAGAAGACAAGTGCTTAAACTTACATGAGAAATGGTATTTAAAGGAGAACATGGTCGGAACCACGATTGCAAAAAGGCCGGATCCCAGATATAAGAACTTATACCAAGGGAATAATTAATTTAAGAGAAGCTTTAATGATAAGATCTAATTCGTGTCCATGGGCATGAACACAAAGTTCAAGGTCGACTCCCACTTCTATAATGCATAACCTTTCATTCACTTCTCGTCTTTGAAGAAGTTGTAGTGCTAAAATTTTATCTGACGGTGTACCAGAAGAGTATGACTCGTGAAACTTTCGGGTTCACACGATTTTAGAAAAAGTATAGGTTCAACCCATCGGGGCATCTTAGAAACTATACCACAAGCTTCAAGAGTAAATATCACCAGCTCGAAAGTAGAGCATGGTTGACAAAAGTAGAAGATACAATTTACCAAAGGCATTATGTATCAGGTAAAGACTCACAAGAATTTTGATTGTGAAGGACACTGTCTGATAATAACCCGGCAATGGGTATGGCGGTCCACAACGGGGCTAATGTGAGTATCAGTACTCAATCAGAGGAAGAAACAATGCGAAGGCATTGGATTATAGAAGCAGCTGACTAATTCAAAGCTCACATGTAAAGGAATTGTAATTTCCAAGTCAAAGGGTCAGAAGCAAACGCTCTGATAAGGATGGATAAGTTGAGTAAGCTTAGGGGTAAAATCGACAACAATTTGATTGGTCGAGATCCAACTCATGTTTTAAAATGACGTATGAGCCGAAAGGACGAATACTAGGATATGACTGAGGATTTTGAGCATTCGCAACATATTGAATCAATGGACTCAAAATGATAGTGACAAAGGCTGCCGATAAGATTACGAGACTTATGGGATTAACCATAATGCAAGCAAGCAAGAATTTCAAGAGCAATAGGCTACTCAGGAGTTTCGGAAGACCGAATAGTATTTCAAAGACTTTTGTGAACCACATAAATAACTGGGAATAAGCAGATGCTCGATAAGTGCGAGGAATTATCCGTAGGGGTATTTCTGCGACAAGGAACTACAAGGCAGTAGCACAAGGTATTCTCGGGGTATCTTGTAATAACAAGATCGTCTGGGAATAAAAGAAAGAACGACAGGTGTAAGCAATTACCATAGGGGTATTTTGGTGGTAGGGAATTGCAAAAGCAACGGCACAAGGCCTTGACAGAATATCGGAGAGTATCTTCGAAATCTTTTGGTGTAGCCGGCGATCATCTGGACTGAAGGGGCTCTCCGGAAGAAAGTATTTTCGAGAACCTAAAGTTAGATTTTAGTAAATTCATTAAACCCAAATAGGAGAGAGTTCAGAGTCCCAGAGTATAGGTCGAGGAATAAAAGATCCTAATACCACCCAATAGCGACGTGGGCCCGTAAGCCACACAGCCATGTTAGTAAAAGTTTACCATTGACTAGACTCAACTTCAGCCAAGGAGTTGGAAAGGGGGATTCCTACAGGCAGTCGGCTCTGATACCAACTTGTGACGCCCCCGATTCAATTGTACACTAATCATGCATGCAAATGTGTACGATCAAGATCAGGGACTCACGGGAACATATCACAACACAACTCTAAAACATAAATAAGTCATACAAGCATCATAATACAAGACAGGGGCCTTGAGGGCTCGAATACAAGTGCTCGATCATAGACGAGTCATCAGAAGCAACAATATCTGAGTACAGACATAAGTTAAACAAGTTTGCCTTAAGAAGGCTAGCACAAACTGGGATACAATCAAAAGAGGCGCAAGCCTCCTACCTGGGATCCTCCTAAACTACTCCTGGTTGTCATCAGCGGCCTGCACGTAGTAGTAGGCACCTGATGTGTAGTAGGAGTCATCGTCGACGGTGGCGTCTGACTCCTGGACTCCAGCATCTGGTTGCGACAACCAGAAAGAAAGGAAAGGGGGGAAAGGGGGGGAGAAAGCAACCGTGAGTACTCATCCAAAGTACTCGCAAGCAAGGAGCTACACTACATATGCATGGATATATGTGTAAAGGGCCATATCAGTGGACTGAACTGCAGAATGCCGGAATAAGAGGGGGATAGCTAGTCATGTCGAAGACTATGCTTTTGGCAGCCTTCGTCTTGCAACATGTAGAAGAGAGTAGATTGAAGTCCTCCAAGTAGCATCGCATAGCATAATCCTACCCGGCGATCCCCTCCTCGTCGCCCTGTTAGAGAGCGATCACCGGGTTGTATCTGGCACTTGGAAGGGTGTGTTTTATTAAGTATCTGGTTCTAGTTGTCATAAGGTCAAGGTACAACTCTGGCTCGTCATGTTACCGAAGATCACGGCTATTCGAATAGATTAACTTCCCTGCAGGGGTGCACCACATAACCCAACATGCTTCATCCCATTTGGCCGGACACACTTTCCTGGTTCATGCCCGGCCTCGGAAGATCAACATGTCACAGCCCCACCTAGGCACAACAGAGAGTTCAGCACGCCGGTCTAATCCTAAGCGCACATGGGTTTGGGCCCATCGCCCATAGCACACATGCACGTTGCGTACGCGGCCGGAGAGCAGACCTAGCAACCTCCATTTCAAAGGAAGTTGCATTGCGCGGTCCAACCCGACGCGCGCCGCTCAGTTGCTGACATCACGAAGGCTTCGGCTGATACCACGACGTCGAGTGCCCATATCTTTCCTGCGTAGTTGGTTAGTGCGTATAGACCAAATGGCCAGACTCAGATCAAATACCAAGAACTCGTTAAGCGTGTTAATTGATGTAACCACGGACGCCGACCAGGGCCAGGCCCACCTCTCACCTAGGTAGTCTCAACCTGCCCTGTCGCTCCGCCACAAAGATCCACACAGAGGGCCGTTGGGACAAAGGTCCTTTCAGCCCCCAATTCGTGAATCACTCGCGGGCACTCCTCGAGCCGACCCGACTTTAGTCACCACATGTATCATGTATAAGTATATAGTATATACCCGTGATCACCTCCCGAGTGATCACGGCCCGATAGTATAGCATGGCAGACAGACAAGAATGTAGGGCCACTGATGGAATACTAGCATCCTATACTAAGCATGTAGGATTGCAGGTAAAGGTAACAACAGTAGGCGCAAGGACGGGCTATGCATCAGGATAGGAATAACGGAAAGCAGTAACATGCTACACTACTCTAATGCAAGCAGTAGAGAGTAGAATAGGCGATATCTGGTGATCAAGGGGGGGCTTGCCTGGAAGCTCAGCCGAGAAGGAGGGGTCGTCAACACCGTAGTCGTACTGGGTAGTAGCGGCGTCGGTCTCGTAGTCTACCGGAGACAAGAGGGGGAAGAAACAATGGATACAATGCAAACAGATGCATAACGATGCATGACAAAGCAAACAACGGTGTTAGGTGTGCCCTAACGCGGTAAGAGGTGATACCGGCGAAGGGGGGAAACATCCGGGAAAGTATCCCCGGGGTCCCGCATTTTCAGACAGATCAACCGGAGGTGAAATGTTGCAGGTTCACTATGCTAGGGACGCGTGGCGAACGAACAGGCTGCGTTTTCGGATTCGTCTCGTCATTCTGAGCAACTTTCATGTAGAAAGTATTTTCATCTGAGCTACGGTTTATTTTATATTAATTTTAAAAGATTTAAATCGATTTTAGGATTTATTTAATTATTTAAATTCAACATTATCCAGAACATTGTTTGCTGACGTCATCATGACGTCAGCATGGCGTCAGCAGGCAACAGGGGTGTTGACTGGTCAAACTGACGTGTGGGTCCCGCATGTCATTGATTGTCTAATTAAGTAAAAGTTGTTAATTAGGTTAATTAGTTGTTAGGTTAATTAATCTTAATTATTTAATTTAAACAGAATTAATTAAGCTAATTATTTAGTTAATTAATTGATTATTAAGTATTTAATTTTATTTATTTATTTTATTATTATTTAAAATCGTTCTGGGGTGCTGGGGCCCCCTTGTAATTTGCCCTAGGGGCCAACCGGGGCGGGTGCGGCTTAACGGGCAGCGGGCGCCCGTAGCCTGCCCGGGGCGGGGCATGGCCACGGTGGGGGTTGCCGCAGCGGGGCACGAGGGCCACGGCGGGCGGAGGCGGGGCGAGCGGCGAGCGCCGTGCGGGGCCGTCATGGAGCAGCAGCAACGCAGCAGCCGACCATAGCACGGGCGCGAGCGCGCGAGGTGACACACCGGTCGCGGCGGGGTCGCGATGACCGGGCGGAGCAGCAGCGAGGAGAGCAAGGCCAGGCGCGACCAGTGGGGGAGGAAGGGGGACCGGTGCGTGGCCCGCGGCCGCGGCCGGAGCAGCGACGCAACGGGGCGAGAGGAGCAGGGGCGTGGGCGAAGCACGGTGGCAGCGGCGGGGCTCGGCCCCGAGTGACATGCAGGGAGCGAGCGGAGAGACGGAGTGCGCGGGACGCGGGGTGAGCGCGTTCGGGGCACGGCCACGGTGGGCGTGCACGGGGCGCCGGTGCATGAGCGTGTGCATGCGAGGGAGAGAGGAGGAGAGGGGAAGCTCACGGGGGTCGTAGGGATTTTGGCAGCGGGGCGTGGGGAGGTAGACGGGGACGACAGCGTCGAGGAGGCAGTCCGGCGAGGTGGCTGTCGGTGTCAAAACCGGCGGATCTCGGGTAGGGGGTCCCGAACTGTGCGTCTAGGCCGGATGGTAACAGGAGGCAAGGGACACGAAGTTTTACCCAGGTTCGGGCCCTCTCGATGGAGGTAAAACCCTACGTCCTGCTTGATTAATATTGATGATATGGGTAGTACAAGAGTGTATCTATCACGAGATCAGAGAGGCTAAACCCTAGAAGCTAGCCTATGGTATGATTGTAGTTGTGTATGTTGTCCTACGGACTAAAACCCTCCGGTTTATATAGACACCGGATAGGGTTAGGGTTACATAGAGTCGGTTACAATGGTAGGAGATCTACATATCCGTATCGCCAAGCTTGCCTTCCACGCCAAGGAAAGTCCCTTCCGGACACGGGACGAAGTCTTCAATCTTGTATCTTCATAGTCCAGGAGTCCGGCTGAAGGTATAGTCCGGCCATCCGGACACCCCCTAATCCAGGACTCCCTCAGTAGCCCCTGAACCAGGCTTCAATGACGACGAGTCCGGCGCGCAGATTGTCTTCGGCATTGCAAGGCGGGTTCCTCCTCCAAGTACTTCATAGAAGATTTTGAACACAAAGATAGTGTCCGGCTCTGCAAAATAAGTTTCCACATATTGCCATAGAGAGAATAATATTTACACAAATCTAATCTGCTGACGTATTCCATAGTGTGACACACCACGGCCAAGCCTTTATCCGAGTCGTTTCATTATCCCACCTCAGCGCGTCATGCGAGGCGGTTTCCTTGGCACGTCTTGTTAAAGCAGAGATCGTGTCTTCTTATTCCGGGATTCTCATCAATACGGGCGTGGGTAACCCAACCGCACCATTGATTACGGCGCTTGGGAGATAAGCGAGTTTTACCAGGCTGGTGGGGACACGTAGTTGCGTCCACCCATATAAGGGGATAAGGATCCACCTTTTCACCTACGCATTCTTCCTCCCTTGCTTATCCATTCTCGCGCACTCGAGCTCCAGCGCCCAAGTCCGCACTCCCCATCTCAACCTTCTCCAGCTATGTCCGGAGCGGGAGGCAAGTGGATGGTCTCCTCCATCACGGAGGGGCACATCAAAAGACTAAGGAAGGCCGGATACTTGTCTAACGACATTGCGCACCGGCTTCCCGAAAAGGGGAAGCTCATCCCCACCCCTAGGCCCCATGAGCGGGTGGTGTTCCTCCCCCATTTCCTCCGCGGACTAGGTTTCCCTCTCCACCCATTTGTCCGGGGGATCATGTTCTACTGCGGCCTGGATTTCCATGATCTGGCCCCGAATTTTGTCCTCAACATCTCGGCGTTTATCGTCGTGTGCGAGGCTTTCCTCCGCATCCGCCCCCATTTCGGCCTATGGCTCAAGACTTTCAATGTCAAGCCGAAGGTGGTGCGCGGCAACCAGGCGGAGTGCGGAGGCGCCATGGTGGGCAAGATGCCCAACGTCTTATGGCTCGAGGGCTCCTTTGTGGAGACCCTGAAGGGGTGGCAATCGGGGTGGTTTTACATCACCAAGCCGCGCGACCCTAAGTGGGTCGCAGCCCCCGAGTTCCGGTCCGGACCCCCAACGCAGCTCACGTCCTGGAAAGAGACCGGCATATCGTGGGGCAGCAAAAGAGAGGTGACCAGATTGCAAACATGCATCCAATCCCTGGTGGACAAGCAGCTCAAGCTCGTCAACGTAGTCCAGGTTATGCTCATCCGTCTGAGCCTCCCGTGTCAACAACGGGCCTTTAATCTGTGGGAGTTCAACCCGGCGCAGCATCGAACTCTGGGCAGGCTCTTCGACACGACGTATGAAGATGCCTGGAAGGTGCTTTTCAAAGGCGCCGAGGCTCCCGCATCCGCTACCGAGGATCGCTAATTCAGCGCGCAGCGTCACGCTAGCGCAGTAAGTTTTTTGTACCTTTTACAGGGCACTAGTTTTTCATAGTTTAACTCTATGCGGGATCTAAGCTCCCTTACCTTTGACAGGATTGGCAGGCGAAGTCCGGACAGATCGACTGTCTGGCTCCCTTGCCCGAAGGCCCAGCGAACGCTCACTTGGCGAAGCTGCTGGCTCCGGCACCCTATGTGGTGCCGGAGAAGAAGGCCAAGAAGAAGGCCACGGGGACTCGAAAGAGTGCCCGACACCTGGAGGTGTCGGATTCACCATCCGACGAATCCAAGACGCACTCCTCCCATGAAGACGGGGAGGAGGAAGAAGAGACCCCTCCCCCTCCAGCGGGGGAAGGGAAGAAAAGGAAGGCCGCCCCAACTAGGGAGGCCGAAGGGTCCAAGAAGGGGAAAACCCTTCCTCTGGACTACTCCACCGATGCCGACGACGGCGGAGAGGAGTGGGCGCCCAGGGCCAAGCCCCTGGCCAAATCGTAAGTATCCGGATACCAGAGTAATTCATAGTATTCGTTTATTGCATAGCTTTCCCTTATGTCGAATATGTTTATGCATCCCACCCAAAGACTGGCTCGACGCGTCGTCGAGCGGCTCACTAGACTCGTCGGATGTGAACTCGCTTCCGACAGCTTCCTCCCCCCGCCCTACGGACGACACCGAAGTGTTGTCCCAACAGGTTCCAATCCGGGAGGAGGTGGTCCTGAAGGCGGCGCGAGGCGACCTCCCGGACTCCAGGAGTAAAGGGGATGAAACCCCCCAGGGCTTCAAGTCCGGCTCTAGGCCGGACACCGCTCCGGAACCTTCAAAGGTTCCAGAGTCCGGCGGGGTACCTCCTTCCAAGAGGAGCAAGCCCATCGTGTCGGTGACCCCCGTCCAACCGGGGGCGCCGGACAATCTGTTGGAGGCGCTCCAAGGCGCCTCCATCGACGAGGAGCACCGCACCATAATGAGTGTGGTGGTCCAGAAGGTTCAGTCCGCCAAGAGCGGACTGACTGAAGCTTGTACTAGCCTTTTGACAGGCTTTGAGGTAAGTAAAAAATGTGTAAATAATATTACCGCATAGACAGTAGCCCCTGATGCTCTGTTTGGCGTTCGGGAAGAAAAGTCAAATAGAGGATCAAATAAAATTCGCAGGAGTCTAACAAAAAGGAGTCAATATGCGTGTGCAGGCTTCCCTGCTGGCGTCCGCCGCACTGACTGCGGAAGTGGACACGCTAAAGCAGAACCTCGAGCGGTCCGAGCAAGAGCTCGGGCGTGCCAAGAAGCAGCTCGAGGACAATGAAGGTAAGAAATACCTTGTTTAAATATATATAAAAAGGTGCAATTGCAAAAAATGACAGGATTATCGTGGCTATTGTAGGGGCCACGTCTGAGGTGGCGACCCTTAAGCAAGCGCTGGTCGAGGCTGAGAAGAGGGCAGCCACGGAGCGCATCGAGCGGGAGAAGTATGAGGCCGAGGTTGGCAAGGTACGGCAAGAGCTCCAGGCTCTCATGGAAAAACATGAGAGTTTGGAGCTTGACTCAAAGACGCGAGCGTCCGAGCTCGCGGTGGCTATTGAAAATGCCAAGTCTGCCAAGGCCGAATCCCAGAAGACCCTCCAGGAGTTGGATGAGGTGAAGAAGATAGCGGCGGGTAAGGCATTCTTTATGCAAAGTAAGCACATAAACGTGAGTTACTTGTTACTTACCCGAATCCGGAGCTTTCCAGGAGCGTTCGCAGATCTTCCCCGGAGTGTGTCTGATGCCGCCGCATTCTATCGAGCCGAGGAGGGCAGCTCGACAGAGAAGGTGTTCTGGTCTCAGTATGCTGAGGCCGAACACCCCGTGCCCCTGAGCGACCAGCTGAAGCAACTAGTCGAGCTCCACAAGGCGGCCGAACAGGCCATGAGGGGCCTCATAGTTCGGTTGTGGCCTAGAGAGGCTCTGCCTGGGAGCTATTTCGGGCTGGTGCGGTGGCTGGTGGAGGCCTGTCCGAGGCTCGAAGTCATCAAGCGCTCCGTCTGCATTGAAGGTGCCCGTAGGGCCCTTGCCCGTGCTAAGGTGCACTGGGGCAAGCTGGATGCTGAGAAGCTTGTGAAGGACGGGCCACCGCCGGGGAAAGAGCATCGCAAGCCCGAGAATTATTATAAGGATGTTCTGAAGGGTGCCCGCCTTGTGGCGGATGAATGTTCTAGGGATGTAATTTTTGAGTAAAACTCGCTCGTTTTGTCCTGTGCGCTGAAAACTTGTTCATATGCGCTAAGCAATGTTGTTTGAATTTAAAATATTACCTTATGTGCGGCTGTTTATCAATTCTGAGAGATGGCGAGTCGTCGGCTTCTACCCCCGTGCCGCTAGTGCTGGGGTGTTCGGGGATAAACCCGAGCGCTCTTTTTCTCATGTTTGGGTCCTTCGAGGGAGGCGCTCAGCCCAACGAACAAGGCAATCGGACTATAATGCGTGAACACTCTCACTTAGCCATAGAATTCTATAATTTTAAATTTCGGCGAAGCCCCTGGTATTCGGAAGGCCGAGTTTGGGGCGCTATCCACGCCTTGGCCGGACGGAGCCGACTCCTCACCCTAAGCGGCATAAGTCTTTAAGGACTCGAAAAACCTCTCGAACAGCGACCAACTCTCGCTTCATCATGACAGTCAGTTTTAGCTTTCTCCACTGAGGTGCTAGACCCAGCTCAACGGGGGCACAATCGCAGTGGTTCTCCTAGTGCTACCTTAGCCGATATAGCGGAACGTAAGGCACCAAAACATAGGAGCCGGGCAAACCCAACTATTGACCCAAGACATGATTCGGAGCCGATGCATATAATGCTATAAGTTCGGGATGCCGCACTTGTTAAAGTGTTCGGACTTCTCACACCATGTTGAGGGGTACTGAAGCCCCTGGCGTATTTCGGCCGTACCAAAGTGTACGGGTGCAACATGTCGTCAAGGAACATATATTAAAAAAGAGTAATGCAAAAATAGACAAAAGCTCTGCATGGTTTATTAAAGAGGGTTGCAATCAAAGCAGAATGATACAAATAATGCGATAAGCAAAAGGTTGGACTTTGTAACATGTCCGTTCCAGGGGCAAGCTGCGAAATAGTATGCGAAACAGGTATACTGCTCGTGATAGAGACCACCTGGGAGTTCCGTAATGCGGCATGGCTTGTCTGCTTCCCTAGTTCTTGCATCGTTTGTGCGGCAATTGAACTGTCGAACAGGCCTTCCGAAGAGTGAAGTCTTGAAAGTAAGAGAAAATTAAAAAATCGGCAGCCCCTGGTGCGGTTTAAGCCGTGTTTCGGGCGTGCCGTGATGGTGCCCCTCCCCCTGTACCCATGGTATTTCTAGAGCGTAGTTATGTACGCGAAGTACTGGTATCGCATTTTTGCGAGGGCTGGGGCTGGGGCCACATTGCTATGCCTGCTCGGGTCGTGCCAGGCGGTCTTGTTGTAGGTTACTCCGGGCGCGCTTGACGGTGTCCGGTCGTTTAATGGCCAGACTGGAGAACTGCCTAGAGAGGCTGCTTTGTACTTCTGCTGCAAGGGCCGCCGTGTGCTCCTCCGTTCGGAGGGAGCGTTCGGTGTTTCCATTGACCGTAATTACTCCTCAAGGGCCTGGCATCTTGAGCTTAAGGTATGCGTAGTGCGGTACCGCATTGAACTTGGCGAATGCGGTTTGCCCGAGCAGTGCATGATAGCCACTGCGGAACGGGACTATGTCAAAGATTAACTCCTCGCTTCGGAAATTATCCGGAGATCTGAAGACCACTTCAAGTGTGACTGAGCCTGTACAGTTGGCCTCTACACCTGGTATTACGCCTTTAAAGGTCGTTTTGGTGGGCTTAATCCTCGAGGGATCTATGCCCATTTTCCGCACTGTATCCTGGTAAAGCAGGTCCAGGCTGCTGCCGCCGTCCATAAGGACTCTAGTGAGATGAAATCCGTCAATAATTGGGTCGAGAACCAATGCGGCGAATCCGCCATGTGCTAGTGGGATGGTCCCTTCGATCAAAGGTGATCGGGCAGGAGGACCATGGGTTGAACTTTGGGGCGACTGGCTCTACCGCGTATGCGTCCCTTAACGCGCGCTTCCGCTCCCTTTTGGGGACGTGGGTTGCGTATATCATGTTCAACGTCCGCACTTGTGGGGGAAAACCCTTCTGTCCACTGTTGTTCGGCGGCCGGGGCTCCTCGTCGTCATCGCTATGCAGCCCCTTGTCTTCATTTTCGGCATTTAACTTGCCTGCCTGCTTGAACACCCAACAATCCCTGTTGGTGTGATTGGCCGGCTTTTCGGGGGTGCCATGTATCTCGCATAAGCGGTCGAGTATTCGGTCCAAACTGGACGGGTTCCTAGGATTCCTTTTGAATGCCTTTTTCCGCTGACCGGATTTAGAGCCTCTGAATCCGGCATTAACTGTTGTATCCTCAGTATTGTCGTCGTTGATGCGGCGCTTCTGCTTGTTGCGATGCGACCTGCCACTACTGTCCCTGGTATCCGAATTACCAGGGTTCTTGGTCATATTGTTGCTACGAGCAAGCCAGCTGTCTTCTCCCGCGCAAAAGCGGGTCATGAGTGTCGTGAGTGCTGCCATAGACTTCGGCTTTTCCTGTCCAAGGTGCCGGGCAAACCACTCGTCACGGATATTGTGCTTGAAGGATGCTAGGGCCTCAGCGTCCGGACAGTCGACTATTTGATTTTTCTTTGTTAGGAACCGTGTCCAGAATTGCCTGGCCGATTCATCTGGCTGCTGAATTACGTGACTTAGGTCATCGGCATCTGGGGGTCGCACATAAGTGCCCTGGAAATTGTCGAGGAATGCGGCTTCCAGGTCCTCCCAACAACTGATTGATCCTGTTGGCAAGCTGTTAAGCCAATGCCGAGCTGGTCCTTTAAGCTTGAGTGGGGGGTATTTGATGGCGTGGAAATCATCGCCGCGGGCCATGTGGATATGAAGGAGATAATCCTCGATCCATACCGCAGGATCTGTTGTGCCATCATATGATTCGATGTTTACGGGTTTAAAACCCTCGGGGATTTGATGATCCATTACTTCGTCTGTGAATCATAGTGGGTGTGCGGCGCCTCTGTACTGGGCTATATCACGACGTAGCTCCAATGAGCTTTGTCTACTATGTTCGGCCCTGCCGAATTTGTGGCTGGCGTGACGGTTACCGTCTCGAGCCGTGGGTCGCCCACGCGATCCGTAGATCGATCTTGTTTGCCTTGCCTTGTCCTCCAACATATCTCGTAAGTCCGGCGCATATTCCCGTGCCTTGGTACGGGGTGCGGCTTGAGTGGAGGGCCGAGAGGCCTCTCTGTCGCGGCCACGAGGTGGCCGGTCGGCCGCATCAAGTGCTTCCTCCTCTAATTGGGGTAGCAACCTCGCTTTGGGTAGCTCTTGGAGGGGCGTTTGAGTTTATGCTCTTCGGCCGCAAGGACTTCAGTCCATCTGTCGACTAGCAAATCTTGATCAGCTTTAAGCTATTGCTGTTTTTTCTTGAGGCTTCTTGCCGTGGCCATAAGCCTGCGTTGAAAACGCTCTTGCTCGACGGGATCCTCTGGCACGACGAATTCGTCGTCGTCGAGGCTTGCCTCGTCTTCGGAGGGAGGCATATAATTATTGTCCTCGACCTCTCTGTCTGCCGCTCTCTCATGAGGGCTGGTTTCTCCATCCTCCTGTGCTAAATATTGCTGGAGGGGGTTTTCTTCGGCACTTTCCGGAGTATTATTATCTCTCGTGCTGAAATCGCCGTATTTGTCTACTGTGTTCGGCCCCGCCGAATTTGTGGCCGGCTTGACGGTTACCGTCTCGAGCCGTGGGGCGCCCACGCGATCCGTAGATCGATCTTGTTTGCCTTGCCTTGTCCTCCAACATGTCTCGTAAGTCCGGCGCATATTCCCGTGCCTTGGTACGGGGTGCGGCTTGAGTGGAGGGCCGAGAGGCCTCTCCGTCGCGGCCACGAGGTGGCCGGTCGGCCGCATCAAGTGCTTCCTCCTCTAATCGGGGTAGCAACCTGCGCTTTGGGTAGCTCTTGGAGGGGCGTTCGAGTTTATGCTCTTCGGCCGCAAGGACTTCAGTCCATCTGTCGACTAGCAAATCTTGATCAGCTCTAAGCTGTTGCTGTTTTTTCTTAAGGCTTCTTGCCGTGGCCATAAGCCTGCGTTGAAAACGCTTTTGCTCGACGGGATCCTCTGGCACGACAAATTCGTCGTCGTCGAGGCTTGCCTCGTCTTCGGAAGGAGGCATATAATTATCGTCCTCGACCTCTCTGTCTGCCGCTCTCTCATGAGGGCTGGTTTCTCCATCCTCCTGTGCTAAATCTTGCTGGAGGGGGTTTTCTTCAGCACTCTCCGGAGTATTATTATCTCCCGTGCTGGAATCGCCGTATTTGTTTTGGCGGGATTTTGATCGGCACCACTGACGCCGACGCTTAGGTTGTTTCTTGGAGGGGTCATCCTCCGCTGTTCCATCGCCATCTCCTTCTTTTGGGGTGTCCACCATGTATATGTCATATGACGAGGTGGCTTTCCAGGGCCTGATAGGCGCTGGTTCTTCACCGTCTCCTTCATCGGCGTTCATACCGTCGATGTCTTCGGAGTCGAAGTCGAGCATGTCGGTTAAGTCGTCGACAGTGGCTACAAAGTGGATGGTGGGTGGGCTTTGAATTTCTTCATCGTCCGCATCCCAACCTTGCTGGTCGTAGTCCGGCCAGGGCTCTCCTGATAAAGAGAGAGACTTCAATGTCTTCAGAATATCGCCGAAAGGCGAGTGCTGAAAGATGTCCGCTGCAGTAAACTCCATGATCGGCGCCCAATCGGATTCGATCGGCAGGGGCGCGAAGGGTTTGGAGTCCGGAGAGGAGTCCGGCTCCTTGGAGTCACGAGTCTCGCAGAGTGCGGGGTTGGTGTTCGGCTCGATCGCCGTTGGGATCGCAGCCCCCGAGGCGGCGTCCAACCACCCATCCTCAATCGGCGCAGTTGGCTCCGAATTAAGGGTCGAAGCCGATGCGGGTGCGGGCTCCAGGGCACTGTTCGGTGGCAGAGCTAGATCATGCTCGTCGTGACAGTGCGGCGCGCTCGGCAGTGGCTCGAATCCGTCGAAGATCAAGTCCCCGCGGATGTCAGCCGTGTAGTTTAAGCTTCCAAATCTGACCTGACGGACAGGGGCATAGCTTTCGATCTGCTCCAGATGGCCAAGTGAATTTGCCCGCAGTGCGAAGCCGCCGAAGACGAAGATCTGTCCGGGGAGGAAGGTCTCACCCTGGACTGCATCACCATTGATGATCGTAGGAGCCATCAAGCCTGATGGCGACGACACAGAGGAACTCTCAATGAAAGCACCAATGTCGGTGTCAAAACCGGCGGATCTCGGGTAGGGGGTCCCGAACTGTGCTTCTAGGCCGGATGGTAATAGGAGGCAAGGGACACGAAGTTTTACCCAGGTTCGGGCCCTCTCGATGGAGGTAAAACCCTACGTCCTGCTTGATTAATATTGATGATATGGGTAGTACAAGAGTGGATCTACCACGAGATCAGAGAGGCTAAACCCTAGAAGCTAGCCTATGGTATGATTGTTGTTGTGTATGTTGTCCTACGGACTAAAACCCTCCGGTTTATATAGACACCGGATAGGGTTAGGGTTACATAGAGTCGGTTACAATGGTAGGAGATCTACATATCCGTATCGCCAAGCTTGCCTTCCACGCCAAGGAAAGTCCCTTTCGGACACGGGACGAAGTCTTCAATCTTGTATCTTCATAGTCCAGGAGTCCGGCTGAAGGTATAGCCCGGCCATCCGGACACCCCCTAATCCAGGACTCCCTTAGTGGCCGTTGACGAGGCTGGCCGCGGCAGTGGCATTTCGTACGGCGGTGGTGGTTCGATCCCCCCGATCCAATCGGGGGGGCGCAGAGGAGGGGACAGGGGAGGCGCCCGGAGGGAGTCGAGGCGACGGCAGTAGGGCGGCGCCGGCGACGGGCGCCGTTGTCGAGGTCGCGGGGCGGCGCGGGATTGGGGTGATCCCGATCCAGATCGAGGAGGAGTGGGCAATGTGGGGGGGGAGTGGGTGCGTGGGTAGGTTAGGTCACGGGGGGGTAGTGGGGTTAGGGATACTGGAGGTGGGAGGGCCAAACAGGCCAGGCGTGGGGTGGGCCGGCTGGCTGTCGGCCAGATGGGCCAAATGGCCCCAGGGGAGGGGGGGTTCCTTTTGTTTTCTTTCGTTCTCTTTTATTATTTTTATTTTCTATTTTAATTTTAATTCCACATTATTTTTACTTAGTAAAATATGACTATAGCTCCTAAAATAACGTTTCAAAATAATCCTCAGCCACAAAAGGTTTTAACCCAAAATAAAATAGTTTAGTGTTTTATAAAATACCAAAGGCATTGAAAAAATGTTTTTGCTACTGTTTAAATCTTTTTAGTGCATTTATTCATTATATAAAAATGTGGATTCTATATTCATCTATGCATTAACTGGCACAACCCGAACATTTTGTTTTAAATATTTGAAAACTTTTGATGTTTGCCCTTATTTCGAATTTGATTTTGAATCGGTTTCGAACTAACGCGAGATTAGCAATAGTACTCGAGGTGACGTGGCATCATTAGCATAGGTTTACTGTAGCTTGATTATCCGGGCGTCACAGACCAACACATCAAACCTTTCTCTAGATCAACTCTCACAGCCTCTTCGAATCGAACCTTGCTCATGATACCACTTGTTAGAATAAATCCGAGGCATGCCGTCGATCATCCGAGGACCAAGCAATCACACGAGCACGACACCGAGATTTGTTAACGAGGTTCACCGATATGACTACGTCCCCGGGGCCTGACTATGGGCACTCCTCCCCATGACACCGCTACAATACCGCACTCGGTCGCCCTGGACGCCGGCACATGCCGCCGGCTTCCCCTGCGTTCCGGTGCTATTATGTTGGCATAGGTTACATCGTGTGTCTACCCCCGCTATATATGAGAGGCGTAGGATACAAGTGTCGTATTAGGACACGACTCCACATCCTATGTAAACACAATACAACTCAAAATCCAACTGTAACCTACCTTGTACACTATATTCGACACAACTCTAACAGTACATTTTGAAGAGGGTGAGCATTTCCCTACTTTTCTCATAGTAGTATTGAATAACAGGTGGGATTCATATCTGAAAAACATCAAACTGCCACCGAATGGTGTCCATGTGTCATCATCTAATCCCCGAAGACAACGAAATTGGGTGACATGCAGGTCCAGTGCCACCAGCGCATCGATGTTACCCACCACCCTGCAGTCTGCCGCCGAGAACGCCTTCACCGTGCTCCACACCTTTGATAGCAGCGCCGGCCCGTGGAGTCTGGTTGCGGAGGAGGCGCCGTTGTCGCCGAGGTGGAGGAGGTCGGCGAGGATTTCTTGCGTGAGGTGGAACTGGAGCTTCCGGTTCCACCGGTGCCAGAGCGGGCCTTGGCGTCGGTCGTCAGAGTCGTCCGTGGGGAGGTCCAGCTCCAGGAGGTGGAATGCGATCGGGTCCATCGGGGATGACATGGAGTGACCCTTGAACGGCCAGTTCAGCGGCGGCATTGCGCGCATGAACCCGTCGCGCTCTACCAACGTCTGCATGTAACCATATTCGGGGTCGTCCTTCAGCGACGACGACGATGACGACGTAGACGCGACGGTGGGGAGTAATCTGCGGCGGTGGTGCTGGTCGACCACGTGCGCGTGCGAGCTCACATCCGACGCGTGGCTGTGAGTGCGGAGGGAGACGATGGTGGTGCCGCCTTTCCAATCGTTGTCTCAGCTGGTGGCTTCTTGACCCGCGTCGCGAAGCGCTCGCACCCGTCCGGTAGTCTCTTGCACCGGACGGCCTACAGCGATAGCAGAGCTGCTCTAGTCGACGTGGTTGGAATTGGATCCTGAAGATATAGCTTCACTTAGCAGTCATAATGACTGTTCATGTCCGTAAGACACTTGTCAAACGTTAAGCATCTAACAAGAGCTAAAATAGTGTTCTACACGTAGAAATCACACTGTGAATTAATTTAACAAAATAGCAACCTTATAAATGGCAGTGCACCCACAAGATTGCTAGAAAATGATGCATATTCAAAAATATATAGAGGTAAAAGGCAAGGGAAGAAGTATCACCTTAGCTGTGCTAATACTATCATCCAGTTTTAATGATCTGCACTGAGATGTATCAGTTATCTCCACAAGCTTCCAAACCTTTGACTTATCCATTGACTCGTCAGCTATTCCAAGTTTTACATGAACCAAGCTTCTCTTGTCCCCATTCTGTCAATAAAAGTACAGAGTAAGATCAAGTTAGTTGGGATCGCAATATAAATTGTTTTAATATTGAACTGGTTTTAATATTGAACCAATACTCTAATACAATGGGTTGCTCTAATAATACGCAACCATGTATGCATATGATTAAAGCACATGAGAGAAACATACCTCCATTGTCTTCCGCTTAGAGACGGTTACACTAAAACAATATACTCTCTAATAGAAACCTTCTCGCTTTTGTAACGTATCTCATTCTTATATTACGTCAACAATATAATGGACATGTGAGAAAGGGAATCAATAGAAAATACACTAAAACAAGGAGGTTACTCATACAATCGAAACTGAAGTACATCTACTCGATGATGCTTGATTTGGGACAAAGCTTTTGCTCCCCCAAATACTTCCATTGAGCCTCAACTTCATCTAATCAATACCAAAGCCTGCTCCAGTCTTAATGTTATGGCCACCGCCGTGGAAAAATTGGTCAATCAAGTGTTAAGAAATAACAATCATTATTTATTAATATCACAATGATTTATACAAACTTGAATACAAGTGGAGCTACACAAACCCAGCACAAGGTGGACTAATTTTAGGTACTGCTACGCCTACGTTCCCTGGTAGCATTTTGGTCCTCCATACTCCATTCTCAGTGAAATGAAGAGGCATCGAAATGTGAAGAGACACATAAAAAATAAGAGCTACCAGCAATATGGTAATGTTGCATTGCAAGAGGACACAACCGAGCATTAAAAGAAAAGAGTGAACACAACCCTAAAATCGTTCTGCACTTGCATGAAAATTTGAGGTATCACCAAGAAGATCTTTCATGTTCAAAAACATGAATAAAGCCAAATATGAGGAAATGAAAATCACTAAAATGATAATAATGAATTCTTTTGCCTGAAATTCCCCTTAAAACTATTAAAAACTCACAAAGTGTATATACATGCAGTGAAGGAATTTACATCCTGGAAAACCAAGAACTAAATAATAGTACTGGGTAACCTTGTGATGCTTTTACATAGAAGACCATAAGAGGATTTAGAATGGTTACTTCTTTTTCATCATAGCTTCTAAAAAAAGTATAAGAAAGAGTTAAACCAGAGAAACGCACTGGATTTTTTTGGGTCAATTTTCAGAAATTGACCAGTACGTGGAAAAAAATATTAATGGCATGAATCAAGAGGCCATCAAAACTGTGAAGTATTCAATGCCACTATCATAAAAGAAATTACATTAAATAGTACTCCTTGTGTAAAAAAATATAAGACCTTTTAGATCAGTGATCTAAAAGGTCTTATATTTCTTTACACAAGGAGTACATTAGAAAAAAAAAGTAGTTGAAGCACTCCATTTTCCGGATGATCTTTCCTGCATTCTTGCAGTAATACATCATGAACAGTGACTGTAGATTTCAATAAAAAAGGAGAGAAAGAGTAAATGTGAATGATAATGTATAAGAACGTCATGTAGTACTTACATTTTCCGTAAACATGTTTTAAGATTGTACAGTCAACCATGCCAACGACATTGCAACATGATCTGATGTCTCCTCTCACCTACTAAATTCAGCAAGCATAAGTATCTGTATTGGTGCTGTTAGTATGCATGACATGGCATGTTTATTGCCCGTATGGACAAACAGCAGAGACCATGCTGGAAACTGATGTGGAGACATTCTACAAGAACCTGGTGACATTTTATTGTTCAAGATCAAATCCTCCTCAACCGATTTGTTAACGTGATTAAAAATGCCAGTCTGCACTATGCATCAACATTATGACATTACCGAACATGTGATGGATGCCTAGAAGGACAAGGATTGAGGAAAAACATGAGATGGAATATGGTATTTGCCTATTGCTTAAAACTATCCTAGCAATTTCAGAAAACAGATCGTGAGCATCTTGTACAATCTAAAATGATCAATTAAAATACAAGAAAAAATTACTGACCTTTTAGGTAGGCCAGCGGCTGCTCGCTGTTGTAGGCCAGCAGCTCCCGTCTAGGATTCCAATGGGAAGCAAGGAATTGGGAGAGGAAAGGAACACATGGATGGGAAGCCTCCTCCACCGGCGGTTGAGGTGGCCTCAGATCGCCCCCTGGACGAACTCCAGTGTTCACCGTCGGGCTCCCAGCCACTGCCTCGTCGACTTTCACGTCCCTCCCTTTGATCCCATTCACCAAGGAGGCAGCGCCGTCCTCCATCACAACGAACGAGTCCACACCGAGATCCCAACTGGATCGTGGTCGCGCCTCTCACCCCATCAACGACCAACATACAGGATGGGGGAGGGTCTATGTGTGACGCGGGCGCCGTCACCATGGACGGGGGAAGGAGGAGGCGGCAAATACACGGCCATCGGTACAGAGATAGGGGAGACACGCGGAAGGGCCAGATGGGAAACAGAACACTCTGGATCGCGAGCGTGGTCGCAAGGGGATCGGTGGAGGCGGGATCGGCGGCGGCGGCAGCGAACGGAGATAGGGATCTGAGGGATGCTTTGTACGGAGATAGCACGATGGCGGTGGGGAAGAATGTCCTCTAGCGGGGTTCTCGCTCGCCTTTGTTCTTTTTTGCCTCCTTTTTTCCCCACCAGAAGCATGGGACCACAAGAGGTCTGAGAAGATGTGCTAAACAAGGTTTCTATCGTCTTTCCTGTTGCGTTTTATTGTATTAAAAATAATAGAAAAAACCTTAGTTCGTTTCAATAGATCTTATCGGATGGCACCGAAGTCAGACGCACGCTCGGAAACGGTTCGCAAATGAGATTGCTCCATTCATAAGTTCATACATTGCACCTTAGTATAGACATCATCGTGCGTTCAAAATACGGAAGACACTTAAAAGTAGAGATGTTGTCACGAGCAGACTCTTACTACACATACTTCAATGCTAATTGAACACAAGAACTCGATTTTGCTTGCACACAATAGTAGGCAACGGATCCCTGCTTAATCATCAGCCCAGCATCTCATGTCCCGTTTCATCATTTTTTTTGCTTTCTTCCTTTGCCTCCCTTCCTCTCCCTTTGCCTCTATTGGTGCCACGAAATATCTGATGTAGCCCTTCTCTGCAATTTGGAACTCGACCATCAAAGGTCGCGTGGTGGAGAGACCGAACTTCACTTGATAAAACAGGGTAGACACCTTGGCGCAGGACTTCATGTAGCTCGGGTTCAAGATCATTGAAACTGGCCCTCGCATATGTGTAAGGGTAACACTATCTTTTTCTGGCTGCATTGATACAAACATGACCCATTAACTAGTGCAGATACGCATAGACGGATCTATTCTTCAGTAGTTTCTTAAAATACTAGTTGAATGGCACAAGATACTAAAGATGTTACTCCATATGATAGAACCAATTGAAATTTATAGAATAAACAGGTGTTAATTTGCACTGCAGAGTAGTTAACCACGTCACCAAGATTTTACAGTTAAAGGAGAAAATAATAAGCTAACTAAAAAACAAACATCTAATTCAACCCCATTTACCAATACCAATGTAATCAACCAAATGAAGAGCCATGTTCCGCTTTATGAAATATATGTAGCTTCTGCTCTAGACAAATTAACTTGCAAGTTATGCAGACTAAACATACTCCAAACACAGAAACCAACATTAACAAACAAAGTGAATTAGCAACTCAACACAGTATAGTACAAACAAAGTGAATTAGCAACTCAACACAGTATAGTGAGACAACGAAATTCTAAGGCACTATGTATGCATGTTCGGCTACTCTGGTGCCTATAACCTAGGTGAGGAACCAAGAATGCACACTTGCTAAGAATCTACAACACATCACTGATATGGTTGTTCACTGCATTTCATGTTACAGTCACATACAGATATTCAGAGGAGGAGGATATCCATTCCAATTTGAGGGGCTAAGAGGGTCAAACTATTAAGTACATTGTCAGTTTTGTTCGGCACATGGGAAATGTTCACGCACCCACTTTTTCCTTTAGTAAAGAAGCTGATGACCTCCTCATCCACCGTGATGACAACTACAGCAGGAGATGGAAATGGTTCAAGGTACATAACTAGAATCCTCCATGCGCAACAGTAACAGTTAGCCTTATAAATCACCAGGTAAATCTATGTACCATCGTCGTCGATGACGCTGAGGGTCTTGCAGTTCCGCATAAAATCCTTAGAGGGCATGCAGAAAATGGCCTGGTACTCCGACTCCATATCATGCCCATCCGAGCTTTTGAAGCGTTGGCTTCTGGCGTCCACAAGCTCCAAACACATATACGTAGTTCTAGTCTTGTCTGTTCATTTCCACAAACACAAAATCAGCACAGGGTCAGGGCGAAGAGCAGCTATCGCAAAAGACGTGCGGGCACTTACCGGGCGACTCGAATGTTATGGTAATGTCTTCGAAGTTTTCGTCGGTGACCTTGATGGTGATGATGTCACCATCGTTGGAGGCGCGGAGGAGATTGACCATGTCGGCGATTGCGATGCCCATGGAGCGGTCTTCGTCGCAGCGGTAGGACTTGAAGACCTCGGAGGGGAAGAAGAGCGAGAGGAAGACGACGTGTTCGGTGTCCAGGGCCTGGAGCGAGAAGCCCTTGCTGGAGCAGTCGACGTTGGCCACATTGACCAGGTCGAGGATCGCCTCCAGGACATCCTCAAAGATGCTTCCCTTCGCCATCCGCAGCTCCAACATGGTGGCTTGGACGGCCCGGCGGCGGCGTAGGAGAAGATGGGAGGGAGAAGATGGCGGCGTTGGGAAGAGGGGCGGGAGAGGACGGGAAACCCTAGATCTGGACGGGTGCGGGATGGAGAGCGGTTGGGAGGGGCCGGAGGAAGGGGAAACGAATATTAATAGGGAGCCATAGGCTCGCGGCGGCGGCGTTGGCAAAAAAATTTGGGCCTTCTTATCAAGGACGAAGAATTAAACATAGACTAATTACAAAACTAATTACATAAATGAAAGGGAAATCGCGAGACGAATCTATTAAGCCTAATTAATCCGTCATTAAAGATTGTTTACTGTAGCACAACGTTGTCTAATCATGACATAATTAGGCTCATAGTGGGTGTAACTTAGCTAATAACATAACACATCCCGAGACAAGTTTGCTTATGTGGCACCTAGTTAATGAGGAGAGAAGTGTTTGAAGTAACATATTATGTTACCATCACATAGCGCTTCCCAAGAAATGTTGAGTCTATAAGCTAATAAATGCAACCATATATGATACTATTTCTATGACACTTTGCACTATGAAAGTAGTAACATAGACTAGTGTCATATGTATGACACTAGTCTAAGTTACTCCTCACTATGACCAGCCTTAGATTCGTCTTGAAAAATTAGGTAGGGGTTATGTAATGGGTTTTGTTATTAATCCATATTTAATACTCCTAATCAGCGTCCGAAGATTGATGTGACAGGTAGTTGGAAAAAAATTTGGAAACTAAACAGAGCCTAAGGATCTGGACGGGTGCGGGAGGGAGAGCGGCGGAGCGGATTGGGGTTGGGGCGTGGGATCTGTTGATGATACCCACGTGTCATGGAGCGATAAGTAGGCGCGATGGTCTCTGGGGCGTGGGATCTGTTGATGACATTTGGAATGTGTTTGACACCGCACCTCGTGTTTACCCGCTCACCTGTACCCAGCCAATCCACCGCTCTCCCGATATCATGTCGCGCATTTCCCCTCCTCACGCACCACTTCCTCCTTCTGTGAGCCCCGGCAGCCGTCCGCGCACACCCGCGGTGATCTTCCCCAGCGAGGTGTGCCTGTCACGACCCGTCCCGTGACCGCCAGAGGTGCTGTGAGGAACCGACCAAGTTAATCCCATTTAATCGAGTCATCACCACTAATCAACCCAATTAAAAAGGAATAACCCCAATAGTCCTTGAGATGTGTCATGAGCTATGCCCAGGATTTAAACACACCTCACTAAGCACAATAATAAATAACCAATAACAAATCTAAACACCATTCATCACTTTACATAAATAGATTCAAGTTGATTTACAACAAATTCAGAGTATTTACAGCGAAAGGTTTTAGCATGGCACTCACGATCACCCAAACGGAAGGTTGACACTATATGAAGATAGTGTCTTCCTCCAGGCTTAGACCTTCACTCCCGTCCATGGAAAAGCTGCTGGTCACCTGCAAACAACTTAACGGCAGCACCGTGAGTACAAAAGGTACTCCGCAGGACTTATCCAACATATGGGTATACACTTGCCCGACTCTCAAGGAGTATGCATTTGGTTTAGTAGCAAGGAAGGGTAATAGGTAAACAAGTTGCATAAAAAGCACCTAGTAAAGTTTACGGTGATATAAACAAATAAAGACCTAGCAGTCTATGCTCTAAGCCAAACATCAAGCAAGTACATGAAGTAAGGTGATCAAGTATATGAGCTCAGTCTTCCATGAACTCCCAACGGTAACTCTACTTTGAGACTCTAAACTCAAGAGCGTGCTCCGTGACCTGGAGCGAGGCTATTGCAATAGATTATAACCGTACAGGGGTGTACAACTGTACCCACACGGAAGGCAAGACCAACAACCATATCCCTGTACACAAGATAAGTGTTAATTCATGCCCCCAACCTTTCACATACCCGCGCCCCACTATGAACGAACGGCCGGAAGTGCATAGGTGCACCGGACGCAGCCTGATCACACCTCATCACACCCCGCGTTCGAATTTCGGTTAAGGAACGGTACGACTTATGCTACTTGGCTTACCTACCCATAATCAGCATGTGGTTTGTACGAAAAAGTGCTCAAGAGCCCAGCTACAAAGATAGGTCCTCAATCAACTCAAGCAAGTCTAAATCAAGTGAGCTCCAATCTCAAATGACCCTAGCACACTTGCTCAAGTCTCGAATCATGATTATCATGGCTCAAATTTTAAACCAAACATAGCTATCCAAGTATTATTAGATCAAGCATAACTATAGATCGCGAGGGGTGGTGATCTTGCCACTTCTCGACTTCTACCGAAGCTAAGCATGGAGAAGCAATTATAAACATGACACCTAACAAGCATACTCACCTAAAGGAGGTTATTCTAGATCAAAGAAGGATAATGCATAAAGATAGGAGCTAAGCAAACATATACACTAATATTGACTTATGCACATACAAGACACATATACACATTTGATCCAAATCAAGGCTCAAAGAATGCTTAGGTGCCTGCCTTGGGTGCCAACCGAGGCATCATTGGCGATGGGGGGCTTGTTGGGACTCGCCGACCTCTTGCTCCAGCGCTTCGGTCTCTACACGAAATGCAATGATACAAAATAAATAAACATACCATGAATGAGTGCAATGACATGAGAAAAGATATACTCAAATATGATCTAACAAAAATTGGTTTCATGATTTTTGGACTAAAAGAGAATTAACTATGCAATTAACAATATTAAAACTCTTATAATTAATTCAGAAAATTAATTAATTATTTTGTGAGAAAACTCATTTTTAACAGGTTCTTTACATCATTAGAAAACCAACAAAATTTGTTTTCACATTTTTCTAAGCTATATGCAATTTGATATGAATTTTACAAAATGATACATGGGCTATGAATAGTAATTGCGGACCGTCCGTGGTCAACTGACGGACTGTCCGTGGTGAGCTGACGGACTGTCCGAACCTCATGTACGGACTGTCCGCGGGACCCCGAAAATCCAAAATCGCCTCTGGATGATTTGGTCTTGATTACGGACAGTCCGTCCGGGACTCTCGGACTGTCCGCGGATGAGGCGTGGCTCGCCGTCGAGCTCGGCGGCGGCGACTCCGACCATGTTTTTGGATGGAGTTTGTTTCTATGGGTTGCTAGAAGTGTATAGAGGTGATTCCAAGTGATAGATTTGAGAGAAAACAAGTTTTGGAAGCTCGAACCCATCAATGTGATTGGGAACCCTAGGTTTCCATAGATGGGGCTAGGGAGCTCGATTGATGGCAAAGGAAGAGAGGGAGCGGTGAGGAAAGCTCACCGACTATGAGTAGAGCACGATCTTGATGCCGCTTGTTGACGTAGGGCAGCGTACTCCCTCCGGTCCTTTTTACTCCGCACATTGGATTTGCCGAAAGTCAAACTTTGCTAAGTTTGACCAAATTTATGTTAGAAATTATTAGCATCTATAATATATAATAAATATAATATGAAAATACATTCCAAGATGAATCTAATGATATTGGTGTTGTTATGTGAATGTCTATAATTTTTTATATAAACTTGGTCAAAGTTGGATGAGATTGACTTCGGACAAACCTAATATGCAGAGTAAAAAGGACCGGAGGGAGTAGAAGTAGATCGGGCTGGGTTCATCCTTGAGAGCTTGAGGAAGAAGAAGAGGAAAAGCTTGGGCTTGACCTTTCCCATGGTTCCCAGCGAGGAGGTGGTGGTGGATAAGCTTGCCGGCGACGTCCTCCGGCGATCTCCGGTGAGGTTGGTAGTGGATTTGGTGGGGGGAGGAGTTTGCTCCCTCCATGGCTCCATGGGGAAGAGAGGAGGAGAAGGGAGGCAGTGAGGGAGAGAATGAGAGTGAGGGAAAGTGAGTGAGACGTACGGGTGAGCGGATAAGCTTCTGGGTGGCTTTTGATGCGGTCTGACGAGCTCGGGCGGACTGTCCGTGCCCTACGGACGGACTGTCCGTGGCTATGGATTTTTGGTTCGTGACAACTATCCCCCCTTAAGGAATCTCATCCCCGAGATTCAAGTAAGGGCGGAAAAGGAAAAAAATGAGGAGATGATAGGAATGGCGATGAAGCAACAAAGAGATAGGGTTTTCTCGATAAAGAACAAGATAGATTAGAGAAACTCATACTTAATAAGTGCAAGATAGATTTGGAAACTTTTTTACTTGATAGAGTTATAGCACCAACAACATATGGACATCTTGACAAGAAATTGGTTCTTATGAGCTTGTAGAGATCTTTTGGTAGGAAGAAGAAAGGAAGAAGAAAAGAAAGAATCATCATAGTCATAGAGTTTAGAATCCAAACATTGCCATAACCTTCATCCAAGAAATCAAGATAACACTTCAAGAAGATAAGGAAACAAGCTTTTGATCAAGATATAGATGCAGTTGGCTAGATTGGATGAAGGTAGCTTGGCTTAGCAATTCGACGGGGACGTCGAATTCCAAGGGTGGGTGAGTTGTAACAGACCAACCCCAGTGGGCCGGGCCAGAAGCTGGTTACTGTAGCGCGACTACTCTAGCTGCGCTGAAAACACTGTAGCGCGAGTGGGAGTGGGATTTAGTCCCACATCGCTAGCCCGAGGTGAGCCAGACCAAGCTAAATAGCTGGTCCTAGGAGGCCTGTTAACCTAGATCGATCTTTTTTTACGTGAAGCGAGGACGAAAGCGTAAGAGGTGAATTGGTAGGTGTGGTCCATTCAACGTGTAGACTGGGTCTTAGTCGTCATCCTGGGTCGAGTCGTTACAGGTGAAGACCGGGACGTGAGGTAGATGGCCGGATACTCCCGGTAGATGCTCTCGTGGCTGCCGGTGAGGATGCCGAGACGTGAGATGTTGCCACCGCCGCGGACGAGCGGGAAGGGGAACGCCCCAATCCGTTTCAATTGTTCGATATATTTGTGTTCTGATTAGCTGGCTTATATGCCTTCTCTCCCTCTAACCTTACAGGTGGGTCCTTCTGTCCATACATCGAGTCCACGGGTGTTACAGTGACGTGGCCCCGCCGTCATCCACCTGCGTTGCCGCCGCGGCCTTCTGTCCACCAATGCCACCCCTTTCTCTCTGATTGCGCGGGTGGCCAGATCCGAGCTTTGGCTGCTCCATGCCTCCACCGCGGCAGCAACAATGCCTCGGCTGCCCAATCCATTTCAATTGTTCGATGTCTTTGTGTTCTAGTTAGCTGGCTTATATGCCTTCTCAGCCCCTAACCTTACAGGTGGGCCCTTCTGTCTTGATGGCAGGAAAATGACGGGCGTGAAACACGCGTCAACGTCATTGATACAGAGTTAATAATTTAAATGCGTAGATGCATACAATAAAAATAGGATCAAGCATTGCAGGTACAATATTTCCAGAGCTCTTACATTTACATAAAAGATTTGTTAATTACATCTCCAAAGAGAAAAACCCCTGATTAAGAATTCCAACTATCCTATTACATAGAATTGCAACACATGACTACTACAAAATGATAAAGAAAAATCGCTCCGCCTCGCTGTCGTTGACGCCGGTGTGCTCGGGGGAGCATTCTTGATCTCCTTCAATTTATCATGTGTCTTGTTCATTTATATTTTACCCTTGTACTATTATGAGTAGTACGTAGAGTACGAGTGCAATGTGTGCTCTTTGCATCAGACACCTAATTTGTGTAGGCGACTTAACCAACATATGCTAGTACGACCATGCGGCTATCATTTTAACGAGTGATGAGTCGACTAGCAGAGTATCCACTTAATACATGCTTGTTACATCTTTTATTGATGCATATATGACCATGCATGAGATGATGGGGCATATGATTTAGTTCATGTTGGGTCTACGCATGAAAATTTAATATAAGGAGGGGTCATCATATCAGAACCATCCCATTTTAATTTTGATTGGTATGTTTGATGACAACATCTACTAAGCAAATTAGTCTGTTTTGGTCAGGACTAAAGCGAGCTAGATGCAATACCCTTTATTTTTTTATGGGTTACATGCATATACTCTAACCATCAGTGGACATTATATGCGTGTTGCATAGAGTCTGTACGCTCTAGATTTCATATTTTAGATATGTAGGATTATATTTTTAACTTAACCTACATGCATTCATTTTATTTTATGGGCATGTTATATTTTAGTGCAAAATAAGACAACTAACACTTTTATCATCTCATGTTTACCCGTTAGATTTCACTTAGCATATTCTATATGCATTAGAGCATGCTCATTTCATCATCTATATGACAGATGTATATGTCATTTGTACCTTCATGTTTGTATTACTACTGACGTGGCATAGCATGTATGTTCGTAGTGTAACCAACAAGAGGTCTCAAATATAATTTAGCAAGCATCCGATTTATACATTTTCATGCACTAGGTATGGAGGTACATGCACAATTTACATTGTTTTGTTTTGTGCAACTCAAACATGCCACAAATGAAGAGTGCATCTTTTTTGTGGGCACATATTTATTTTATGATTTTATGTAGATGGTCATTTAGGGTTTGTGTATGTTTCATATTTGTTTTCCCCTAGCTTTACCTTTGCGTCGCTCTCATTTATGATGGAAGGGAAAATATGACCTCCTTAGTTTGGGTCGCCATGATCAACCAAGAAGTGAAATTTATCATCTTTGACATAATCACACTTTGGCTCGTATCACGATGATCAACCAAGGCAAAAATGACAAGATGAAATTATATGTTGTATGCTCCTTACTTGTATCATGATCCATCAAGGAGTATTTTTGTTGCTCTTAAAACATATTCGCACTTTGGCTTGTATCATGATGATCAGCCAAGGCAAATGTCAAGACGGGGCTATATGGAGAATGCTCCTTGGTTTGTATCACAATGATCAACCAAGGACAAATTTTCTTCTCTTAAATATAAGTGCTCTTTGGCTCGTATCACGATGGTCAGCCAAGGCAAAATATCAAGATGAAGATATATGGAGAATACTCCTTGGCTTGTATCACAATGACCAACCAAGGGCAAATTTTCCTCTCCTAAACATATTCACACTTTGGCTTGTATCATGATGATCAGTCAAGGAAAAATGTCGAGATGAAAATATGTGAGATATGTTCCTTGGTTCGTATCGCGATGATCAACCAAGGATAAATTTTCCTTTCCTGAACATAATTGCACTTTGGCTCGTATCGCGATGATCAGCCAAGTCAAGATGTCAAGATGAGGACACATGGGCATGCTCCTTGGTTTGTATCACAATGACCAACCAAGGAGAAAGATGAACATGATGAGAGATATAGGGAGGAGCAAGAAGATTAGAGGAGGATCGTGATTCCCACCTTGTCTACCTTTCTCAGGCTCCTGACCGGACAACGGCCTTGCAGCAACAGCAGCATATATGTGGATGAGAGCAGCGGCGGCAGCACAACAGCACTAGCGGCAGCACAGCCGAGTGATTAGGAAATGAGATGAGCAGGCAGTGTGCATGTGTGATTGAGAGTAGCAGCAGCGTAGCAGCAGCAGCCTTGGAGGATCGAACCGGCCGCAGACTAGCCCCTCTGGGGGTATTTATAGAAGGGAGCAGTGCAGGGGTTCGCCTGGGGGCACGCCCACGTTTCTGGAGATCGTGGTGATCGTGGGAGCGGACTGCTCCTTTTCTTCAGTTTATTTTCTTAATCACTATTGACCCAAATCGTAAGAGCGCTCGTGGGATCGTGGAGCGGCTAGCTCCTTTCTTTTTTCCCTTTCTTTAGTTAACTCCCCTTTGACCATGCTTTGAACCGGCAAGCTAGTGCTGATGACCTTTGGATATTTGAATGGACGTGTGGGCCTTGGTGTCACTATTCATATGCATGCACTAACTGACTTGTGAGAACTACATGCACGCATATGTGGCCATATTTTTTAATGGGCTAAACTTGATTAACTACTAACGACGCATTAAGGCTTATAGTGAGGGTGTGCGCGTTTAATTATTTTCTCGGCAATTCGAAGTCTAATGTCATATAAGATATGAGATGAGCATGTTCACCGAATATTTTCTAACCAAATACATATGGGTCGATACCCCATTAGAAATGCCATTTATTTATTTATATACCGCGTGTATATTTTGTTAATGCGATATATATTTATGCATTGCAGTGATATTTTACATCATCGACGTGAAAAAACCGACATTTAGAATATGATCGATATTTTGGTAATATTAGTGCCATTGTGACCATTTTTTAAGTTTGCATCGGCCAACTGTCGCCACTGGTAACATGCATGCGTGCTAATTATAATTTCACGAGTAAATGAATTTTGCAGCTATAAGTGACACTTTGTTTATTTATTTATTTATTATGACCGCTATTTCATTCCGAGCTACCCAAAATTCATCATAATCATTTCCTCGGTCTATTCGGGAATTCGTCATTTTTTATATAATTTTCCTTTATCATATTTTAATAATAGATGTCATTCTGTATTTTCTTGGGCGAAATTCCGTGTCGACATGTCCATACACCGAGTCCACGGGTGTTACAGTGCCGCGGCCCCGCCGTCATCCACCTGCGTTGCCGCCGCGGCCTTCTGTCCACCAACGCCACCCCTTTCTCTCTGATTGCGCGGGTGGCCAGATCCGAGCTTTGGCTGCTCCATGCCTCCATCGCGGCAGCAGCAATGCCTCGCCCGGGGTGTGGCCGCGGGGACAAGAGCGGCGACGGAGGTGGGCAGGTGCGTGGCCACCGGCACCCGGCATGCGTGACTAGCGTGAGGTCAGGAAGCAGCGGCGGCAGGCCAGGGTTGGGACGAGCAGTTCAGGGGCGCGGGCCACGGCACCCGGCCTGCCTCCTATGCTGGTCTGCAGCGCGCGGCGCACTGGGGCGCGAGGGCCATCGCGGCGTCCTCGACATCCTCGCGGCTGAGTGCTGACGTGGTCCGACGCGTGCCGTGGTGTGGACGGCCGCGCCCCTCGAGGCCCGACGCGACGCGCGACTACGGCGGCTGTCCGGCACGGGCCGGGGTTGCGACGGCCGCCGCGCACGCTCTTCAGCTTCAAGGACAAAACTCCCCATATGTCGAGCCCGTCTCCGCGGCCGCTCATCTACTGATTCCGCGTCCCCACGTACTGGTGAACGCTCCCTATTTTCCACTTTGCAATGTCGTAACATGTCATGTGTTGGATGATTCTATCAACGCTTGCATGCTTCGCGTAGTTACTGGTATCTGATGCAAGACATCCCGTCACTGCTACAGTATTTGAAGTACAGCAAGGTCAAGTATAATGGGCTAATGGCATCATATACCATTCCATTAATTGAGTAAATTATTGAATTAAGTGAGAATAATAAAATTGAGATGGCAGCTTCTCTCTTGCTTGATAAATTGTTTCTCTTCAGGAATTTGCAAACAATCTTTTCAATAGAATGGGTGGCTAAATAGAATGACGGCATAGACTGAAATTATTGAGTGAAAGCTGTCAAATGTGTGTTCTCTTTCATTTTATTTATGAAATCTGTCATACTATCTGCATCTAATCTGTCATACTACCTTCATAGACTGAATTACATTACTTTGTCAGATGAGAGCTGATGGGGTGGCTCCTATTTCATACCAGGAAAGTAGCAGCACCCTTCAGATCAGCTTACTATCTCCTCAAGACCATGTCATGACTTAGGGATTTGTGCTGCAATAATTATTACCTTGTGCAAGGAGGAAGTTGACATTGATTCAGTTACCGCATCCTATAGACGGTCAGTTTCTATTCTTCTGAGTTCTGCCGCTCCTATTTATATTTATGAACCATCCAGTTATTAATTGAAATAAATTATCTTCGTGGGAATACCCTTTTGCTACATCCCTTATCCTTCTATGATCCTCCCTATTTTGCTGCCATATGGGCTTTTAGAGATTTGATCATAGATTTCATTCTCCATGTGGCATGTATCCTTATTGAAGTTGCACATTTAAAGATACGCAGCACCAACATTTTTAGACACGACTGTTGAAAAACCAACTTGTCAAAAAATTCTTTAGCAGATTGAATATCAAGACTAAGGTCATCAGCACTCTCATAATTTCAGTTTGAACATATTGGAAAGTTTGCATGTTTCCAGAACAATACAAGCATCTAAGAAACACTGCTGTTATTTAGTAGGTATAAGCTACAGTCTGTACATTGTTCCTAATTTTATTGCAATATGTAATGCTTTTTTATTCTTTTGTCAGAATATTTTGAATCATTAGGCAATGAGGGAATCTGAGCTCCCAACCCATGCTCGTGTTGCCAAGGTATGTGGACACAAATCAATCCCGACTGGTTACTTTGTTCCTTGTTATCTGATGTGTCACTTTCTTGCAATTTCAAGCGTGTTCATATTGTTTTCTTATAGAACAAATGCTCCTTGTTGAGTTGCAGTGGAAGCCATCTAGAAAAGAATGCTCTTACTAATGAAGGTCAATTTTGAGTGCTTCACTTCTAGGTCTTGGATTGTTCTTGATAGCATATGTTGTATCAAATTTTTTTGTAGCTATATATGATCCCTCACCGATTAGTATTTCACATTCATTTTCAACATTACTTGCACATCGGTGCATCCTAATGAGGAGGGAGATGTATTTTCATCATTTTTTCCTCCTCCTCATATATTCATAAGAAAGGGACCACCTACCTAACAATAGCAAGTGAGGATCGGTGATGGCGGCTTGACTCAGTTAGATATTGCTTTATTCATTTTATGGTTTGTTCTCTATATGAATTAGTATTTTTCATGGGTTTGCAGCAATGCTTATCCTCTTAACATGGTGGACATTAATTGTTTTTTATAACACAGGTAATTTTTTATCCACTGAACATATGGAATTAACTAAAAGTTCAGATGAAACTTGTACTCTACAGGTGAAAGAGTGACAACATTTGTACATTTCTGGAACTGAAAGGATACATACGACCTGTTGTTTTCCGGTAGGTATGTACAATGGACACCTTGCAAATTTAGAATGCTTAAAGAATGGACACCTACAGGAAAACATTTGTAAACATTGGGATGTTCTGTATTATATAATTTTGGATTCTCTATAAATGTTTTTCTGGAAAGGGCTGGTTTGAAGATTATTCTGACTAACGACACTAGCCGCACCTGGAAAAACATTGCTTGATAGAGTTGAATTCTATGAATCCGATCTTCTTTCTTACTGTAGAGACAACAAGATAGAGCTTGATCGCATTGTTGGATGCATACCACAGGTGCAGGCAATTGTCCCCCTTTGGTGAAATAAAATGAAAGAAAAAAATGCTACTCAATTACATGTCTTTGTTTCAGATTCTTAACCCTAATCCAGAGGCAATGTCAAAGATTGTAACTGAAAATTCAAATGAGAAATTTTTGTACTCATTGAGTAACTACTGTGCACTTTAGGTTAGTTTAAGGGTGTCTTACATATATTCTTCACTCAATCAAAATGCAGTCGCATTCATGAAACTTAAAATCAAGCCCCATTTAATTAAATTGTTTTTTCTTCAAATTTTTCTTGATCTGGAGTTAAGGATCTGTACTAAATCTATTTATGCATTGTATTTCATGTAGCTTTGTGTGCTCGTTTAAACAATTGTTGTTGAAACACCAATTAAATAAGTGAATGTACTTATAAAACTTTTGTTTTATTGAATCTTCTATCAGGGTTGCAGTTAGCATTATTTTTTCAGCATCATTACCAATCAATTGCCTTGTTGCAGGCTGCTGACACAGATATTTCAGCCTTAGTTGAAATTGAGAAAAATAGCAGACATCGCTTTGAGTTCTTCATGGATCTTGTTGGGGATCAGCCTATCTGTGCTTGCACTGCCTGGGCATGTATGAAATCAGGTGGCCGCATTTCACATGCTTTGTCTGTGTATAGTTGTCAACTTCGCCATCCCAACCAGGTTCGTTTCTGTTCTGTATTGATTTCTAAAAGTTGTAATATGACAACAGAAATATTTGAGTTTCTTAAAGATGGATTTCATGAAGTCAGCAATACCCTCGATTTATCCTTTGATGATGACTCTGTTGCTGTCGAACAAGTTCCCTTCCTAGCAACCTAGCTAGTTTTTTGAAAGAGAATAAGTCCAATTCCTGTGAGCCACCAGCTAGATGTCTAAACTTTTAAACTTCTTGCTGGATTTATGAAGAGCTACCACCACATTCCTCTAACTCCTGATGTAAGACTTGTCAATATTATCTTCGAACTCTACTGATTATATGCCTATGCTTCTGACCTATAATTCACATGATGCTATTTTTTCTCCTGGTTCCTAGAATGTTGTTGTGTTCGCTTCTCGTGATGTGGCAATAGAAAATGCTCTTCAATTGTTCTCACCGGCGCTCGCAATTGTTGATGAACATTTGACCAGACACTTGCCCAAGCAATGGTTAACATCTTTAGCAATTGAGGTAACTTGCTTTTGTTCTATATCTTTGTTTATGATCAAGGATCTGGTTGTTCGCCAACACTCACTTTTTTTTTTGGAAACTTCAGGCTAGAACAGATTGTAACCATGCTGAAGGTACAGTTACTGTGATTGAGGCACCACGCCAGTCAGATTTACTGATTGAGTTGATCTGGAAGCTAAAGCCTCAAGTTGTTGTTACTGGGATGGCTCAATTTGAGGCTATCACAAGTGCTGCTTTTGAGAACTTACTAAATGCAACAAAAGATGTTGGCTCCCCGGTTATTCCTGGATATTTCAGAGCATCTAGAGTTGTCTAGTCTGCCAAGCTCTAATGGTGTATTTAAATATCTTGCTGGAAAGACCCTACCTTCCCATGCAGCTATACTGTGTGGTTTAGTAAAGAACCAGGTGCCTACAACTTAAACACAGCATTTAATTCCATTGGTGCATTGTACTGCTATGAATTAAAATTATAAGTTTTGCTCGTAATTGCTTTCTGATTTTGGTTGTAGGTTTACTCTGATCTGAAGTTGCTTTTGCCATATCTGAAGATGCAGCTGTATATAAAGCATTGTCACAAACTATTGAGCTATTAGAAGGCCACATGTCTTTGATCAGCCAGCACTATTGTGGTTGCCTTTTCCATGAGCTTCTGGCATTTCAAATTGCTGACCGGCATCCACAGCAGGAGGTAAACATGCTTAGGTCCAAATCTGCCTCATCCATAACCCATCCATACTAATTCTTTGTAATGGTTAGTGAACATTCCTCTTACTCCCTTAGTGTAAATCAGGTAGTTCTTAAATCTTCTACTAGTTGGGTAGTACCTACTATTGTGTGGTAGGATGCTTTATTGTGTTTTTCAATGATTTTGTATAATTGTGAGCAAGGTAATAACGCATCCAGAGCACAAGGATATTTGGTGGCCTTATTAGTTTCCTTAACTTGTTATCTTATTTATCCCTTGCTCTTTTTCAGAGGCACCGGCAGAAGTGATACCTCAGCAGATGATAGGGTTTTCTGATCCAGCTATGTCTACCGTAAAGGCAGCTGAAACTTTCATTCATGATTCAAATGAATCAGTGTCACTCATATGGATTTAGATCGCAGCTTTCTGCCAGTACCTTCTGCAGTGAATGCCTGTGCCTTTGAAAGTTTTGTCAGGTGAAACATCACTGATTCTGAGACCGATGTTCATTCCAGCATCCAGCAGCTGGTGAAAGATAGCTATGGTTTATCGGTAGATGGTTGTTCTGAAATTATCTATTATCGGACTGATGAACTATGTAATAATTACGTATTATTCATGTTTTACTTGACATGAGTTTGATATATGGGTTTTTTACATCTGTGCCCATGGTTCCTTAGATCTACTCATTCATCCCCACGCTCTTAACTTTTGCTCAGTTTTTCCCACTCCCTTGCCCGAAACCCTCAGAACAGGTCACAACAGACGTTGTCGTCGGGTCAGTGCTTTGACCGTTAACTCTGACGAGTGGGGCCGCGTTGGGTGGTGTCGTTGTTCGACCGTTGGTCCGTGGTTTCATTTGGCCGCCCCTTGCATTAAACGCCTGCGCGCGCCGCCACGACAGAATCCTGCTATGCATGCACCCAACAAGCCTGCCTGCATGCGTCGATGCGCGTCGCCACGATGCGGCGACCGAGCTTGCATGCGCCAATGCATGCCGCCATGATGCACTGACTGAGCCGCTTTCGTGCACGCCAGCCGCCACGGATGCAGCGACGGTCGCTGCCGCTGGTCCTCTCTTCTCGCACACTTGTCTCCTTGATTTAGAGCATCATTTTTTACGATCAGTTGCAGCCTTTTCGATCCACTCGCATCTTAACCCGTTTTGCTACGACAAATAAATTGAACAAATATGTTTTATATTTTTGTGGCTGCATGCACTAGTTAGGTGGCTACATATTTGTGGTTTGTGTAAAAAAAGAAGGGTTCGTTGTGGCTGCATGCACTAGGTGGTTACTAACAAAGTGAGCCCTCTAAGAAAACAATCAACAAATATGTAGATAGGGCCAACAAGCCCATAGCACGATCACATAGTTGAAACTAGGAAGAACTTCATAATAGAATAGATAGAAAACTTAATAATATAACTTAATAAAAGGGCCAACAAGCCCATAACATCTCCAACATAGTTCAATTACAACTTAACATAACATAGACTAAAAGAAAAAGAAAAATAGATAGAGGGTTTGTCCTCTGGGCGCCCTTCACTACTCCTCTGGGGCGTTATCAATGGGGTGCGGAAGAGTGTGCATGCGCGACGCGGTGGGGAAGATGTTGTACTCCGTGAACATGTTGTGGGTGCTGAAAGCGATGAACTCGCAGCCACACCAAAACACCCGGCCGAGGAGGTAGAAGGCATTGAATGTGTTGGTGAAGTGGGCAAGGAGAGCAATCACCACCCCGTTTTGGATGACCTCCTCGACACGGAACATCTTTGGAGATCCCCACGGGAGCTGGTGGGAGCCGGACACGAGGAAGAACTCGGTGAAGTTCCTTGCGGTCCTCCACCTTGATATCGCCCACACACGTATTGTGCGCTCAACGTACACGCCAGGAAGGTAGAGCCTCTCCGGCACGGTGGGTGGGAAGTGGTAGGTTGGTCCGGTGTACTGCATGGCTGAGGATGTGCTAGAAGAAGAAGAAGTGGTCAAAGAGCAAGAAGGGCAGATGGCAGAGAGGATGGGAGATGGATGAGGGATGGCAGAGGCAGAGGATGGCTTAAATAGCCGTAGTGCTACGTGTTATTTGGCCGTGGCAATAATGGGGTTAAATGTGAAGTAGCCTGTTTTCAAATCCATTGTAGCATCGGGAGTGTACACGCGTGGGAAACAGTGGTTTAAAAAGAAGAAGAAAAAGAAGCTAATTGCACACGTGGGAATCCGTGGTCATATATATTATATGAACAAAAAGAGACAATTTTTGAATAGTTTGTGGCCATTTTACATGATAAAAATAAATTTGGCCCTTAAAAATTTGGTCATTTTGCATTTGTATAGAACAAAAAGAACTAAATTTTGCTACGCAATGTGAGTTGATTTCAAACGATGCAAACAAACAGAGCCAGCACGTTCATAAAAAACAAAGCAAACGCTGTAAAAAAAGACGCAATTCGATGGCCCAACCAGAGCTTGGTTTCCTTTTAGATCCAACAACAACATTTTTTTCGCGTAGTCAGTGGTGGGCGAGCAGCCGAGCACAACCAATAGGATAGTCTCTCGCGGATCGCCCCACGATCCAACAATGCGGAGCCGTCCTTGTGATCCAACGGCGCGGAGCCTGCACGCAGCCTGCCCACCTAATTCCTTTTAGAAGACCAGATCTGAGGGTTGTCGCTTGGCATCAGGGTATGATTGGACGGCTGACGTTGGGAGCTAGGGTTAGGCGAAACCCCGCGGGGTTTAGAGGGGTTTTGAGCTGGTCAACGGGGTTTCGAAGGCTTTAACTGAGCATGACTAATTTAAAAAATAAAAAAAATGTGAAACCTTCGTCGTTCGTCGTTTTATAAGACACACTAACGAGAAAAAAATACTAAACTTGGTCTATGGTCATTTTCATGAAAAAAAACCCTAGTTAGCATGATCGAGGTCAAATGAGCACCATTAATTTAAAAGAAATAAGAAAAATATAAAACATGCGCACAATGTTGTCTTATGTGACATGTTACCAACCAAAAATCATAAACTTGGTCTATGGTCATTTTTATGTGAAAACCTTCACACATATGAGCTATCACGTACATGATTTCATAGAGTTCAAGAAGATGAGGTAGGGTTATCTTCTATTTTTAATTTTTTTAAAAAAAATCAAAAAAATCACCAAATCTTTATTTCAAAGTGAATAAGAAGGATCTGAACTTAATTTTCCATTTTCATATTTTAAACGTGTTTTTATTGTTTTTATATTAAAGCATATGTTTTCAAAAGAAAATGTAAAAATATGAAGATTAATTCAAAAAATAGGGAGACTTTGAATCTACACTATGGAAAGTAAATATGTGTTAATAAAAAAACATTTGGCTCATTTAGAGTAGGTCCAAAAAACTTGATTACAAATGGGTTGTTTACCCTAGCCTGGGAGCTCATTTCTCAAATTCAAATTTATTTGACCTCCTCTAAATCACTTCAAATTTTGCACACATAATCTCCTACACAAACATAGATAGTTTGCCAAGGTTTTATTTGTTTTTGCATTTTCTTGAATTTATAATGTCCAGTTGCATGTCAGTTGAAAATATCGGATAATGAAACATGCTGGTGGGAAAAAGCATGCATTTGATTTGATTAATAAACATGAGACAAATAATTAGGATAATACTCCTTTATGATCTGTGAAAAAACAACATGTGTGATCACTGAAGCAACACTGGAATAACATGTGTGATCAGTGAAGCAACACTGAAACAACATGTGTGATCATTGCAACACCTAAAATCATAGTTCACAACATCTAAACATAACTAACCATACACCACAGGCAAATTTAAGGACAGACAAATATAGATAGCATAATACATTACTAGCATCACCATAGATTCAGTTCAACAAACCATAAACAGCCAGATTCAATTCAACAAACCAAAAGTAACCCAACAGATAAAGATAAAGATTCAGTTCATCACAGCATCACATCATCACATCACGCCGGAGTCATGGCCTTCACGAGGGCGGCATGCTGCCCCCTGATCATGTAGTCCTCCCCGTGAATCGCTACATCCTCTACATGAGACAGAAGGTGGTCGAAGCGGCCATCCCTTGGCTTTGGCTTGGTGGTGCAGTAGGGGCAGTGCCACTTCTTGGTCTTGCGGTTGTAGAAGGAAGCAACTCCCTTGGCCTTGATCTTCACCATCTCCTTGGTTGTGAAGGACGCGACGTTGCCCTTGTACACTTCTTCTCCAGAATCATACTTCACACATGAATGAGTTACATTAATACATTATAGATTCATGGATACACCATGTCAAAGGAACTAAATGAACAATCTAAATTTCAAGTAGGCTTACCTCATATTCTTAGTCATCACTTTCGTCTGGATCATACGTGTTGTACTGGGCCAACTTCCTCTTTCTACCCCCCTGTTGGGGAACGTAGTAATTTCAAAAATTTCCTACGCACACACAGGATCATGGTGATGCATAGCAACGAGAGGGGAGAGTGTTGTCTACGTACCCTCGTAGACCGTTTGCGGAAGCGTTATATCAACGCGGTTGATGTAGTCGTACGTCTTCACGATCCGACCGATCCAAGTACCGAAAGTACGGCACCTCCGAGTTCTGCACACGTTTGGCTCGGTGAAGTCCTCGCCTTCTCGATCCAGCAAGAGGGGCGAAGTAATAAATGAGTTCCGGCAGCACGACGGCGTGGTGACGGTGTTGGTGAAGAACAATCTCCGCAGGGCTTCACCTAAGCACTACGAAAACTATGACGGAGGATAAACTAGAGGGGACGGGGTTGCCGGCACACCACTTGGTGTTTCTTGATGTGTCTTGGGTGCAAGCCCTGCCCCTCTATTTATATGTTGAGCCTTGGTGTCGAAACTTGGAGTAAAAGCCTCCACAAAGTCGGTTTCACCTGAAAGGCAAGAGTCCTTCTCGGACTCTAGGGCCAGATGCTAGGGTTCCCAGCGTCTGGACCCAGACGCCAGAGACCCTGGCGTCTGGCCCCTGGACTGCGCAAAACTTCCTTTTGCGCTTTCCAAAAACCTCGTGGGCTTTCCCCTTTGGCCCAGATAAAGTGTTCTCGTGCCCAAACATTTCGCGAAACATCCGGAACCCCTTCCGGTGAATTCCGGAACCCTGCCCCTCTATTTATATGTTGAGTCTTGGGGTCGAAACTTGGAGTAAAATCCTCCACAAAGTCGGTTTCACCCGAAAGGCAAGATTCCTTCTTAGACTCCAGGGCCAGACGCCATGGTTCCCGGCGTCTGGACCCAGACGCCAGGGACTCTGGCGTCTGGCCCCTGGACTCCGCAAAACTTCCTTTTGCGCTTTCCAAAAACCTCGTGGGCTTTCCCCTTTGGCCCAGATAAAGTGTTCTCGTGCCCAAACATTTCGGGAAACATCTGGAACCCCTTCCGGTGAATTCCGGAACCCTTCTGGAGATCAAATACTACTATCCACATATAAATCTTTACTTCCGGACCATTCCGGAGTTCCTCGTCATATCCGTGATCTCATCCGAAACTCCAAACAACATTCGGTCACCAACATACATAACTCATAGTACTATATCGTCAACGAACGTTAAGCGTGCGGACCCTACGGGTTCGAGAACTATGTAGACATGACCGAGACACCTCTATGGTCAATAACCAATAGCGGGACCTGGATGCCCATATTGGCTCCTACATATTCTACGAAGATCTTTATCGGTCAGACCGCATAACAACATACGTTGTTCCCTTTGTCATCGGTGTTGGGGAACGTAGCAGAAATTCAAAATTTTCCTACGTGTCACCAAGATCTATCTATGGAGAAACCAGCAACGAGGGGAAGGAGAGTGCATCTACATACCCTTGTAGATCGCTAAGCGGAAGCGTTCAAGTGAACGGGGTTGATGGAGTCGTACTCGTCGTGATCCAAATCACCGGAGATCCTAGTGCCGAACGGACGACACCTCCGCGTTCAACACACGTACAACCCGACGACGTCTCCCATGCCTTGATCCAGCAAGGAGAGAGGGAGAGGTTGAGGAAGACTCCATCCAGCAGCAGCACAACGGCGTGGTGGTGATGGAGGAGCGTGGCAATCCTGCAGGGCTTCGCCAAGCACCGCAGAAGAGGAGGAAGAGGTGTTGGAGAGAGAGAAGGAGGCAACCAAAGGCATGGATGAAAAGCCCTCCTTCCCCCACTATATATAGGAGGGCCAAGGGGGGGCGCCGGCCCTAGGAGATCCAATCTCCTAGGGGGGGGGGGCAGCCAGGGAGGTTTCCCTCCCCCCCAAGGCACCTAGGAGGTGCCTTCCACTATTGGGACTCTTCCCTTTTGTGAAACCCTAGGCGCATGGGCCCCTTGGGGCTGGTGCCCTTGGCCCATGTAGGCCAAGGCGCACCCCCTATAGCCCATGTGGCCCCCCCGGGGCAGGTGGCCCCACCCGGTGGGCCCCCGGGACCCTTCCGGTGGTCCCGATACAATACCGATAACCCCGAAACTTGTCCCGATGGCCGAAATGGCACTTCCTATATATAATTCTTTACCTCCGGACCATTCCGGAACTCCTCGTGACGTCCGGGATCTCATCCGGGACTCCGAACAACATTCGGTAACCACATACAAACTTCCTTTATAACCCTAGCGTCATCGAACCTTAAGTGTGTAGACCCTACGGGTTCGGGAGACATGCAGACATGACCGAGACGTTCTGCGGTCAATAACCAACAGCGGGATCTGGATACCCATGTTGGCTCCCACATGTTCCACGATGATCTCATCGGATGAACCACGATGTCAAGGACTTAATCAATCCCGTATACAATTTCCTTTGTCTAGCGGTACGATACTTGCCCGAGATTCGATCGTCGGTATATCGATACCTTGTTCAATCTCGTTACCGGCAAGTCTCTTTACTCATTCCGTAACACATCATCCCGTGATCAACTCCTTGATCACATTGTGCACATTATGATGATGTCCTACCGAGTGGGTCCAGAGATACCTCTCCGTCACACGGAGTGACAAATCCCAGTCTCGATTCGTGCCAACCCAACAGACACTTTCGGAGATACCCGTAGTGTACCTTTATAGCCACCCAGTTACGTTGTGACGTTTGGCACACCCAAAGCACTTCTACGGCATCCGGGAGTTGCACAATCTCATGGTCTAAAGGAAATGATACTTCACATTAGAAAAGCTTTAGCATACGAACTACACGATCTTTGTGCTAGGCTTAGGATTGGGTCTTGTCCATCACATCATTCTCCTAATGATGTGATCCCGTTATCAATGACATCCAATGTCCATGGTCAGGAAACCGTAACCATCTATTGATCAACGAGCTAGTCAACTAGAGGCTTACTAGGGACATGGTGTTGTCTATGTATCCACACATGTATCTGAGTTTCCTATCAATACAATTATAGCATGGATAATAAACGATTATCATGAACAAGGAAATATAATAATAATCAATTTATTATTGCCTCTAGGGCATATTTCCAACAGTCTCCCACTTGCACTAGAGTCAATAATCCAGTTCACATCGCTATGTGATTAACACTCAAGGTCACATCCCCATGTGACTAACACCCAAAGAGTTTACTAGAGTCAATAATCTAGTTCACATTACCATGTGATTAACACTCGATGAGTTCTGGGTTTGAACATGTTATGCTTGTGAGAGATGTTATAGTCAACGGGTCTGAACCTTTCAGATCCGTATGTACTTTGCAAATCTCTATGTCATCTTGTAGATGCAGCTACTACGCTATATTTGGAGCCATTTCAAATAACTGTTCTACTATACGAATCCAGTTTACTACTCAGAATAATCTGGATTAGTGTCAAAGTTTGCATCGGCGTAACCCTTTACGACGAACTCTTTTACCACCTCCATAATCGAGAAAATTCCTTAGTCCACTAGTTACTAAGGATAACTTTGACCGCTGTCCTGTGATCCATTCTTAGATCACTCTTGTACCCCTTGACTGACTCATGGCAAGGCACATTTCAGGTGCGGTACACAGCATAGCATACTGTAGAGCCTATGTCTTAAGCATAGGGGACAACCTTCGTCCTTTCTCTTTATTCTGCCGTGGTCGAGCTTTAAGTCTTAACTTCATACCTTACAACTCAGGCAAGAACTCCTTCTTTGACTGATCCATCTTGAACACCTTCAAGATCATGTCAAGGTATGTGCTCATTTGAAAGTACCATTAAGCGTTTTGATCTATTCTTATAGATCTTGATGCTCAATGTTCAAGTAGCTTAATCCAGGCTTTCCATTGAAAAACACTTTCCAAATAACCCTATATGCTTTACAGAAATTCTACATCATTTCTGATTAACAACATGTCAACAACATATATTCATCAGAAATTCTATAGTGCTCCCACTCACTTCTTTGGAAATACAAGTTTCTCATAAACTTTGTATAAACCCAAAATCTTTGATCATCATCAAAGCATACATTCCAACTCCGAGATGCTTACTCCAGTCCTCAGAAGGATTGCTGGAGCTTTGCATACTTATTAGCATCTTTCAGGATTGACAAAACCTTCCGGTTTGTGTCACATACAACCTTTCATCAAGAAAATCACGAGGAAACAATGTTTTGACATCCTATCCGCAAGATTTCATAAATAATGCAGTAATCGCTAATATAATTCCAACAGACTCTTAGCATCGCTACGAGTGAGAAAGTCTCATCATAGTCAACTCCTTGAACTTGTCGGAAAAAATCTTAATGACAAGTTGAGCTTTCTTAATGGTGATACTTACCATAATTGTCCGTCTTCCTTTTAAAATCCATATGTACCTAACAGCCTTACGACCATCAAGTAGTTCTTCCAAAGTCTACACTTTGTTTTCATACATGGATCCTCTCTCGGATTTTATGGCCTCGAGCCATTTATCGGAATCCGGGCCCACCATCGCTTCTCCATAGCTCGTAGGTTCATTGTTGTCTAGCAACATGACTTCCAAGACAGGATTACGTACCACTCTGAAGTAGTACGCATCCTTGCCATCCCACGAGGTTTGGTAGTGACTTGATCTGAAGTTTCATGATCACTATCATAAGCTTCCACTTCAATTGGTGTAGGTGCCACAGGAACAACTTCCTGTGCCCTGCCACACACTAGTTGAAGAGACGGTTTAATAACCTCATCAAGTCTCCACCATCCTCTGTTGGGGAACGTTGCAGAAAACAAAATTTTCCTACTCGTTTCACCAAGATCCATCTAGGAGTTCATCTAGCAACGAGACATCGGATGCATCTACATACCTTTGTAGATCGCGTGCGGAAGCGTTCAAAGAATGGTGATGATGTAGTCGAACACGACGTGATCCAAATCACCGATGACCAAGCGCCGAACGGACGGCACCTCCGCGTTCAACACACGTACGGGACGGGAGACGTCTCCTCCTTCTTGATCCAGCAAGGGAAAAGGAGAGGTTGATGAAGATCCAGCAGCACGACGGCGTGGTGGTGGATGCAGGGCGTCGCAGTAGCAGGGCTTCGCCTATACTACGAGAGAGAGACGTAACGGGGAGAGAGGGAGGCGCCAGGGGCTGGTGTATGAAGTCCCTCCTCTCCCCCACTATATATAGGGGTGATAGGGGGGGCGCCGGCCCTAGGAGATGGAATCTCCTAGGGGGGCGGCGGCCAAGGGTGGGGGGCTTGCCCCCCAAGCAAGGGGGCGCCCCCTTTAGGGTTTCCCCTCAAGCCTAGCCGCATGGGCCCTAGGGGAGTGGCGCCCCAGCCCACTTTGGGCTGGGTTCCCTCCCACTTCAGCCCATGGGGCCCCCCGGGATAGGTGGCCCCACCCGGTGGACCCCCGGGACCCTTCCGGTGGTCCCGGTACAATACCGGTGACCCCGAAACTTGTCCCGATGGCCGAAACAGCACTTCCTATATATAATTCTTTACCTCCGGACCATTCCGGAACTCCTCGTGACATCCGGTATCTCATCCGGGACTCCGAACAACATTCGGGTTACTGCATATACATATCTTCACAACCCTAGCGTCACCGAACCTTAAGTGTGTAGACCCTACGGGTTCGGGAGACAAGCAGACATGACCGAGACGACTCTCCGGTCAATAACCAACAGCGGGATCTGGATACCCATGTTGGCTCCCACATGCTCCACGATGATCTCATCGGATGAACCATGATGTCGAGGATTCAATCAACCCCGTATGCAATTCCCTTTGTCAATCGATATGTTACTTGCCCGAGATTCGATCGTCGGTATCCCAATACCTCGTTCAATCTCGTTACCGGCAAGTCACTTTACTCGTACCGTAATGCATGATCCCGTGACCAGACACTTGGTCACTTTGAGCTCATTATGATGATGCATTACCGAGTGGGCCCAGTGATACCTCTCCGTCATACGGAGTGACAAATCCCAGTCTTGATCCATGTCAACCCAACAGACACTTTCGGAGATACCCGTAGTCTACCTTTATAGTCACCCAGTTACGTTGTGACGTTTGGTACACCCAAAGCACTCCTACGGTATCCGGGAGTTACACGATCTCATGGTCTAAGGAAAAGATACTTGACATTGGAAAAACTCTAGCAAACGAACTATACGATCTTGTGCTATGTTTAGGATTGGGTCTTGTCCATCACATCATTCTCCTAATGATGTGATCTCGTTATCAATGACATCCAATGTCCATAGTCAGGAAACCATGACTATCTGTTGATCAACGAGCTAGTCAACTAGAGGCTTACTAGGGACATGTTGGTGTCTATTATTCACACATGTATTACGATTTCGGGATAACACAATTATAGCATGAATAAAGACAATTATCATGAATAAGGAAATATAATAATAATGCTTTTATTATTGCCTCTAGGGCATATTTCCAACATCCTCCCACTTGCACTAGAGTCAATAATCTAGTTACATTGTGATGAATCGAACACCCATGGAATTCTGGTGTTGATCATGTTTTGCTCTAGGGAGAGGTTTAGTCAACGGATCTGCTACATTCAGGTCCGTATGTACTTTACAAATATCTATGTCTCCATCTTGAACATTTTCACGAATGGAGTTGAAGCGACGCTTGATGTGCCTTGTCTTCTTGTGAAACCTGGGCTCCTTGGCAAGTGCAATAGCTCCAGTGTTGTCACAGAAAAGTTTGATTGGCCCCGACGCATTGGGTATGACTCCTAGGTCGGTGATGAACTCCTTCACCCATATTGCTTCATGTGCTGCCTCCGAGGCTGCCATGTACTCCGCTTCACATGTAGATCCCGCCACGACGCTTTGCTTGCAACTGCACCAGCTTACTGCCCCACCATTCAAAATATACACATATCCGGTTTGTGACTTAGAGTCATCCAGATCTGTGTCGAAGCTAGCGTCGACGTAACCCTTTACGACGAGCTCTTCGTCACCTCCATAAACGAGAAACATTTCCTTAGTCCTTTTCAGGTACTTCAGGATATTCTTGACCGCTGTCCAGTGTTCCTTGCCGGGATTACTTTGGTACCTTCCTACCAAACTTACGGCAAGGTTTACATCAGGTCTGGTACACAGCATGGCATACATAATAGAACCTATGGCTGATGCATAGGGGATGACGCTCATCTCTTCTATATCTTCTGCTGTGGTCAGACATTGAGCTGAGCTCAATTTCATACCTTGTAACACAGGCAAGAACCCCTTCTTAGATTGATCCATATTGAACTTCTTCAATATCTTATCAAGGTATGTGCTTTGTGAAAGACCTATGAGGCGTCTCGATCTATCTCTATAGATTTTGATGCCTAATATATAAGCAGCTTCTCCAAGGTTCTTCATTGAAAAACTCTTATTCAAGTAGGCCTTGATGCTGTCCAAGAGTTCTATATCATTTCCCATCAATAGTATGTCATCCACATATAATATGAGAAATGCTACAGAGCTCCCACTCACTTTCTTGTAAACGCAGGCTTCTCCATAAGTCTGCGTAAACCCAAACGCTTTGATCATCTCATCAAAGCGAATGTTCCAACTCCGAGATGCTTGCACCAGCCCATAAATCGAGCGTTGGAGCTTGCACACCTTGTCAGCATTCTTAGGATCGACAAAACCTTCCGGCTGCATCATATACAATTCTTCCTTAAGGAAACCATTAAGGAATGCCGTTTTGACGTCCATTTGCCATATCTCATAATCGTAGAATGCGGCAATTGCCAACATGATTCGGACGGACTTTAGCTTCGCTACCGGTGAGAAAGTCTCATCGTAGTCAACCCCTTGAACTTGTCGATAACCCTTAGCGACAAGTCGAGCTTTATAGATGGTCACATTACCATCCGCGTCTGTCTTCTTCTTAAAGATCCATTTATTTTCTATGGCTCGCCGTTCAACGGGAAAGTCAGTCAAAGTCCATACTTCATTTTCATACATGGATCCTATCTCGGATTTCATGGCTTCTAGCCATTTGTCGGAATCCAGGCCCGCCATCGCTTCTTCATAGTTCGAAGGTTCACCGTTGTCTAACAACACGATTTCCAAGACAGGGTTGCCGTACCACTCTGGTGCGGAACGTGTCCTTGTGGACCTTCGAATTTCAGTAGGAGCTTGATCAGAAGTATCTTGATCATTATCATTAACTTCCTCTCTAGTCGTTGCAGGCACCTCAGGAACATTTTCTTGAGTTGCGCCATTTTCCGGTTCAAGAGGTAATACTTCATCAAGCTCTACTTTCCTCCCACTTACTTCTTTCAAGAGAAACTCTTTCTCTAGAAAGGACCCATTCTTGGCAACAAAGATCTTGCCTTCGGATCTGAGGTAGAAGGTGTACCCAATAGTTTCTTTTGGGTATCCTATGAAGACGCATTTTTCCGACTTGGGTTCGAGCTTTTCAGGTTGAAGTTTCTTGACATAAGCATCGCATCCCCAAACTTTTAGAAACGATAGCTTAGGTTTCTTCCCAAACCATAATTCATACGGTGTCGTCTCAACGGATTTCGACGGAGCCCTATTTAAAGTGAAGGCGGCAGTCTCTAAAGCATAGCCCCAAAAAGATAGCGGTAAATCGGTAAGAGACATCATAGATCGCACCATATCTAATAGAGTGTGATTACGACGTTCGGACACACCGTTACGCTGAGGTGTTCCAGGTGGCGTGAGTTGTGAAACTATTCCACATTTTCTTAAGTGTGTGCCAAATTCGTGACTCAAGTATTCTCCTCCACGATCTGATCGTAGAAACTTGATTTTCCTGTCACGTTGATTTTCAACCTCACTCTGAAATTCCTTGAACTTTTCAAAGGTTTCAGACTTGTGTTTCATTAAGTAGATATACCCATATCTACTTAAATCATCAGTGAGCGTGAGAACATAACGATAGCCACCGCGAGCCTCAACACTCATTGGACCGCACACATCAGTATGTATGATTTCCAATAAGTTGGTTGCTCGCTCCATTGTTCCTGAGAACGGAGTCTTGGTCATCTTACCCATGAGGCATGGTTCGCACGTGTCAAATGATTCATAATCAAGAGACTCTAAAAGTCCATCTGCATGGAGCTTCTTCATGCATTTGACACCTATGTGACCAAGGCGGCAGTGCCACAAGTATGTGGGACTATCATTATCAACCTTACATCTTTTGGTACTCACATTATGAACATGTGTAGTATTATGTTCGAGATTCATAAAGAATAAACCATTCACCATAGGAGCATGACCATAAAACATATCTCTCATATAAATAGAACAACCATTATTCTCGGATTTAAATGAGTAGCCATCTCGAATTAAACGAGATCCCGATACAATGTTCATGCTCAAAGCTGGCACTAAATAACAATTATTAAGGTTTAAAACTAATCCCGAAGGTAGATATAGAGGTAGCGTGCCGACGGCGATCACATTGACCTTGGAACCATTCCCGACGCGCATCGTCACCTCGTCCTTTGCCAGTTTCCGCTTATTCCGCAGCCCCTGCTTTGAGTTACAAATGTGAGCAACTGCACCGGTATCAAATACCCAGGAGCTACTACGGACACTAGTAAGGTACACATCAATTACATGTATATCACATATACCTTTTGTTTTGCCGGCCTTCTTGTCTGCTAAGTATTTAGGGCAGTTCCGCTTCCAGTGACCGCTTCCCTTGCAATAAGAGCACTCAGTCTCGGGCTTGGGTCCATTCTTTGGCTTCTTCTCGGCAGCTTGCTTGCCGGGCGCGGCAACCTCCTTGCCGTCCTTCTTGAAGTTCTTTTTACCCTTGCCTTTCTTGAACTTAGTGGCTTTATTGACCATCAACACTTGATGTTCCTTCTTGACTTCTACTTCCGCTGATTTAAGCATTGAGAACAACCCAGGAATGGTCTTTTGCATCCCCTGCATGTTGAAGTTCATCACAAAGCTCTTGTAGCTTGGTGGAAGCGACTGGAGGATTCTGTCAATGACCGCATCATCCGGGAGATTAACTCCCAGCTGAGACAAGCGGTTATGTAACCCAGACATAGTGAGTATGTGCTCACTGACAGAACTATTTTCCTCCATCTTACAGCTAAAGAACTTATCGGAGACTTCATATCTCTCGATCCGGGCATGAGCTTGAAAAACCATTTTCAGCTCTTCGAACATCTCATATGCTCCATGTCTCTCAAAACGCTTTTGGAGCCCCGGCTCTAAGCTGTAAAGCATGCCGCACTGAACGAGGGAGTAGTCGTCAACACGTGTCTGCCAAGCGTTCATAATGTCTTGGTTCTGTGGGACGGGAGCTTCACCTAGCGGTGCTTGTAGGACATAATCTTTCTTGGCAGCTATGAGGATTATCCTCAGGTTCCGGACCCAGTCCGTATAGTTGCTGCCATCGTCTTTCAGCTTGGTTTTCTCTAGGAACGCGTTGAAGTTGAGGACTACGTGGGCCATTTGATCTACAAGACATATTGTAAAATATTTTAGACTAAGTTCATGATAATTAAGTTCATCTAATCAAATTATTAATGAACTCCCACTTAGATTAGACATCCCTCTAGTCATCTAAGTATTACATGATCCGAGTTAACTAGGCCGTGTCCGATCATCACGTGAGACGGACTAGTTAACATCGGTGAACATCTTCATGTTGATCGTATCTTCTATACGACTCATGCTCGACCTTTCGGTCTTCTGTGTTCCGAGGCCATGTCTGTACATGCTAGGCTCGTCAAGTCAACCTAAGTGTTTGCATGTGTAAATCTGTCTTACACCCGTTGTATGTGAACGTCTGAATAAAACACCCGATCATCACGTGGTGTTTTGAAACAGCGAACTATCGCAACGGTGCACAGTTAGGGGGAACACTTCTTGAAATTATTACGAGGGATCATCCTATTTACTACCGTCGTTCTAAGTAAACAAGATGCAAAACATGATAAACATCACATGCAATCAAATAATAAACATGACATGATATGGCCAATATCACATAGCTCCTTTGATCTCCATCTTGGGGCTCCATGATCATCTTGTCACCGGCTTGACACCATGATCTCCATCATCATGATCTCCATCATCGTGTCTCCATGAAGTTGCTCGCCAACTATTACTTCTACTACTATGGCTAACGCCTTTAGCACTAAAGTAAAGTAATTTACATGGCGTTTCTTAATGACACGCAGGTCATATAAAAGAATAAAGACAACTCCTATGGCTCCTGCCGGTTGTCATACTCATCGACATGCAAGTCGTGATTTCTATTACAATAGCATGAACATCTCATACATCACATATAGATCATTCATCATTCATCACAACTTTGGCCATATCATATCACAAACCACTTGCTGCAAAAAACAAGTTAGACGTCCTCTAATTGATGTTGCAAGTTTTACGTGGCTGAATTTAGGGTTCTAGCAAGAACGACTTCTTACCTACGTTAAAGCCACAACGTGATTTGTCAACTTCTATTTACCCTTCATAAGGACCCTGTTCATCGAATCCGCTCCAACTAAAGTGGGAGAGACAGACACCCGCCAGCCACCTTATGCAACTAGTGCATGTTAGTCGGTGGAACCGGTCTCACGTAAGCGTACGTGTAAGGTTGGTCCGGGCCGCTTCATCCCACAATGCCGCTGAAGCAAGAAAAGACTAGTAGCGGCAAGAAAGTTGACAAATCTACGCCCACAACAAATTGTGTTCTACTCACGCAAGAAGAACTACGCATAGACCTAGCTCATGATGCCACTGTTGGGGAACGTTGCAGAAAACAAAATTTTCCTACTCGTTTCACCAAGATCCATCTAGGAGTTCATCTAGCAACGAGACATCGGATGCATCTACATACCTTTGTAGATCGCGTGCGGAAGCGTTCAAAGAACGGTGATGATGTAGTCGAACACGACGTGATCCAAATCACCGATGACCAAGCGCCGAACGGACGGCACCTCCGCGTTCAACACACGTACGGGACGGGAGAAGTCTCCTCCTTCTTGATCCAGCAAGGGGAAAGGAGAGGTTGATGAAGATCCAGCAGCACGACGGCGTGGTGGTGGATGCAGGGCGTCACAGTAGCAGGGCTTCGCCTATACTACGAGAGAGAGAGAGACGTAACGGGGAGAGAGGGAGGCGCCAGGGGCTGGTGTATGAAGTCCCTCCTCTCCCCCACTATATATAGGGGTGCTAGGGGGGGGCGCCGGCCCTAGGAGATGGAATCTCCTAGGGGGGCGGCGGCCAAGGGTGGGGGGCTTGCCCCCCAAGCAAGGGGGCGCCCCCTTTAGGGTTTCCCCTCAACCCTAGCCGCATGGGCCCTAGGAGAGTGGCGCCCCAGCCCACTTTGGGCTGGGTTCCCTCCCACTTCAGCCCATGGGGCCCCCCGGGATAGGTGGCCCCACCCGGTGGACCCCCGGGACCCTTCCGGTGGTCCCGGTACAATACCGGTGACCCCGAAACTTGTCCCGATGGCCGAAACAGCACTTCCTATATATAATTCTTTACCTCCGGACCATTCCGGAACTCCTCGTGACGTCCGGGATCTCATCCGGGACTCCGAACAACATTCGGGTTACTGCATATACATATCTTCACAACCCTAGCGTCACCGAACCTTAAGTGTGTAGACCCTACGGGTTCGGGAGACAAGCAGACATGACCGAGACGACTCTCCGGTCAATAACCAACAGCGGGATCTGGATACCCATGTTGGCTCCCACATGCTCCACGATGATCTCATCGGATGAACCATGATGTCGAGGATTCAATCAACCCCGTATGCAATTCCCTTTGTCAATCGATATGTTACTTGCCCGAGATTCGATCGTCGGTATCCCAATACCTCGTTCAATCTCGTTACCGGCAAGTCACTTTACTCGTACCGTAATGCATGATCCCGTGACCAGACACTTGGTCACTTTGAGCTCATTATGATGATGCATTACCGAGTGGGCCCAGTGATACCTCTCCGTCATACGGAGTGACAAATCCCAGTCTTGATCCATGTCAACCCAACAGACACTTTCGGAGATACCCGTAGTCTACCTTTATAGTCACCCAGTTACGTTGTGACGTTTGGTACACCCAAAGCACTCCTACGGTATCCGGGAGTTACACGATCTCATGGTCTAAGGAAAAGATACTTGACATTGGAAAAACTCTAGCAAACGAACTATACGATCTTGTGCTATGTTTAGGATTGGGTCTTGTCCATCACATCATTCTCCTAATGATGTGATCTCGTTATCAATGACATCCAATGTCCATAGTCAGGAAACCATGACTATCTGTTGATCAACGAGCTAGTCAACTAGAGGCTTACTAGGGACATGTTGGTGTCTATTATTCACACATGTATTACGATTTCGGGATAACACAATTATAGCATGAATAAAGACAATTATCATGAATAAGGAAATATAATAATAATGCTTTTATTATTGCCTCTAGGGCATATTTCCAACATCCTCCCACTTGCACTAGAGTCAATAATCTAGTTACATTGTGATGAATCGAACACCCATGGAATTCTGGTGTTGATCATGTTTTGCTCTAGGGAGAGGTTTAGTCAACGGATCTGCTACATTCAGGTCCGTATGTACTTTACAAATATCTATGTCTCCATCTTGAACATTTTCACGAATGGAGTTGAAGCGACGCTTGATGTGCCTTGTCTTCTTGTGAAACCTGGGCTCCTTGGCAAGTGCAATAGCTCCAGTGTTGTCACAGAAAAGTTTGATTGGCCCCGACGCATTGGGTATGACTCCTAGGTCGGTGATGAACTCCTTCACCCATATTGCTTCATGTGCTGCCTCCGAGGCTGCCATGTACTCCGCTTCACATGTAGATCCCGCCACGACGCTTTGCTTGCAACTGCACCAGCTTACTGCCCCACCATTCAAAATATACACATATCCGGTTTGTGACTTAGAGTCATCCAGATCTGTGTCGAAGCTAGCGTCGACGTAACCCTTTACGACGAGCTCTTCGTCACCTCCATAAACGAGAAACATTTCCTTAGTCCTTTTCAGGTACTTCAGGATATTCTTGACCGCTGTCCAGTGTTCCTTGCCGGGATTACTTTGGTACCTTCCTACCAAACTTACGGCAAGGTTTACATCAGGTCTGGTACACAGCATGGCATACATAATAGAACCTATGGCTGATGCATAGGGGATGACGCTCATCTCTTCTATATCTTCTGCTGTGGTCAGACATTGAGCTGAGCTCAATTTCATACCTTGTAACACAGGCAAGAACCCCTTCTTAGATTGATCCATATTGAACTTCTTCAATATCTTATCAAGGTATGTGCTTTGTGAAAGACCTATGAGGCGTCTCGATCTATCTCTATAGATCTAGCAACATGACTTCCAAGACAGGATTACGTACCACTCTGAAGTAGTACTCATCCTTGTCATCCCACAAGGTTTGTTAGTGACTTGATCTGAAGTTTCATGATCACTATCATAAGCTTCCACTTCAATTGGTGTAGGTGCCACAGGAACAACTCCCTGTGCTCTGCCACACACTAGTTGAAGAGACGGTTCAATAACCTCATCAAGTCTCCACCATCCTCCCACTCAATTCTTTTGAGAGAAACTTTTCCTCGAGAAAGGACCCGATTCTAGAAACAATCCCTTATTGCTTTCTGAGACAGGAGGTATACCCAACTGTTTTGGGTGTCCTATGAAGATGCATTTATCCGCTTTGGGTTCGAGCTTATCAGCCTGAAACTTTTTCACATAAGCAACCCCAAACTTTTAAGAAATGACAGCTTAGGTTTCTCTAAACCATAGTTCATACGGTGTCATCTCATCGGAATTACGTGGTGCCCTATTTAAAGTGAATGTGGTTGTCTTTAATGCCTAACCCATAAACCATCATGGTAATTCGATAAGAGACATCATGGTATGCATCATATCCAATAGGGTGCAGTTATGATGTTCGTACACACCATCACACTATGGTGTTCCAGACTGTATTAGTTGTGAAACAATTTCCACAATGTCTTAATTCTGTGCCAAACTCGTAATTTAGGTATTCATCTCTATGATCATATCATAGATATTTTATCCTCTTGTCACGACGATCTTTCAACTTCACCCTGAAATTACTTGAACCTTTCAATAATTCAAACTCGTGATTCATCAAGTAAATATACTCAACATCTACTCAAATTATCTATGAAGTAAGAGCATAACGATATCCACTACACGCCTCAGCACTCATTGGATTGCACACATCAAAATGTATTACTTCCAACAAGTTGCTTTCTAGTTCCATTTTACTGAAAACGAGGCTTTCAGTCATCTTGCCCATGTGGTATGATTTGCATGTCTCAAGTGATTCAAAATCAAGTGAGTCCAAACGGTCCATTTGCATGGAGTTTTTTCATGCATATACACCAATAGACATGGTTCGCATGTCTCAAACTTTTCAAAACGAGTGAGCCCTAAGATCCATCAACATGGAGCTTCTTCATGCGTTTTATATCGATATGACTTACGTGGCAGTGCCACAAGTAGGTGGTACTATCATTACTATCTTATATCTTTTGGCATGAACATGTGTATCACTACGATCGTGATTCAATAAACCATTTATTTAAGGTGCAAGACCATTGAAGGTATTATTCAAATAAACAGAGTAACCATTATTCTCCTTAAATGAATAACCGTATTGCGATAGACATAATCCAATCATGTCTATGCTCAACGCAAACACCAATCTCGATGGTAGAGGGAGCGTGCGATGCTTGATCATATCAACATTGGAAACACTTCCAGCACATATCGTCAGCTCTCCTTTAGCTAGTTTCCGTTTATTCCGTAGCTTTTATTTCGAGTTACTAACACTTAGCAACCGAACCGGTATCTAATACCCTGGTGCTACTAGGAGTACTAGTAAAGTACACATTAACACAATGTATATATAATATACTTCTATCAACCTTGCCAGCCTTCTCATCTACCAAGTATCTAGGGTAATTCTGCTCCAGTGGTTGTTCCCTTTATTACAGAAGCACTTAGTCTCGGGTTTGGGTTCAACCTTGGGTTTCTTCACTAGAGCAGCAGCTGAATTGCCGTTTCATGAAGTATCCCTTTGTTCCCTTTCCCTTCTTGAAACTAGTGGTTTCACCAACCATCAACAATTGATGCTCCTTCTTGATTTCTACTTTCGCGGTGTCAAACATCGCGAATATCTCAAGGATCATCATATATGTCCCTGATATATCATAGTTCATCACGAAGCTCTAGCAGCTTGGTGGCAATCACTTTGGAAAAACATCACTATCTCATCTGGAAGATTAACTCCCACTCGATTCAAATGATTGTTGTACTCAGACAATCTGAGCACAAGCTCAACAATTGAGCTTTTCTCCTTAGTTTGTAGGCTAAGAAAATCGTCGGAGGTCTCATACCTCTTGACGTGGGCACGATCCTGAAATCCCAATTTCAGCCCTCGAAACATCTCATATGTTTCGCGACGTTTTAAAACGTCTTCGGTGCCTCAACTCTAAACCGTTTAACTGAACTATCACGTAGTTATCAAAATGTGTATGTCAGATGTTCGCAACATCCACAGACAACGTTCGAGGTTCAACACACTAAGCGGTGCATTAAGGACATAAGCCTTCTATGAAGCAATGAGGACAATCCTCAGTTTACGGACCTAGTCCGCATAATTGCTACTATCAACTTTCAACTAAATTTTCTCTAGGAACATAACTAAACAGTAGAACTGAAGTGCGAGCTACGACATAATTTGCGAAGACCTTTTGACTATGTTCAGGATAATTAAGTTCATCTTATGAACTCCCACTCAGATAGACATCCCTCTAGTCATCTAAGTGATTACATGATCCGAGTCAACTAGGCCGTGTCCGATCATCACGTGAGACGGACTAGTCAACGTCGGTGAACATCTTCATGTTGATCGTATCTACCATACGACTCATGCTCGACCTTTCGGTCTTCTGTGTTCCGAGGCCATGTCTATGCACATGCTAGGCTCGTCAAGTTAACCCTAAGTGTTTTGCATGTGTAAAACTGTCTTACACCCGTTGTATGTGAACGTAAGGATCTATCACACCCGATCATCATGTGGTGCTTCGAAACGACGAACTGTAGCAACGGTGCACAGTTAGGGGAGAACACATTCTTGAAATTGTAATGAGGGATCATCTTATTTACTACCGTCGTTCTAAGAAAATAAGATGTATAAACATGATAAACATCACATTCAATCAAATAATAGTGACATGATATGGCCAATATCATATAGCTCCTTTGATCTCCATCTTGGGGCTCCATGATCATCTTGTCACGTCATCGACATGCAAGTCGTGATTCCTATTACAAGAACATGATCAATCTCATACATCACATATATCATTCATCACATCCTTTTGTCCATATCACATCACATAGCATACCCTGCAAAAACAAGTTAGACGTCCTCTAATTGTTGTTTGCATGTTTTACGTGGCTGCTATGGGTTTCTAGCAAGAATGTTTCTTACCTATGCAAAACCACAACGTGATATGCCAATTGCTATTTACCCTTCATAAGGACCCTTTTCATCGAATCCGATCCGACTAAAGTGGGAGAGACTGGCACCCGCTAGCCACCTCATGCAAATAGTGCATGTCAGTCGGTGGAACCCGTCTCACGTAAGAGTACGTGTAAGGTCGGTCCGGACCGCTTCATCCCACGATGCCGCCGAATCAAGATAAGACTAGTAATGACAAGCATATTGAACAAAATCAACGCCCACAACTACTTTGTGTTCTACTCGTGCATAGAAACTACGCAATAGACCTAGCTCATGATGCCACTGTTGGGGAACGTAGCAGAAATTCAAAATTTTCCTACGTGTCACCAAGATCTATCTATGGAGAAACCAGCAACGAGGGGAAGGAGAGTGCATCTACATACCCTTGTAGATCGCTAAGCGGAAGCGTTCAAGTGAACGGGGTTGATGGAGTCGTACTCGTCGTGATCCAAATCACCGGAGATCCTAGTGCCGAACGGACGGCACCTCCGCGTTCAATACACGTACAGCCCGACGACGTCTCCCATGCCTTGATCCAGCAAGGAGAGAGGGAGAGGTTGAGGAAGACTCCATCCAGTAGCAGCACAACGGCGTGGTGGTGATGGAGGAGCGTGGCAATCCTGCAGGGCTTCGCCAAGCACCGCAGAAGAGGAGGAAGAGGTGTTAGAGAGAGAGAAGGAGGTAACCAAAGGCATGGATGAAAAGCCCTCCTTCCCCCACTATATATAGGAGGGCCAAGGGGGGCGCCGGCCCTAGGAGATCCAATCTCCTAGGGGGGCGGCGGCCAGGGAGGTTTCCCTCCCCCCCAAGGCACCTAGGAGGTGCCTTCCATTATTGGGACTCTTCCCTTTTGTGAAACCCTAGGCGCATGGGCCCCTTGGGGCTGGTGCCCTTGGCCCATGTAGGCCAAGGCGCACCCCCTATAGCCCATGTGCCCCCTCGGGGCAGGTGGCCCCACCCGGTGGGCCCCCGGGACCCTTCCGGTGGTCCCGGTACAATACCGATAACCCCAAAACTTGTCCCGATGGCCGAAATGGCACTTCCTATATATAATTATTTACCTCCGGACCATTCCGGAACTCCTCGTGACGTCCGGGATCTCATCCGGGACTCCGAACAACATTCGGTAACCACATACAAACTTCCTTTATAACCCTAGCGTCATCGAACCTTAAGTGTGTAGACCCTACGGGTTCGGGAGACATGCAGACATGACCGAGACGTTCTGCGGTCAATAACCAACAGCGGGATCTGGATACCCATGTTGGCTCCCACATGTTCCACGATGATCTCATCGGATGAACCACAATGTCAAGGACTTAATCAATCCCGTATACAATTCCCTTTGTCTAGCGGTACGATACTTGCCCGAGATTCGATCATCGGTATCTCGATACCTTGTTCAATCTCGTTACCGGCAAGTCTCTTTACTCGTTCCGTAACACATCATCCCGTGATCAACTCCTTGATCACATTGTGCACATTATGATGATGTCCTACCAAGTGGGCCCAGAGATACCTCTCCGTCACACGGAGTGACAAATCCCAGTCTCGATTCGTGCCAACCCAACAGACACTTTCGGAGATACCCGTAGTGTACCTTTATAGCCACCCAGTTACGTTGTGACATTTGGCACACCCAAAGCACTCCTACGGCATCCGGGAGTTGCACAATCTCATGGTCTAAGGAAATGATACTTGACATTAGAAAAGCTTTAGCATACGAACTACACGATCTTTGTGCTAGGCTTAGGATTGGGTCTTGTCCATCACATCATTCTCCTAATGATGTGATCCCGTTATCAATGACATCCAATGTCCATGGTCAGGAAACCGTAACCATCTATTGATCAACGAGCTAGTCAACTAGAGGCTTACTAGGGACATGATGTTGTCTATGTATCCACACATGTATCTGAGTTTCCTATCAATACAATTATAGCATGGATAATAAACGATTATCATGAACAAGGAAATATAATAATAATCAATTTATTATTGCCTCTAGGGCATATTTCCAACAATCGGTATGTTACTTGACCGAGATTCAATCATCGGTATCTCAATACCTAGTTCAATCTTGTTACCGGTAAGTCTCTTTACTCGTTCCGTAATACATCATCCCGCAACTAACTCATTAGTTGCAATGCTTGCAAGGCTTATAGTGATGTGCATTATAGAGTGGGCCCAGAGATACCTCTCTGACAATCGGAGTGACAAATCCTAATCTCGAAATACGCCAACCCAACAAGTACCTTCGGAGACACCTGTAGAGCACCTTTATAATCACCCAGTTACGTTGTGACGTTTTGTGGCACACAAAGTGTTCCTCCGGTAAACGGGAGTTGCATAATCTCATAGTCATAGGAACATGTATAAGTCATGAAGAAAGCAATAGCAACAAACTAAATGATCAAGTGCTAAGCTAACGGAATGGGTCATGTCAATCACATCATTCTCCTAATGATGTGATCCCGTTAATCAAATGACAACTCATGTAAATGGCTAGGAAAGATAACCATCTTTGATCAACGAGCTAGTCAAGTAGAGGCATACTAGTGACACTCTGTTTGTCTATGTATTCACACAAGTATTATGTTTCCGGTTTACAATTCTAGCATGAATAATAAACATTTATCATGATATAAGGAAATAAATAATAACTTTATTATTGCCTCTAGGGCATATTTCCTTCAGTCTCCCACTTGCACTAGAGTCAATAATCTAGATTACACAGTAATGATTCTAACACCCATGGAATCTTAGTGCTGATCATGTTTTGCTCGTGGAAGAGGCTTAGTTAACGGGTCTGCAACATTCAGATCCGTATGTATCTTGCAAATTTCTATGTCTCCCACCTGGACTAGATCCCGGATGGAATTGAAGCGTCTCTTGATGTGCTTAGTTCTCTTGTGAAATCTGGATTCCTTCGCCAAGGCAATTGCACCAGTATTGTCACAAAAGATTTTCATTGGACCCGATGCACTAGGTATGACACCTAGATCGGATATGAACTCCTTCATCCAGACTCCTTCATTTGCTGCTTCCAAAGCAGCTATGTACTCCGCTTCACACGTAGATCCCACCACGACGCTTTGTTTAGAACTGCACCAACTGACAGCTCCACCATTCAATATAAATACGTATCCGGTTTGCGATTTAGAATCGTCCGGATCAGTGTCAAAGCTTGCATTGACGTAACCATTTACGACTAGCTCTTTGTCACCTCCATAAATGAGAAACATATCCTTAGTCCTTTTCAGGTATTTCAGGATGTTCTTGAGCGCTGTTGAAAGGATCGATATGGTTGACTAGAGGGGGGGGGGTGAATAGGCAACTACCAATTTTTACTTTACTTTACCAAATTAAACTTTGCATCAAAGTAGGTTGTCTAGATGTGCAACTAGGTGAGCAACCTTTATGATGCAATGACAACAAGCATACAAGCAAGCAAGAGAAGTAACACTAAAGAGCTTGCACAAGTAAAGGTAAGAGATAACCAAGAGTGGATCCGGTGAAGAAGAGGATGTGTTACCGAAGTTCCTTCCTTTTGAGGGGAAATACGTCTCCGTTAGAGCGGTGTGGAGGCACAATGCTCCCCAAGAAGCCACTAGGGCCACCGTATTCTCCTCACACCCTCACACAATGCGAGATGCCGTCATTCCACTATTGGTGCCCTTGAAGGCGGCGACCGAACCTTTACAAACAAGGTTGGAGTAATCTCCACAACTTAATCGGAGGCTCCCAACGAAACCACGAAGCTTCACCACAATGGACTATGGCTCCGTGGTGACCTCAACCGTCTAGGGTGCTCAAACACCCAAGAGTAACAAGATCCGCTAGGGATGAGTGGGGGAATCGAAAATCCCTTGGTGGAAGTGTAGATCGGGGCCTTCTCAACCACTCCCGAGAAAATCAACAAGATTGATTGGCTAGAGAGATAGATCGGGCAAAAATGGAGCTTGGAGCATTTAATGGAGCTTGAGTAATAAATGGAGCTTGGGGAGGAAGAGGTAGGTCAAAGAGAAGAAGGGGACTCCCTTTTATAGTGGGGGCAACAATCCAACCGTTGCCCCCCACCAACCAGCCCCGCACAGGGCGGTACTACCGCTGAGAGGGGGCGGTACTACCGCCAGGACAGCGGTACTGCCGCGCCAGCTAGCGGCACTGCCGTGCAGAGGAGACTAGTAGGGAATAGGACCCCAAACGCGGTACTACCACAGTGGTAGGGGCGGTACTAACGCTCCTGGAATGGTACTACCGCCTCTACAAACGCAACTAGTGCCGCAAAACCCGACATGAGAAAAAGACCCCTCTAGTCGAGGCGGTAGGAGCCACACAGCCCAGCGGTACTATGGCAGCGGGGTCAAGGGCGGTACTACCGCCGTGGAACGGTACTGCCGCTTGTGACCCTTCGGCCGTACTACCGCTGGCAGGGCGGTACTACCGCTGGGGCACATAAGAGAGAGAGAGAGAATCTCTCCAAAGAGGCTGAGGACGAGGCGGAGGTGCCAGGCACCCCAGCGGTACTACTGCTATGGAGCCACGAGCGGTATTGCCGCTTGGCTCCTCAGCGGTACTACCGCTGGGTTGCGCGGTACTGCCGCTTGGACCCAGACAGGACAAGGAAGAGAGAAGAGATCTCTACAATGGAATGGAGAAGCTCAGAGGGTGAGAAGCTAATGTGTACGTGATGATTCCACCCATGCAATACCCAGCGGACCCCCTCTTGATAGTATGGTGCCCTCTACACAACTAGTCCACCGAGAAAGAAACGAAAGAGCTACACCGTCTTGAAATACACTCCGAGGGGAAGAAAACGTCTCGTGCCAGGGAAGAATCTGTGAATAATTCAAAGCACAAGATTAGTCCGCAAACATGTTGTCATCAATCACCAAAACCACCTTGAGAGAGATATGCCGTAACAATCTCCCCCTTTTTGGTGGATTGATGACAACTAGGGATTTGCGCAAGGAAAAGAAATAAACGAAGAAAACTAAGAACTACAAAATATAGACGGGCTCCCCCAGAATGTGTGCACCTAGATAGTGGAGCATTCAGAAAGCAAAACACACACATTCGGATCAACACTCCCCCTATATTTTATAGTCCAACAATACTAAGCACAAGATATATGAGAGAAGAGAATAAACAGGACAAGCATGCATCTCATAATAAACTACAGTACTGAATAGACATAAGTAATAAGGTAGCGATAGGGAGCATATGTCTCACACCATATGTCTAGAACTTAGGTCTCACAGGCACCAAACCAAACCAAATAAAGACACCGAGAGAACACACAAGAAACCACAATACGACTCAAAGCGCGGCAACAACACAAATCCCTACACTCTCTCCCCCTTTGGCAGCGAGACGCCAAAAAGGGCAAAGAGTGACGCTACGACTCCAGGTGATGGGAAGATGAAGATCTCGAACATCACATCTCTGCATCTTCATCGTGGGTCGAAAACTGCTCGGCATCAGAGTCGGTCCAAGGGAAATGCTGATGAATCCATTCCTCCTCTTCAGTGATCTGACCCTCAGACCCACTGGTAACTGTTGCTCCCATCTGACGCATGAGCTCCTTGTGGCGCGTCCTGGCATGCTTCTCCGCCACATGAGTCATGTACTGACCATGAGACTCCATGCAGAAAAGCTTCTTCATCTTGCGTTTAAGCTTCTGTGCCCACGACGGTTCTGTACTAGAGGGCCCAAAGTCCTCCTCATGATAATCAGTAGCAGCCCCACCCTCGGTCCCCATGGCAGCAGCAGCAGACGGATCCCCCATGGTAGCAGCAGCAGACGGACCCCCTGTGTGAGGCGCTGGGGTGGTCCAATTGTCCTTCTTCCTCAGACGCTTGATCTCATGAGAAACCAAGTCTCCAGTCTCTAGCAACACTCTGGGATAGGTCTGTGCCCAGGCCCTCTCAATGAGCCTCATGATGAATGGACCATATATCGGGCACTTGCGCTTAGACACGGCAGAGAGAAGTTCAGACCACATGACATGAGAGATATCCAGGCTCTCTCCAGTGCTTGCTTCCTTCTCATGCTGACAGAAAAGGAGCATGTCCACGAGGTAAGAGTGGAGCATATCCAGATTCCCGATCTGAGGGAAGAGAGTCTCACGGAAGATGCGATGAAGAATGTCCAGATACGAAGACATCTCATAGGTCTTCTTCTCAGTTACTGGGTGAACTTTCACAGTGCAGTAGGGCCAAAGGGCTTGCTTGTGGGTGGACGTAGCATTGCGGTGAGGGCGGAAACCGACAGGAGTCTCAAGCCTGTGATCCACCACATAAAGTAACTCCATGAAAGCCTTCCACTTGACGGAAAGCAGCTTGCCATTGGTCATCCATGTCAGAGTCCTGTCGACATCTGTCCCAAGATGGACGGTGGCATAGAATTGAGCCACCAAATCCGCATCGAAATCCTTGTTGAATTGCATGATCCTGAGAATGTTCAGCTGAGTGCACATCTGAAGGGCTTCGCCAAAGTACTTCGGGTCCTTCTCCATAGCATCAGTGTCAATGGAGCGAACATCAACAAAGAGATTCTTCTTGGCCTTGATCACATCAAAGTAGATGGCAAACTGAAAACGGTTCCAGAACGGGCGGTTGACCAAAGTGGGTTCTTGGTCCACCGCATAGGGGTTGCGGCGACGCTTCTCCCAAAACTCCTTGTTGGTCATCTCAGTCACAGTCTTCCCTTTTGGCTTGTTGGCGGATCTCTTCGATTGCTGAGGAGGTGGAGGAACACTTGCAGATGCACTTGCTGGAGGCGGTTGGGTGCTCGAGGAACCACCGGCTGGCTCTGAGGTGCGGTAGCGTTTTGATGTAGCACGCCCGGGGTTGATACGGCGACCTTGCTGCTCGGAATGGTCATCACCTGGAGCCAAACACAAGAACACGCAAAACAACCAGAAAGAACGAGCATAAGCCAACAAACACAACAAAAATGATCAAGGTAAGGCAGGAATATGATGGAATTTGACATGCAGCGGTAGTACCGTGACATGCCCGCGGTAGTACCACCCCAAGCGGTAGTACCGCCCCAAAGAGAGCGGTAGTACCGCTCGAGGTCAAGCGGTAGTACCGCTCCAACGAGAGCGGTAGTACTGCTTGAGGCGGAGAAACAACAGTTCCCTACCGCACGAGGCGGAGAAACAGCGGTTTCCTACTACCATGGTCAGATCCGGCACTACCGGCCTGCCAAATTCAAAAATATTCCTACCAAACTCTAATCGAGATAGTCTAGTTGCCTTCTCCAACCAACTCAAGCCTAGATTTAGCCAAAAATCTAGAGATGCAACCACCATTGCCCCTAAGAAACAAGATCTGAAAACGAGACAAAAGGAAAGAAGGAACAGGGGCAATACCGGCATCCATGGCAAGAGAACGGGGTGGGGATCGACTCCACCAAAGGAAATGGAGAGGGACGCCCCGGAGACGGAGATCCGCCGGAGCCCTCCCGCGGCGAGTGGAGGCTGGAGAGAGGAAGAGGAAAGAGGGGGCGAAGTGAATGGGTATGGGGGAGAAGAAACCTCCCCCTGCCCCGACTTAACCCCCTGGTCCCGTCTCTCAGCGGTAGTACCGTGCTGGGGGCGGTAGTACCGCGCACCACCAACGGTAGTACCGCCCAGCACGCCAAGGCAACCAAACAAACAAGGCTTTTGCTCCAAGGAAAGACAAAAACGGCAAGAAAAAGAGCACACCAGCAAACGACCAAGACACGCCTCTTCAAAAGAGGGCAGTGGCCGAGGCCACCTATGTTTGAGTCAAAAGGTATGGCGCCGCGAAGATTTTAACCTTGGGCCCATGACCAAAACTCGTCTTTGAAGCACAAGTACCATCAACAATGGCTAAAGTGAAAGACTTGATCAATTTATGCATAATGGGGGGAGGGAGAGTTCATTGAGAGAACAACACTCCCCCTATGTCCATGCCTACACCTAAACTAGACAACAAAATGAGCATGGTGGGGTGTGCAAGGGTTCAAGCCACATTGCTCGAATCAATGATATTTAGCTCATGCCTTAACTCATGAAATCTTGCTTCATCCAAGGGCTTCATGAAAATATCTGCAAGGTTGTCATGAGTGTTGACATAGTTGAGCTCGATCTCTCCTCGCTAATGTGATCCCGGATGAAGTGATACCGAATCTCAATATGCTTCATCTTGAAGTGTTGCACCGGGTTGAGAGAGATCTTGATGGCACTTTCATTGTCACACCAAAGAGGCACTTTGTCACAAGTGACACTGTAATCCTTTAAAGTTTGCCTCATCCATAGGAGTTGTGCACAACAACTACCGGCGGCAACATACTCCGCCTCAGCGGACGAGAGAGACACACAACTTTGCTTTTTGGAAGACCAACTTACCAAAGAGCAACCAAGGAATTGGCACCCTCCGGAAGTGGACTTCCTATCCACTTTGTCTCCCGCCCAATCGGAATCCGAGTACCCTACAAGCTTGAAGTTTGATCCTCTTGGGTACCATAAGCCAAAGTTTGGGGTATGAGCCAAATATCGAAAGATTCATTTGACCGCCACATAGTGACTTTCCTTAGGTGCGGCTTGAAACCGTGCACAAATTCCCACACTCAACATGATGTCCGATCTAGATGCACAAAGGTAAAGCAAGGATCCAATCATGGAACGCTATACCTTTTGATCCACCACTTTACCATTGGGATCTAAGTCAAGTTGGCACTTGGTGGGCATTGGAGTGGAAGCCGGCTTGACGTCACTTAGCTTGAATCTCTTAAGCATGTCTTGAGTGTATTTGGATTGATTGATGAAGGTTCCTTCTCTTCTTTGCTTCACTTCGAACCCTAGAAAGAACTTCAACTCTCCCATGGAGGACATCTCAAACTTTGAGGTCATGAGAGCGGCAAATTCCTCATTGAAAGCTTTGTTAGGAGAACCAAAGATAATATCATCAACGTATAATTGGCACACAAACAACTCCCCTTTGACCTTCTTAGTAAAAAGAGTGGGGTCGATTAGCCCAACTTCAAAACTACGGTCTTGTAACAACTCGGTAAGGTGGTCATACCACGCACGTGGGGCTTGTTTAAGGCCATAGAGTGCCTTATCGAGTTGATACACATGATCGGGAAAGTAGGGATCCTCGAACCCGGGGGGTTGCTTGACGTAAACCAACTCATTAATAGGACCATTAAGAAAAGCACTCTTCACATCCATTTGTTGTAACTTAAAGTTATGATGAGAAGCATATGCAATCAACATGCGAATGGATTCAAGATGAGCAACGGGAGCAAAGGTTTCACCGTAGTTGATACCCTCGACTTGGGAGTAGCCTTGTGCTACCAAACGAGCCTTGTTGCGAATGATAATCCCATGGGCATCTTGCTTGTTCTTAAATATCCACTTGGTTCCTATGACATTGTGATTCCCGGTCGGTCTTGGCACCAATATCCACACTTTGTTGCGCTCGAAGTTGTTGAGTTCTTCATGCATGGCATTGAGCCAATCCGGATCTTCTAGCGCTTCATAGACCTTGTGGGGTTCCACACAAGAGACAAACGCGTGATGCTCACAATAATTTGCTAATTGTCTACGAGTGCTTACCCCCTTTCTTAAGCTTCCAAGCACATTCGTCATGAGATGATCCTTGGTGGAGAGCTTGGAAGCAACCTTGGCGGCACGACGCTCTAATTCCTCCTCGGGGGAGAGACGAGGAGTGGTCACTTGATCATCTTGAGCGTCGTCTTGGGCTTGTTCTTGTTCTTAAACTTGCTCGGAGGAGAGAACTTGACCTTGGGCATCACTTGATGTGTCAACACCGTCTTGAGCGTGATCTTGCCCTTGGTCATGTTCTTGAAGATGAGGGCCTTCATGTTGAACTTTGGAAGCGTGTGGGCCTTGGGTTGGTGATGGCTCCACTTGAGTGGAGCTTTGTCCTTCTCCTTCGGCCAAAAGGGGTTCCTCAATGGGTAGGATAAAGCCAACACCCATTCTTCTTATGGCTTGGGGAGGAATTTCATCACCTACATCACAAGTGCCACTTTGCTCCACTTGGGAGCCGTTATTCTCATCACACTCCACGTTACACGTCTCCTCAATAAGTCCCGTGGATTTATTGAGGACACGGTAAGCATGAGAGTTTGTAGCATAGCCAACAAATATGCCCTCATAAGCTCTGCCTCAAATTTAGACAACCGAACACCTTTCTTGAGAATGAAACACTTACACCCGAATACCCGGAAGTACTTGAGGTTGGGCTTGTTACCGGTGAGTATCTCGTATGGAGTCTTGTTCAAGCCCTTGCGGAGGTAGAGCCGATTGGATGCATGACACGCGGTGTTGATGGCTTCGGCCCAAAAGCTGTATGGAGACTTGAACTCCGCCATCATGGTCCTTGCCGCATCCATCAATGTCCGGTTCTTCCTCTCTGCAACACCGTTTTGTTGAGGGGTGTAGGGTGCGAAATATTGATGCTTGATTCCCTCATCACTAAGAAACTCATCCAGGGTGTAGTTCTTGAACTCGGTGCCGTTGTCACTTCTTATTGTCAAGATCTTTGCATTGTGTTGACGTTGTGCTTCATTTGCAAAGTCAATGACGGTTTGTTGGGTCTCGCTCTTCCTCTTGAAGAAATACACCCACGTGTACCTTGAGTAGTCATCCACAATCACCAAGCAATACTTCCTACCTCCAAGACTATCGAAGGATGGAGGCCCAAAGAGATCCATGTGAAGGAGCTCCAAAGGATGGAGGCCTCTTTGAATAAATGATAGTCGTGGGAGGGTGAGCCTTCTCATGTAGCTTTCCTTCGATACAGGCACTGCAAGCACGATCTTTAGCAAAACTAACATTCGTTAGTCCACGGACATGGTCCCCCTTGAGGAGACTTTGCAAAGATCTCATATTGACATGGGCTAAACGGCGATGCCAAAGCCATCCTACATCAACTTTATCCATTAGGCATGTCGCAGTCTTAGTGGGTCGCTCCGAAAAGTTAATCACATATAGACCGTTCTCGACATGCCCAACAAAAGCTACTTTAAGAGTCTTGCTCCACAAGAGGGCCACGGTATCGATATCAAAGAAAGTGGCAAAACCCATGATTGCAAGTTGACGAACGGAAAGTAAATTGTATGCAAGGGACTCAACAAGCATGACCTTCTCGATTGTGAGATCATGAGAAATGACCACCTTGCCAAGTCTCAATACCTTCGAAGATGAGGCGTCACCCCTCTCGACATAGGTGGGCATAGATGGAACCTTGTGCACATCCACCACCAAGTCCTTGCTTCCGGTCATATGATTTGTGGCTCCGCTATCGAGCAACCATGATCCCCCACTGGAAGCAAACACCTACAAGAGATCAATGCTTGGCTTTAGGTACCCACTTTGTAATGGGTCCTTTGATGTTAGTAACAAGGGTTTTTGGAACCCAAATAGACCATTCAATGTATTAATGAGGAGAACCAACAAATTTGGCATAAACATGCCCATCACTAGCACGGCATAACACATAAGAAGGATTAAAATCGCCGGCTTTATCGGGAGGGGTGACATTGCCCTTCTTGACATTGTTCTTCTTCTTCTCCTCGGAGGCACTCTCTCCCTCCTTCACAAAGGTTTGCATGAGAGGAGGAGGTCATTTGGTCTTGTCATTCTTCTTCTTGTTCTTGGAGTCGGGCACGTACCCAACCCCTTCCTTGGCCACAACTCCCTTTTGGTTGATCAAGAGATCGTTGAGGTTCTTCTTGCCTTGTATGCAAGTCGCAAGACCTCTCTCAAGTTGCCCCTTTAGCTTAGCGTTCTCCTCAAAGAGATGCACATGCTCACAACACGGGTTAGTAGCATTTGCATTATCAATTAACATCATACGAGGGAAAGTGGCTTTTTCCTTGGTTAGCTTTACTTGAAGTTGATCATGAGACTCTTTGAGGCTAGCATGAGCACCCTTCAAGACCTTGTGAGCCTTGTCAAGTAGATCAAACTCCTCTTTGAGTCTAGCAAGATCAACCTCAAGTTCGGCCTTCTCGGAGTTTAGCACATGAGAAACTATGAGGACATGATCATAATCTTTCTTTAACTTAGCATGATCAACGTTGTGTGACTCCTCAAGAGCCAAACGAAGACCACGCTCTTCCTCAAGAGCATTGGAAAGATCCGAAATCTCATCGGCATAGTCACGACTATGCCCTTCCATCTTAGTGATGGTGTCTTCGTGAGCCTCGATCATGTCATTGGCTTCACCAAGTTGTTCCAAGAGAGCAACAAAGTGCTTCTTGGATTTTCCCTTGAGTTTGCCCATAAAAGCCTCAAACTCGTTAGCCTCCACATTAGCTCCCTCAAGTTCATTAATGCTATCCGTCGGAGAAGGATGATTAATGATGGTAGTTTTGATATTGGGGGTTACCTTGTTGGTGGCTTTAGCCATGACGCACTTGGCGGTGATGCTCTCATTGGGTGAGTCGAAGAGAGACACCCGTGAAGTCGTTGCAATGGAAACGGAGGCCATGGCAACCGACTCATCATCTTCATCATTGTCATCATCCTCATTGTACTCTTCTTGTACAACCAATGCCTTGGGAGGAGTCTTCTTGGTGAAGTTGTTCTTGTTCGGGAATGACTTGGCCTTGTCCTTTCGGATGAGCTTGCCACCATTGTCTTCCCTCTTCTCATACGGGCATTCCGCAACAAAATGACTCACGTTGCCGCAATTTTAGAAAGTCCTTACACGTTGCTTCCCCTCGTGCCACTCGAGTTGTTTTTGCTAAAGTTTGGCCTCGAGTTTTTCTTGCTCCAAAATTGCCTTGAAGCAAGTGCCATGTGTTCATGATATGCATACTTCGTATCTTCGGGGTTGCTCTCCTCTTCTTCCTCTTCTTCTTATTCAACAGTGAGCTTGGCCTTCAATGCAAGGTTAGGCTTCTTTGCCCATTGAGAACGGAGCACCGCATTGTCGGCGGTCTTGTCCAAAATGTTCATGGCCACAAACTCATCCAACACTTCGCTTGAGGTCAAAGTGTGGAAGTCCGGTCTTTGATGAATGACGGAGGACATGGCCTTGTGATAGAGCATCATTGCCATGAGGAATTTGCGCTTGATCCAATTGTCATCCGTGTCCTTGCTCCCGTGATCTCGTAGTGAGACCGCGAGTTTGGTTACTCTCCGATAAAGCCCACGAGGTTCTTCATCTTCTTTCATTGCAAACTCATCAGCCTCATCTTGTACCACTTCATAGTTGGAGCGTTGAATGCTTGCGCTTCCCCGGTAGAGAGAGACAACACAATGCCATGCATCTTTGGCCAAGGTGAAGGGACGAAGATGAGGTAGGTCTTCGGGTGGAATTGCATCTTGAATGATGAAGAGAGCATTATCATTGAATTGATTGTCCGCGGCTTCTCGAGGAGTGAAGTTGCTTGGATCATGTGTATAGAAACCTTCTTCAATGATTCTCCAAAGGTTAGTGTTCACATGATTTAAATGATGTTTAAAGCGGTAAACCCAAGAATCAAAATCCTCATTTTTCACAATCTTAGGAGGAGGACCGGCATGATTCAAATGAGTGGAAGGAACCGGTCCACCATAAACAAGTGGTGGTTCCACATGGGCAAAGATGCCGGTGCCATTCTTACCACTAGAAGAAGGGGCCTTTTCACTACTAGCTTCCCCCTTGTCGGGGATAGCATCCGTCACCTTGTTGGCGTGGTCACTCACTTTCAACGGTGCGGTGGATAGTTTAAGCCCCTCAAGAAATTTAGTAAACATGCTTTCAACTTCGGTCGTCATGGAGGTTTTCAATGTCTCCAAGGCCACATTGAACTCCTCACGAGAGACCGAGGTTCCCCCATTGCCCGTAGATGAGATCGGATTCACACCGGAGTGTTCCTCCACACCATCTACGGTATCAACCATACTCTTTGGACGGTAAAGTCCTTAATAAAGAGACGAGGCTCTGATACCAATTGAAAGGATCGATATGGTTGACTATAGGGGGGGTGAATAGGCAACTACCAATTTTTACTTTACTTTACCAAATTAAACTTTGCATCAAAGTAGGTTGTCTAGATGTGCAACTAGGTGAGCAACCTTTATGATGCAATGAAAACAAGCATACAAGCAAGAAAGAGAAGTAACACTAAAGAGCTTGCACAAGTAAAGGTAAGAGATAACCAAGAGTGGATCCGGTGAAGACGAGGATGTGTTACCGAAGTTCCTTCCTTTTGAGGGGAAGTACGTCTCCGTTAGAGCGGTGTGGAGGCACAAAGCTCCCCAAGAAGCCACTAGGGCCACCGTATTCTCCTCACGCCCTCACACAATGCGAGATGCCGTGATTCCACTATTGGTGCCCTTGAAGGCGGCGACCGAACCTTTATAAACAAGGTTGGGGCAATCTCTGTTGGGGAACGTAGTAATTTCAAAAAATTTCCTATGCACACGCAAGATCATGGTGATGCATAGCAACGAGGGAAGAGTGTGATCTACATACCCTTGTAGACCGACAGCGGAACCTTTATGACAACGCGGTTGATGTAGTCGTACGTCTTCACGGCCCGACCGATCAAGCACCGAAACTACGGCACCTCCGAGTTCTAGCACACGTTCAGCTCGATGACGATCCCCGGACTCCGATCCAGCAAAGTGTCGGGGAAGAGTTCCGTCAGCACGACGGCGTGGTGACGATCTTGATGTACTACCGTCGCAGGGCTTCGCCTAAGCACCGCTACAATATTATCGAGGATTATGGTGGAAGGGGGCACCGCACACGGCTAAGAATATGATCACGTGGATCAACTTGTGTGTCTAGGGGTGCCCCCTGCCCCCGTATATAAAGGATCAAGGGGAGGAGGCCAGCCGGCCCCTATGGTGCGCCAAGGAGGAGTCCTCCTCCTAGTAGGAGTAGGACTCCTACTAGGAGGGGGGAAGAAGTGGGGAGGGAGAAGGAAAGGGGGGCGCTGCCCCCCCTCTCCTAGTCCAATTCGGACCAGGGGGAGGAGGCGCGCGGCCCACCTTTGGCTGCCCCTCTCTCTCTCCACTAAGGCCCATATGGCCCATTACTTCTCCCGGGGGGTTTCGGTAACCCTCCGGCTCTCCGGTTTTCTCCGAAATCACCCGGAACACTTCCGGTGTCCGAATATAGCCGTCCAATATATCAATCTTTATGTATCGACCATTTCGAGACTCCTCGTCATGTTCGTGATCACATCCGGGACTCCGAACTAACTTCGGTACATCAAAACTCATAAACTCATAATATAACTGTCATCGAAACCTTAAGCGTGCGGACCCTACGGGTTCGAGAACAATGTAGACATGACCGAGACACGTCTCCGGTCAATAACCAATAGCGGAACCTGGATGCTCATATTGTCTCCTAGATATTCTACGAAGATCTTTATCGGTCAGACCGCATAACAACATACGTTGTTCCCTTTGTCATCGGTATGTTACTTGCCCGAGATCCGATCGTCGGTATCTCAATACCTAGTTCAATCTCGTTACCGGCAAGTCTCTTTACTCGTTTCATAATACATCATCTTGCAACTAACTCATTAGTTGTAATGCTTGCAAGGCTTATGTGATGTGCATTACCGAGAGGGCCCAGAGATACCTCTCCGACAATCGGACTGACAAATCCTAATCTCGAAATACGCCAACCCAACATTCACCTTTGGAGACACCTGTAGAGCTCCTTTATAATCACCCAGTTACGTTGTGACGTTTGGTAGCACACAAAGTGTTCCTCCGGTAAACGGGAGTTGCATAATCTCATAGTCATAGGAACATGTATAAGTCATGAAGAAAGCAATAGCAACATACTAAACGATCGGGTGCTAAGCTAATTGAATGGGTCATGTCAATCACATCATTCTCCTAATGATGTGATCCCATTAATCAAATGACAACACATGTCTATGGTTAGGAAACATAACCATCTTCGATTAACGAGCTAGTCAAGTAGAGGCATACTAGTGACGTTTGGTTTGTCTATGTATTCACACAAGTATTATGTTTCCGGATAATACAATTCTAGCATGAATAATAAACTTTTATCATGATATAAGGAAATAAAATAATAACATTATTATTGCCTCTAGGGCATATTTCCTTCAGTCTCCCACTTGCACTAAAGTCAATAATCTAGATTACACAGTAATGATTCTAACACCCATGGAGTTTTGGTGCTGATCATGTTTTGCTCGTGGAAGAGGCTTAGTCAACGGGTCTGCTATATTCAGATCCGTATGTATCTTGCAAATCTCTATGTCTCCCACCTGGACTAGATCCCGGATGGAATTGAAGCATCTCTTGATGTGCTTGGTTCTCTTGTGAAATCTGGATTCCTTTGCCAAGGCAATTGCACCAATATTGTCACAAAAGATTTTCATTGGACCCGATGCACTAGGTATGACACCTAGATCGGATATGAACTCCTTCATCCAGACTCCTTCGTTTGCTGCTTCCGAAGCAGCTATGTATTCCGCTTCACATATAGATCCCGCCATAACGCTTTGTTTAGAACTACACCAACTAACAGCTCCACCATTTAATGTAAACACGTATCCGGTTTGCGATTTAGAATCGTCTGGATCAGTGTCAAAGCTTGCATCAACATAACCATTTACGATGAGCTCTTTGTCACCTCCATATATGAGAAACATATCCTTAGTCCTTTTCAGGTATTTCAGGATGTTCTTGACCACTGTCCAGTGATCCACTCCTGGATTACTTTGGTACCTCCCTGCTAGACTTATAGCAAGACACACATCAGGTCTGGTACACAGCATTGCATACATGATAGAGCCTATGGCTGAATCATAGGGAACATCTTTCATTTTCTCTCTATCTTCTGCATTGGTCGGACTTTGAGTCTTACTCAATTTCACACCTTGTAACACAGGCAAGAATCCTTTCTTTGCTTGATCCATTTTGAACTTTTTCAAAACTTTGTCAAGGTATGTGCTTCGTGAAAGTCCAATTAAGCGCCTCGATCTGTCCCTATAGATCTTGATGCCCAATATGTAGGCAGCTTCACCGAGGTCTTTCATTGAAAAACTTTTATTCAAGTATCCTTTTATGCTATCCAGAAATTCTATATCATTTCCGATTAGTAATATGTCATCTACATATAATATCAGAAATGCTACAGAGCTCCCACTCACTTTCTTGTAAATACAGGCTTCTCCAAAAGTCTGTATAAAACCAAATGCTTTGATCACACTATCAAAGCGTTTATTCCAACTCCGAGAGGCTTGCACCAGTCCATAAATGGATCACTGGAGCTTGCACACTTTGTTAGCTCCCTTTGGATCGACAAAACCTGACAGCTGCATCATATACAACTCTTCTTGCAAAAATCCATTCAGGAATGCAGTTTTGACATCCATTTGCCAAATTTCATAATCATAAAATGCGGCAATTGCTACCATGATTCGGACAGACTTAAGCATCACTACGGGTGAGAAGGTCTCATCGTAATCAATCCCTTGAACTTGTCGAAAACCTTCCGCAACAAGTCGAGCTTTATAGATAGTAACATTACCGTCAGCGTCAATCTTCTTCTTGAAGATCCATTTATTTTCAATGGCTTGCCGATCAACGGGCAAGTCAACCAAAGTCCACACTTTGTTCTCATACATGGATCCCATCTCAGATTTCATGGCCTCAAGCCATTTTGCCGAATCTAGGCTCACCATCGCTTCTTCATAGTTCGTAGGTTCGTCATGGTCTAGTAACATAACCTCCAGAACAGGATTACCATACCACTCTGGTGTGGATCTTACTCTGGTTGACCTACGAGGTTCGGTAACAACTTGATCTGAAGTTCCATGATCATCATTAACTTCCTCACTAATTGGTGTAGGCGTCACAGGAACCGGTTTCTGTGATGAACTACTTTCCAATAAGGGAGCAAGTACAGTTACCTCGTCAAGTTCTACTTTCCTCCCACTCACTTCTTTCGAGAGAAACTCCTTCTCTAGAAAGGATCCATTCTTAGCAATGAATGTCTTGCCTTCGGATTTGTGATGGAAGGTGTACCCAACAGTCTCCTTTGGGTATCCTATGAAGACACATTTCTTCGATTTGGGTTCGAGCTTATCAGGTTGAAGCTTTTTCACATAAGCATCGCAGCCCCAAACTTTAAGAAACGACAACTTTGGTTTCTTGCCAAACCACAGTTCATAAGGCGTCGTCTCAATGGATTTCGATGGTGCCCTATTTAATGTGAATGTAGCCGTCTCTAAAGCATAACCCCAAAATGATAGCGGTAAATTGGTAAGAGACATTAGGGCTGGAAAAAAAGCTCGAAGCTCGTGAGCTAAACGAGTAGCTCGTGACTCGGCTCGAATCGACTCGAACTCGAAGAATAACGAGTCGAGCCAAGCTTTAGTTTAAGATCGTTTATAGATCAAGTTAAACGAGCCAATCTAACGAGTACTCAGGTAACTCGTTAGGCTTGGTACAAAAGATCAGCCACTACCAATACAAAAAAAGACCAGCCACTCAGTACCCTATGTCCTAGGTGCACAACACAAGGCCTAGCTGTTGAAGGCCCAACCGTCTAGGAGACTCATGTGTTACAAGGAAATTACTATTGTTAGTGATATATGTGTTTAATATATGCATAATCATTTTTATACTATTTGAGGGTTTTATGTTCATATCTTTAACGAGCTTAACAAGCTAAATGAGCCAGCTCGCGAGTTATACGAGTCAAGCCAATCTTGGATTAGAGCTCGTTATAATAACGAGTCGAGTTGAGCTAGCTCGTTAACGAAACGAGCTCTAACGAGTCGAGCCGAGCTGGCTTGACTCGGCTCGAATTCCAGCCCTAAGAGACATCATAGATCGCACCATATCTAGTAAAGTACGATTACGACGTTCGGACACACCATTACGCTGTGGTGTTCCGGGTGGCGTGAGTTGCGAAACTATTCCGCATTGTTTCAAATGTAGACCAAACTCGTAACTCAAATATTTTCCTCCACAATCAGATCGTAGAAACTTTATTTTCTTGTTGCGATGATTTTCAACTTCACTCTGAAATTCTTTGAACTTTTCAAATGTTTTAGACTTATGTTTCATTAAGTAGATATACCCGTATCTGCTTAAATCATCTCTGAAGGTGAGAAAATAACGATACCCGCCGCGAGCCTCAACATTCATCGGACCACATACATCTGTATGTATGATTTCTAACAAATCTATTGCTCTCTCCATAGTACTGGAGAACGGCATTTTAGTCATCTTGTCCATGAGGCACGGTTCGCAAGTACCAAGTGATCCATAATCAAGTGGTTCCAAAAGTCCATCAGTATGGAGTTTCTTCATGCGCTTTACACCGATATGACCTAAATGGCAGTGCCACAAATAAGTTGCACTATCATTATCAACTCTGCATCTTTTGGCTTCAACATTATGAATATGTGTATTACTACTATCGAGATTCATCAAAAATAGACCACTCTTCAAGGGTGCATGACCATAAAAGATATTACTCATATAAATAGAACAACCATTATTCTCTGATTTAAATGAATAACTGTCTCGCATCAAACAAGATCCAGATATAATGTTCATGCTCAACGCTGGCACCAAATAACAATTATTTAGGTCTAATACTAACCCCGAAGGTAGATGTAGAGGTAGCGTGCCGACGGCGATCACATCGACTTTGGAACCATTTCCCACGCGCATCGTCACCTCGTCCTTGGCTAGTGTTCGCTTAATCTGTAGTCCCTGTTTCGAGTTGCAAATATTAGCAACAGAACCAGTATCAAATACCCAGGTGCTACTGTGAGCTCTGGTAAGGTACACATCAATAACATGTATATCACATATACCTTTGTTCACCTTGCCATCCTTCTTATCCGCCAAATACTTGGGGCAGTTCCGCTTCTAGTGACCAGTCTGCTTGCAGTAGAAGCACTCAGTCTCAGGCTTAGGTCCAGACTTGGGTTTCTTCTCTTGAGCAGCAACTTGCTTGCTGTTCTTCTTGAAGTTCCCCTTCTTCTTCCCTTTGCCCTTTTTCTTGAAACTGGTGGTCTTATTGACCATCAACACTTGATGCTCCTTCTTGATTTCTACCTCCGCAGCCTTTAGCATTGCGAAGAGCTCGGGAATTGTCTTATCCATCCCTTGCATGTTATAGTTCATCACGAAGCTCTTGTAGCTTGGTGGCAGTGATTGAAGAATTCTGTCAATGACGCTATCATCCGGAAGATTAACTCCCAGTTGAATCAAGTGATTGTAGTACCCATACATCTTGAGTATATGCTCACTGACAGAACTATTCTCCTCCATCTTGCAGCTGTAGAACTTATTGGAGACTTCATATCTCTCAATCCAGGCATTTGCTTGAAATACTAACTTCAACTCCTGGAACATCTCATATGCTCCATGACGTTCAAAACGTCGTTGAAGTCCCGGTTCTAAGCCGTAAAGCATGGCACACTGAACTATCGAGTAGTCATTAGCTTTGCTCTGCCAAATGTTCATAACATCTGGTGTTGCTCCTGCAGCAGGTTTGGCACCTAGCGGTGCTTCCAGAACGTAATTCTTCTGTGCAGCAATGAGGATAATCCTCAAGTTACGGACCCAGTCCGTGTAATTGCTACCATCATCTTTCAACTTTGCTTTCTCAAGGAACGCATTAAAATTCAATGGAACAACAAAACAACATAGACAAGCAAGATACTATCAGGTACTAAGTTCATGATAAATTTAAGTTCAATTAATCATATTACTTAAGAACTCCCACTTAGATAGACATCCCTCTAATCCTCTAAGTGATCACGTGATCCAAATCAACTAAATCATAACCGATCATCACGTGAAATGAAGTAGCTTTCAATGGTGAACATCACTATGTTGATCATATCTACTATATGATTCATGCTCGACCTAGGCTCGTCAAGTTTAACCTGAGTATTCTGCGTGTGCAAAACTGGCTTGCACCCGTTGTAGATGGACGTAGAGCTTATCACACCCGATCATCACGTGGTGTCTGGGCACGGCGAACTTTGGCAATGGTGCATACTCAGGGAGAACACTTTTATCTTGAAATTTAGTGAGAGATCATCTTATAATGCTACCGTCAACCAAAGCAAGATAAGATGCATAAAACATAAACATCACATGCAATCAATATAAGTGATATGATATGGCCATCATCATCTTGTGCTTGTGATCTCCATCTCTGAAGCACCGTCATGAGCACCATCGTCACCCGCGCGACACCTTGATCTCCATCGTAGCATCATTGTCGTCTCGCCAATCTTATGCTTCTACGACTATCGCTACCGCTTAGTGATAAAGTAAAGCATTACAGCGCGATTGCATTGCATACAATAAAGCGACAACCATATGACTCCTGCCAGTTGCCGATAACTCGGTTACAAAACATGATCATCTCATACAATAAAATTTAGCATCATGTCTTGACCATATCACATCACAACATGCCCTGCAAAAACAAGTTAGACGTCCTCTATTTTGTTGTTGCAAGTTTTACGTGGCTGCTACTGGGCTTAGCAAGAACCGTTCTTACCTACGCATCAAAACCACAACGATAGTTAGTCAAGTTGGTGTTGTTTTAACCTTCGTAAGGACCGGACATAGCCACACGCAGTTCAACTAAAGTTGGAGAAACTGACACCCGCCAGCCACCTGTGTGCAAAGCACGTCAGTAGAACCAGTCTCGCGTAAGCGTACACGTAATGTCGGTCCGGGCCGCTTCATCCAACAGTACCGCCGAACCAAAGTATGACATGCTGGTAATCAGTATGACTTATATCGCCCACAACTCACTTGTGTTCTACTCGTGCATATGACATATACGCATAAAACCTGGCTCGGATACCACTGTAGAGGAACGTAGTAATTTCAAAATTTTCCTACGCACACACAGGATCATGGTGATGCATAGCAACGAGAGGGGAGAGTGTTGTCTACGTACCCTCGTAGACCGTTCGCGGAAGCGTTATATCAACGCGGTTGATGTAGTCGTACGTCTTCACGATTCGACCGATCCAAGTACCGAAAGCACGACACCTCCGAGTTCTACACACGTTCGGCTCGGTGACGTCCTCGCCTTCTCGATCCAGCAAGAGGGGCAAGGTAATAGATGAGTTCCGGCAGCACGACGGCGTGGTGACGGTGTTGGTGAAGAACAATCTCCGCGGGGCTTCACCTAAGCACTACGAAAACTATGACGGAGGATAAACTAGAGGGGACGGGGTTGCCGGTACACGGCTTGGTGTTTCTTGATGTGTCTTGGGTGCTAGCCCTGCCCCTCTATTTATATGTTGAGCCTTGGGGTCGAAACTTGGAGTAAAATCCTCCAAAAAGTCAGTTTCACCCGAAAAGCAAGAGTCCTTCTCAGACTCCAGGGCCAGACGCCATGGTTCCCGGCGTCTGGACCCAGACGCCAGGGACTCTGGCGTCTGGCCCCTGGACTCCGCAAAACTTCCTTTTGCGCTTTCCAAAAACCTCGTGGGCTTTCCCCTTTAGCCCAGATAAAGTGTTCTCGTGCCCAAACATTTTGGGAAACATCTGGAACCCCTTCCGGTGAATTCCGGAACCCTTCTGGAGATCAAATACTACTATCCACATATAAATCTTTACTTCCGGACCATTCCGGAGTTCCTCGTCATATCCGTGATCTCATCCGAAACTCCAAACAACATTCGGTCACCAACATACATAACTCATAGTACTATATCGTCAACGAACGTTAAGCGTGCGGACCCTACGGGTTCGAGAACTATGTAGACATGACCGAGACACCTCTCTGGTCAATAACCAATAGCGGGACCTGGATGCCCATATTGGCTCCTACATATTCTACGAAGATCTTTATCGGTCAGACCGCATAACAACATACGTTGTTCCCTTTGTCATCGGTATGTTACTTGACCGAGATTCAATCATCGATATCTCAATACCTAGTTCAATCTCGTTACCGGTAAGTCTCTTTACTCATTCCGTAATACATCATCCCGCAACTAACTCATTAGTTGCAATGCTTGCAAGGCTTATAGTGATGTGCATTATAGAGTGGGCCCAGAGATACCTCTCTGACAATCAGAGTGACAAATCCTAATCTCGAAATACCCCAACCCAACAAGTACCTTCGGAGACACCTGTAGAGCACCTTTATAATCACATAGTTATGTTGTGACGTTTGGTGGCACACAAAGTGTTCCTCCGGTATACGGGAGTTGCATAATCTCATAGTCATAGGAACATGTATAAGTCATGAAGAAAGCAATAGCAACAAACTAAACAATCGAGTGCTAAGCTAACGGAATGGGTCATGTCAATCACATCATTCTCCTAATGATGTGATCCTGTTAATCAAATGACAGCTCATGTCAATGGCTAGGAAACATAACCATCTTTGATCAATGAGCTAGTCAAGTAGAGGCATACTAGTGACACTCTGTTTGTCTATGTATTCACACAAGTATTATGTTTCCGGTTAATACAATTCTAGCATGAATAATAAACATTTATCATGATATAAGGAAATAAATAATAACTTTATTAGTGCCTCTAGGGCATATTTCCTTCACCCCAACCATCATCCTCCTGAATATACAATTACATCCATCACTAGTAAATACAGAATCCAATTGAAAATTTAGATATGCACACATGACACATTGATCATAGGGCTCATATACTCCCAATATACTATGATCATTGTTTTGCATTTTCCATTGTCATGCACACAAATTGAACAACAGAGCTAATATAACTACATATTGTGGACAAATTTATATACTAATGCATCAAATAACTTCTTAATCAATGGATTCCATTTGGGCATATGACATTCAAAACCCCAATGTGAGTAGCATTCAAAAACAAATCTAATAGGGACCCAATCTAAGGCAACGAATCTGAGTAACATTAAAAACCCCAATCTATGAGCATTAAAAACAAATCTAATAAGCATACATCTGTGTAGCATTGAAGCACAGAGATACCTATCTCTCATACAGATCTATCTAGCATTTTGGCAATGAATTTATCCAAAAAACCCTAGTCCAAAAACCCCCATCCCCCAATACAAAAAACCTCGGCCCATCCATCAAACCAACTACTCTAACCATCTGAACTACCGTATGAATCACAATCTAACCAATGCAACTAGGGAGCAACTAACTCTACAAGCTAAGCAAGTGCAAATACCTGCTGCTCCACGGTATTGAATTCATACTCCAGCCAACTCATCCAAAAGTCTGAACTATGGGAGAGGGTCGGACATCATACCCCAACACTCCCCCCTCACGTCTATGCTTCTTTGGAGCTATATGACGTGGGCAGCGGAAGCGGGGGCAGGCCGCAATTAATTATTGTGTTTACTGGGTTTTGAACCCTAAACCTCTTGGTTGTAAGTTTATGCACCTAACCAGTTCACCCATCAGTCCGAACTGATGGAGGGAGGTGGGCAATATATTTCAACACACGGCAGGTTGCGCATCGGGGGTAACGGGATGGGCTGCGCCACTCGACGTCGTCACCCTCTGCAGCGCTGAGGCGGAGCCCGCCACATCCTTCTCCACATCCGTAGTGGTTGCGAGTTTCCCCGCACCGCCGTGGAAATCGCCGACATCCCCGGTCACCGCGCCCTGCAGCTTCACCACATCTCCGGCCGCTGTGCCGGCGTCTCCACGAGGTTCGGTCATCTAACAGATGGAGGCGATGAAGGTGAGGAAGAGGATGTGGTGGGGGAGAGCGAGACGGTGCGGTGGAGGCAGCGGAGGAGAGCGAGACGACGCTGGTGAGGGAGAGGAAGACGATGTGGCAGGGAGGGGATTTGGGGGAAAATGGAAGGGGCGATGGAGGTGGTTGCCCCTCTTTATATGGTTGGACGTTTCGGGCATGTCCATGGACACGTGCTATCACACGACCGCGGTCAGTTGCATGCGCCCACGTATACGTGGCCCCACTCGTCAGAGTTAACGGTCAAAGGCATTGACCCGACGGCAACGTCCGTTGTAACCTGTTCTGAGGGTTTCGGGCAAGGGAGTAGGAAAAATTGAGCAAAAGTTAAGATAGTGGGGATAAATGGGTATAACTAATGAACCAGGGGCATAGAAATAAAAATCCCTTGATATATTATTCAGAGCATCGCACATGCACAAAATATATATGGTACTCCATCTGTTTCTAAATATTTGTCTTTTTGGAGATTTTAAATGGACTATCATATATAAATGTATATAGACATATTTTAAAGTGTAGATTCACTCATTTTACTCTGTATGTAGTCATTTGTTAAAATTTGTAAAGGGACAAATATTTAGAATGGTGGGAGTAGAAATGAAAGCTTAAATATGTGCAGGACGGAAGGACAGCCAAAGGTGCCGCCAAGTAGGAGCATCTCCCTTTCACGCGCACATGCACGGACAGACAGCGGAAGCGGTTGCTGGAGACACACGTCTCTGTGTGAAAACGTCGCGTGTTCCCTTGAGCTCCGTGCGTGCGTGCGTGCGTACGTGCTCGATTTGCTCCTATTGGAGTATCGTTTTCTTTCCGGGCTGCAGATGAAATGTCTCAGCGTGCGGGCATGGTCCAGAGCAGTTGCCAACGTACCGAACTAGTCCCAGCCGTGTAGCAGCAATGTTTGGCTATTTTGGCTAGTCATTAACCAACCGTCTTGAGCTCCTGGGTTAACTTGGGAACCTAGAATTTTGGAGCTAATATGAGCTATCTGCGACGAAACCGCGTACTAGGCGCTCTGCGTTTGCCGTGTCATTTTTGGTGCGTGCGTGCGTGCACCGAGTTCCATTTTGCGTGCGGTTTGCGCCCTCTTGTGCCCAGCTCTCCCCAAATCATTACTCGCCGGCCCGACCATCAAAAGGCACCGTCCGTATATACACCGAACTTGTGCAAATGATCCATCCGATGTGGCCGAACAAAGGTACGCGATGCATGCATGTAGCAGCACATTGCAGGCAGCAGGTTCTCGGCATCTAGAACAGATTGACTGACAGCTCACCCTACTCCCGATACCGACATACTAGTACATGAAATCTTCACTCGCTGCTCAGTACTGCATGCATTGCCAACATGATTCACGTGACACGGCGGCCAGTGCGCTCTCGGGGCAACCCTTCCTTCCTTGTCGTACGGCCGCGTCTCGTTTTTAACGGGGGCGCATCCACTCCACAGACCACAGCGAGCACAGTTATTACTTGTACTAGTGGCAGCTTGTAGTCCAGTGACCAACGCAACCCATAAAATCAACTCTTTTTTTTTGAGAATAGAAAATCAACTTCTTGGCGCACGTGAGCTTCCGCTGTCATATCCAGGGCCGGAAGCCGGCTCGGCTCTATATAAAACCAACCACAGACCGTGAAAACCAGCAAGCCGACCGAGAGCAGAGCCACAGCCACCAAAGGCGTCTTGGCCGGGTCCATTTCTTGGACAGACCTACCAACGCTCTCGCAGGACACGCACGGCCGCACCGCATGTCGTGGTCTGACACGGACGCGGCGCTCTTCGCGGCCGTCCTGGGCCACGACGCCGCGCGCCACCTGGCCACCACACCGCCGCACCTCGACGGCCCGGCCTCGTCGTCGCCCGAGCTGCAGACGCGCCTGTACGACCTCGTCGAGCGGGGAGGAGCCTGGACCTACGGCATCTACTGGCAGGAGTCCCGGGCCGGCGCCGGCGTGCTCGGCTGGGGCGACGGGCACTGCCGCGACGGCCCGGCCGAGCAAGCCGGGGCCACGGACAGGAGCCTGGCGCGTAAGCGCGCGCTGCTGCGGCTCCACGCGCTGTATGGCGGCGGGGACGAGGACGGCGCCGACTACGCGCTCCGCCTCGACCGGGTCACTGGCGTTGAGATGTACTTCCTGGCGTCCATGTACTTCTCGTTCCGCGAGGACGCCGGCGGCCCGGGCCGCGCGCTCACCTCCAGCCACCACGCCTGGGCCGCCGTCGATCCCCACCTGCCCGCCGCACCCGGGTGGTACGTCCGCGCGTCCCTCGCCCAGTCCGCCGGCCTACGCACAGTCGTCTTCCTCCCTTGCAAGGGCGGCGTCCTTGAGCTCGGTTCCGCCGTGGCCATGCGCGAGAACCCCGAGGTCCTGCGCGCCATCCAATCTGTCTTCCACGTCGAGGCCGTCGCGCCGGACGATCGCATGAGGATCTTCGGGAAGGACGTCTCCCGCAGCCCCCCATTGCCGCCGGTGCAAACCACGGGGAGCGACGCCAGTTGGGCGCTGCGGCTCGGCGGGCAGGCTAAGCAGGAGGCGGCGGCGGCCAAACCGAAACCCCAGCAGGAGCCTCCCAAGACCATAAGCTTCAGCAACGCCGTCGGCGCGCAGAAGCAGGCGGGCGGCGAGGAGCGGAGGCCGCGGAAGCGGGGGCGCAAGCCGGCGAACGGGCGGGAGGAGCCGCTGAACCACGTGGAGGCGGAGCGGCAGCGGCGGGAGAAGCTGAACCAGCGGTTCTACGCGCTGCGCGCGGTGGTGCCCAAGATCTCCAAGATGGACAAGGCGTCGCTGCTGAGCGACGCCATCGCGTACATCCAGGAGCTGGAGGAGCGCCTCCGGGGCGGCGCGCCGGCGCGGGCGGAGGCCGGGCCGTCCGTGGAGGTGAAGGCAATGCAGGACGAGGTGGTGCTGCGCGTGAGCACCCCCCTCGTCGCGCACCCCATCTCCGGGCCGCTGAGCGCCATGCGGGACTCCCAGCTGAGCGTGGTGGCGTCGAGCATGGCGGTGGCGGACGACACCGTCACGCACACGCTCGTGGTGCGGTCGGCGGGGCCCGAGCGGCTCACGGCCGAGGCCGTGCTGGCCGCGATTTCCCGTGGGGTGATGATGAGCGCCACCCCCTCCCCGTGACCGTGCAGCTGTAACAATCGCGCGGCTCGTGCCGTAGTACGTACAGGCAACTGTCAACCGTTAGTGTGAGTTTAGGTGAGCATGCTCCTCGTGACTGCATGCCACGTGGCGCACAGGAGAAAGGTAAAATGGTCAATGGGGAGGCTAAAAGGTGAAACCCCTTTCCCCAAGTGGCAGTATCCCAGATTGCCAGTGGTAGATTCTAAGATTCATGTAGTGCACCTGGTTATCAATTTGCACCTACTAGCACACAGTAGATCAAATCTACGCAAAATTGTTATGTATAGGAAGATGCAGTAATTCTCAGCCTTGTGGATGACTCCGTGTTTCTTTGAAGAAGAGACCGTGGAATTTGAGCGCGTCGTGCGTGGCGGTGGGGGTTTACTTTGACCGACCGCACGCGCGCTCTCCGTTCCAGATCTTTACCTACACCCGCTGGCCTGAAAGTTTTCCTCGTCGGGTCGTCGTCCACGTCCTCGTCTGGACTTGACAGTCGCCGGCCCGCACCGCGTCTTCGCGTGACGCCGCACGCGCGTTGCTTGTGACAACTTCTCTTGCGGCGCGTGACCACGGGACTCGCCTCTCGCCTCGCCACCTCTGGTAGCCCGGTGTCGTCGCATCGTGTGACCGCAACCCAACAACCGGGGCTCGTGTCGTGTGCCCGCCTCCGATCGGCTCGCTACTCCTCGCGTCGTGCACGGTTGATGGAGATGTAAGATGTAACCGGTGGTCCGGAGGCAGGCGATGTGTCAGTCAGCTGCAGGGCGCGCGCACCGGGCCAATGGGACCGACGTTACGCGCCAACAACCTTAAACAGCAACCCTTTCAGTCGAGGACCTGATGTGCCGTGGCACCACGGCCTTTTTCTGAACTCACTCACCCATGCTCCGACGCGCGTCACGCTTTAATCAAGTTACAATCAGTTTTTTTTCTTCGAAAAACTTTCAATCTATTCATTTTCAACACAATTAGTCGAAGTCGCGAAATCTAAATCACCAACTCCCATCCAGTGCCATTAAGAAGTAGGAGTAACTAAAAGCACGGTGGCCGATAGAAAGATGTTGATAGAAAAAAGAGCCGTCTTGATAAACTTTTATAATAGACATGATCCTTTTCATAAGAAAAAAGCACTGCTAATGCTTCACCGTGTAGAGAGTGGGGGCTATGGAGCCAACTGATTTGATTACTCAACTAAGCTCACTAAAACACAACAAAACAAAAAAGTTCAACAACTATACAATTATGACACTGCACCTTTTAAGCTTAGTAGCATTTCGTTTTTTATATACACCTTATATGTAAAACTATGGGGGAAATCACGAATGCGCTCATTTATGCGTACATACACTCACCTTGAACGCTTGCATGCACACCTTATCCTACGAGTTATCTTCGAAAGACCGAGGGGTACATCATCTTGAGATTGACGAAATCATCACAGATGTCTCCGTAGTTGACGGAAACATCTCCTCCCACTGAACAAGTATCGCCGAAAAGTCTGAAATAAATTCAAGAAAATACAATCGTTATGTATATTTGTTCAAATAATATAAAGTGGCAATGGAAGTAAACTGTACTCCCTCTGTATCAATATACAATGCCCTTGTATTTTGAGGAAAACTTTGACTATCATTTGATCAACAAAAAAAATGAGTTAATCAAAAGTATATATTATTAAAACCTTTTAAAACATCCGATGATAGAAAAATTGTGGAATATAACTTTTGATGATTATTATTTTTAGGCTAAGGCCAACAGTCTATTTTTCGATAAAGGATGGATTTTATTGGCCCAGAGTGGAGCATCAAGAGAATACAAATATTATAAACTCACATACCTGGCCTCTATATAGTTAGGATGCACACAGTTAACACCAACGTGAACAAAAAATACACAGGCAACTAGTAAAGACATATAAGAACAAAGACGTGTGTAGGCAAGAAAAAAGGAAGAAAAACAATGTTCAGATCCGTGATCTCGCAAACTGTAACAATGACCATATCCATGCCAACCATCTCAAGACACCATGTGGACGATGAAGCTCTTCAACAATGCATTCAGGAAGGAAGCGATGCTCATGCGCCACCGTCATCGGATCCAACTATCAAGACCAAAATCTAGGTTTTCACCCTGATTAATTAGTCCGAGCAATGCCCTTAACAAGGTAACGACGCAAAAAAGACATCGTAATTGCCATGTATAACCAACTCAGATCAGACCTAGGCTTCACCACAGAGCTCAAAATCGGGTGCACGTAGCACCATCATTGAAGTCAGTCATGTGTTGTCGCCACCACTTTTCCCCGATCCCAACAACTACACGCGATGCGCGCCTACCACCGCTGCACAATCAACCCTCTGCATTAACTCTCCGTTCATAGTTTGCATCTCACCGCCAAAGTCAACAACCAGATCTGGAGAGATTAACCGTCTCCGAAGAACTTTCGGTGACCACTGTGGTCATGGAGCCGCGGAAGGTCGCTCTAACATAGCCGGCAACCACCACCCCCGACCGACAGGGTCTGAATAGCCACCAGATCTGAATCAGGGCAACCATGCCGAGTCAACCATGGATGACATTGAAGCAGTGGCTGAAGGAAATATGCCCTAGAGGCAATAATAAAGTTATTATTTATTTCCTTATATCATGATAAATGTTTATTATTCATGCTAGAATTGTATTAACCGGAAACATAATACATGTGTGAATACATAGACAAACAGAGTGTCACTAGTATGCCTCTACTTGACTAGCTCGTTAATCAAAGATGGTTATGTTTCCTAACCATGGACAAAGAGTTGTTATTTGACTAAACGGGATCACATCATTAGGTGAATGATCTGATCGACATGACCCATTCCATTAGCTTAGCACCCGATCGTTTAGTATGTTGCTATTGCTTTCTTCATGACTTATACATGTTCCTATGACTATGAGATTATGCAACTCCCGTTTGTCGGAGGAACACTTTGTGTGCTACCAAACGTCACAACGTAACTGGGTGATTATAAAGGTGCTCTACAGGTGTCTCCAAAGGTATATGTTGGGTTGGCGTATTTCGAGATTAGGATTTGTCACTCCGATTGTCGGAGAGGTATCTCTGGGCCCTCTCGGTAATGCACATCACATAAAGCCTTGCAAGCATTGCAACTAATGAGTTAGTTGTGAGATGATGTATTACGGAACGAGTAAAGACTTGCCGGTAACGAGATTGAACTAGGTATTGAGATACCGACGATCGAATCTCGGGCAAGTAACATACCGATGACAAAGGGAACAACGTATGTTGTTATACGGTCTGGCCGATAAAAGATCTTCGTAGAATATGTAGGAGCCAATATGAGCATCCAGGTTCCGCTATTGGTTATTGACCGGAGACGTGTCTCGGTCATGTCTACATTGTTCTCGAACCCGTAGGGTCCGCACGCTTAAGGTTTCGATGACAGTTATATTATGAGTTTATGCATTTTGATGTACCGAAGTTTGTTCAGAGTCCCGGATGTGATCACGGACATGACGAGGAGTCTCGAAATGGTCGAGACATAAAGATTGATATATTGGAAGCCTATATTTGGATATCGGAAGTGTTCCGGGTGAAATCGGGATTTTACCGGAGTACCGGGAGGTTACCGGAACCCCCCGGGAGGTATATGGGCCTTAGTGGGCTTCAGTGGAAGAGAGGAGATGTGGCCAGGGCTGGGCTGCGCGCCCCTCCCCCCTAGTCCGAATAGGACAAGGAGAGGGGTCCGGCGCCCCCCCTTCCTTCTCTCTCTCCTCTTTCCCCCTCCCGAATCCTATTCCAACTAGGAAAGGGGGGAATCCTACTCCCGGAGGGAGTAGGACTCCTCCTGGCGCGCCCTCTCCTGGCCGGCCGCACCCCCCCTTTGATCCTTTATATACGGGGGCAGGGGGCACCCCTAGACACACAAGTTGATCCAGGTGATCATATTCTTAGCCGTGTGCGGTGCCCCCTTCCACCATAGACCTCGATAATATTGTAGCGGTGCTTAGGCGAAGCCCTGCGACGGCAGTACATCAAGATCGTCACCACGCCATCGTGCTGACGGAACTCTTCCCCGACACTTTGCTGGATCGGAGTCCGGGGATCGTCATCGAGCTGAACGTGTGCTAGAACTCGGAGGTGCCGTAGTTTCGGTGCTTGATCGGTCGGGCCGTGAAGACGTACGACTACATCAACCGCGTTGTGCTAACGCTTCTGCTGTCGGTCTACAAGGGTACGTAGATCACACTCTCCCCTCTCGTTGCTATGCATCACCATGATCTTGCGTGTGCGTAGGAAAATTTTGAAATTACTACGTTCCCCAACAGTGGCATCCGATGCTAGGTTTTATGTGTTGATGTTATTTGCACGAGTAGAACACAAGTGAGGTGTGGGCGATATAAGTCATACTGCTTACCAGCATGTCATACTTTGGTTCGGCGGTATTGTTGGACGAAGCGTCCCGGACCGACATTACGCATACGCTTACGCGAGACTGGTTCTCCCGACGTGCTTTGCACAAAGGTGGCTAGCGGGTGACAATTTCTCCAACTTTAGTTGAACCGAGTGTGGCTACGCCCGGTCCTTGCGAAGGTTAAAACAGCACCAACTTGACAAACTATCGTTGTGGTTTTGATGCGTAGGTAAGATTGGTTCTTGCTTAAGCCCGTAGCAGCCACGTAAAACTTGCAACAACAAAGTAGAGGATGTCTAACTTGTTTTTGCAGGGCATGTTGTGATGTGATATGGTCAATACATGATGCTAAATTTTATTGTATGAGATGATTATGTTTTGTAACCGAGTTATCGGCAACTGGCAGGAGCCATATGGTTGTCGCTTTATTGTATGCAATGCAACCGCGCTGTAATGCTTTACTTTATCACTAAGCGGTAGCGATAGTCGTGGAAGCATAAGATTGGCGAGACGACAACGATGCTACGATGGAGATCAAGGTGTCGCGCCGGTGACGATGGTGATCACAATGGTGCTTCGAAGATGGAGATCACAAGCACAAGATGATGATGGCCATATCATATCACTTATATTGATTGCATGTGATGTTTATCTTTTATGCATCTTATCTTGCTTTGATTGACGGTAGCATTATAAGATGATCTCTCACTAATTATCAAGAAGTGTTCTCCCTGAGTATGCACCGTTGCGAAAGTTCTTCGTGCTGAGACACCACGTGATGATCGGGTGTGATAGGCTCTACGTTCAAATACAACGGGTGCAAAACAGTTGCACACGCAGAATACTCAGGTTATACTTGACGAGCCAAGCATATACAGATATGGCCTCGGAACACGGAGACCGAAAGGTCGATCGTGAATCATATAGTAGATATGATCAACATAGTGATGTTCACCAATGAAACTACTCCATCTCACGTGATGATCGGACATGGTTTAGTTGATTTGGATCACGTAATCACTTAGAGGATTAGAGGGATGTCTATCTAAGTGGGAGTTCTTTAAGTAATATGATTAATTGAACCTAAATTTATCATAAACTTAGTACCTGATAGTATCTTGCTTATGTATGTTTGATTGTAGATAGATGGCCCGTGCTGTTGTTCCGTTGAATTTTAATGCATTCCTTGAGAAAGCAAAGTTGAAAGATGATGGTAGCAATTACACGGACTGGGTCCGTAACTTGAGGATTATCCTCATTGCTTCACAGAAGAATTACGTCCTGGAAGCACCGCTGGGTGCCAGGCCTGCTGCTGGAGCAACACCAGATGTTACGAACGTCTGGCAGAGCAAAGCTGATGACTACTCGATAGTTCAGTGTGCCATGCTTTACGGCTTAGAATCGGGACTTCAACGACGTTTTGAACGTCATGGAGCATATGAGATGTTCCAGGAGTTGAAGTTAATATTTCAAGAAAATGCCCGGATTGAGAGATATGAAGTCTCCAATAAATTCTATAGCTGCAAGATGGAGGAGAACAGTTCTGTCAGTGAGCATATACTCAAAATGTCTGGGTATAATAATCACTTGATTCAATTGGGAGTTAATCTTCCAGATGATTGCGTCATTGACAGAATTCTCCAATCACTGCCACCAAGCTACAAGAGCTTCATGATGAACTATAATATGCAAGGGATGAATAAGACTATTCCCGAGCTCTTCACAATGCTGAAAGCTGCGGAGGTAGAAATCAAGAAGGAGCATCAAGTGTTGATGGTCACCAAGACCACTTGTTTCAAGAAAAAGGGCAAAGAGAAGAAGAAGGGGAACTTCAAAAGGAACAACAAGCAAGTTGCTACTCAAGAGAAGAAACCCAAACCTGGACCTAATCCTAAAACTGAGTGCTTCTACTGCAAGCAGACTGGTCACTGGAAGCGGAACTGCCCCAAGTATTTGGCGGATAAGAAGGATGGCAAGGTGAACAAAGGTATATGTGATATACATGTTATTGATGTGTACCTTACTAATGCTCGCAGTAGCACCTGGGTATTTGATACTGGTTCTGTTGCTAATATTTGCAACTCGAAACAGGGACTACGGATTAAGCGAAGATTAGATAAGGACGAGGTGACGATGCGCGTGGGAAACGGTTCCAAAGTCGATGTGATCGCAGTCGGCACGCTACCTCTACATCTACCTTCGAGATTAGTATTAGACCTAAATAATTGTTATTTGGTGCCAGCGTTAAGCATGAACATTATATCTGGATCTTGTTTGATGTGAGACGGTTATTCATTTAAATCAGAGAATAATGGTTGTTCTATTTACATGAGTAATATCTTTTATGGTCATGCACCCTTAAGGAGTGGTCTATTCTTATTAAATCTCGATAGTAGTGACACACATATTCATAGTGTTGAAGCCAAAAGATGCAAAGTTGATAATGATAGTGCAACTTATTTGTGGCACTGCCGTTTGGGTCATATCGGTATAAAGCGCATGAAGAAACTCCATACTGATGGGCTTTTGGAACCACTTGATTATGAATCACTTGGTACTTGCGAACCGTGCCTTATGGGTAAGATGACAAAAACACCGTTCTCCGGTTCTATGGAGAGAGCAACAGATTTGTTGGAAATCATACATATAGATGTATGTGGTCCGATGAATATTGAGGCTCGTGGCGGATATCGTTATTTTCTCACCTTCACAGATGACTTAAGCAGATATGGGTATATCTACTTAATGAAACACAAGTCTGAAACGTTTGAAAAGTTCAAAGAATTTCAGAGTGAAGTTGAAAATCATCGTGACAAGAAAATAAAATTCCTACGATCTGATCATGGAGGAGAATATTTGAGTTACGAGTTTGGTGTACATTTGAAACAATGTGGAATAGTTTCGCAACTCACGCCACCCGGAACACCACAGCGTAATGGTGTGTCCGAACGTCGTAATCGTACTTTAATAGATATGGTGCGATCTATGATGTCTCTTACTGATTTACCGCTATCGTTTTGGGGATACGCTCTAGAGACGGCCGCATTCACGTTAAATAGGGCACCATCAAAATCCGTTGAGACGACGCCTTATGAACTATGGTTTGGCAAGAAACCAAAGTTGTCGTTTCTGAAAATTTGGGGTTGCGATGCTTATGTGAAAAAGCTTCAACCTGATAAGCTCGAACCCAAATTGGAGAAATGTGTCTTCATAGGATATCCAAAGGAAACTATTGGATACACCTTCTATCACAGATCCGAAGGCAAGATTTTTGTTGCTAAATTCGGAAACTTTCTGGAGAAGGAGTTTCTCTCGAAAGAAGTGAGTGGGAGGAAAGTAGAACTTGACGAGGTAACTGTACCTACTCCCTTATTGGAAAGTAGTACATCACAGAAACTTGTTTCTACGACACCTACACCAATTAGTGAGGAAGCTAATGATAATGATCATGAAACTTCCGAACAAGATACTACTGAACCTCGTAGATCAACCAGAATGAGATCCGCGCCAGAGTGGTACGGTAATCCTGTTCTGGAAGTCATGCTACTAGATCATGATAAACCTACGAACTATGAAGAAGCGATGGTGAGCCCAGATTCCGCAAAATGGCTTGAAGCCATGAAATCTGAGATGGGATCCATGTATGAGAACAAAGTATGGACTTTGGTTGACTTGCCCAATGAACAAGCAATTGAGAATAAATGGATCTTCAAGAAGAAGACTGACGCTGACAGTAATATTACTGTCTACAAAGCTCGACTTGTCGCAAAAGGTTTTCGGCAAGTTCAAGGGATTGACTACGATGAGACCTTCTCACCCGTAGCGATGCTTAAGTCTGTCCGAATCATGTTAGCAATTGCCGCATTTTATGATTATGAAATTTGGCAGATGGATGTCAAAACTGCATTCCTGAATGGATTTCTGGAAGAAGAGTTGTATATGATGCAACCAGAAGGTTTTGTCGATCCAAAAAGGGAGCTAACAAAGTGTGCAAGCTCCAGCGATCCATTTATGGACTGGTGCAAGCCTCTCGGAGTTGGAATAAATGCTTTGATAGTGTGATCAAAGCATTTGGTTTTATACAGACTTTTGGAGAAGCCTGTATTTACAAAAAAGTGAGTGGGAGCTCTGTAGCATTTCTGATATTATATGTGGATGACATATTACTAATTGGAAATGATATAGAATTTCTGGATAGCATAAAGGGATACTTGAATAAGAGTTTTTCAATGAAAGACCTCGGTGAAGCTGCTTACATATTAGGCATTAAGATCTATAGAGATAGAACAAGACGCTTAATTGGACTTTCACAAAGCACATACCTTGACAAAGTTTTGAAGAAGTTCAAAATGGATCAAGCAAAGAAAGGGTTCTTGCCTGTGTTACAAGGTGTGAAGTTGAGTAAGACTCAATGCCCGACCACTGCAGAAGATAGAGAGAAAATGAAAGATGTTCCCTATGCTTCAGCCATAGGCTCTATCATGTATGCAATGCTGTGTACCAGACCTGATGTGTGCCTTGCTATAAGTCTAGCAGGAAGGTACCAAAGTAATCCAGGGGTGGATCGCTGGACAGCGGTCAAGAACATCCTGAAATACCTGAAAAGGACTAAGGATATGTTTCTCATTTATGGAGGTGACAAAGAGCTCATCTTAAATGGTTACGTTGATGCGAGCTTTGACACTGATCCAGACGATTCTAAATCGCAAACCGGATATGTGTTTACATTAAATGGTGGAGCTGTCAGTTGGTGCAGTTCTAAACAAAGCGTCGTGGCGGGATCTACGTGTGAAGCGGAATACATAGCTGCTTCAGAAGTAGCAAATGAAGGAGTCTGGATGAAGGAGTTCATATCCGATCTAGGTGTCATACCTAGTGCATCGGGTCCAATGAAAATCTTTTGTGACAATACTTGTGCAATTGCCTTGGCAAAGGAATCCAGATTTCACAAGAGAACCAAGCACATCAAGAGATGCTTCAATTCCATCCGGGATCTAGTCCAGATGGGAGACATAGAGATTTGCAAGATACATACAGATCTGAATGTAGCAGACCCGTTGACTGAGCCTCTTCCACGAGCAAAACATGATCAGCACCAAGGCTCCATGGGTGTTAGAATCATTACTGTGTAATCTAGATTATTGACTCTAGTGCAAGTGGGAGACTGAAGGAAATATGCCCTAGAGGCAATAATAAAGTTATTATTTATTTCTTATATCATGATAAATGTTTATTATTCATGCTAGAATTGTATTAACCGGAAACGTAATACATGTGTGAATACATAGACAAACAGAGTGTCACTAGTATGCCTCTACTTGACTAGCTCGTTGATCAAAGATAATTATGTTTAGTAGACAAAAGTTCAACAACTATACAATTATGACACTGCACCTTTTAAGCTTAGTAGCATTTCGTTTTTTATATACACCTTATATGTAAAACTATGGGGGAAATCACGAATGCGCTCATTTATGCGTACATACACTCACCTTGAACGCTTGCATGCACACCTTATCCTACGAGTTATCTTCGAAAGAACGAGGGGCACGTCATCTTGAGATTGACGAAATCATCACAGATGTCTCCGTAGTCGACGGAAACATCTCCTCACACTGAATAAGTATCGCCAAAAAGTCTAAAATAAATTCAAGAAAATACAATCATTATGTATATTTGTTCAAATAATATAAAGTGGCAATGGAAGTAAACTGTACTCCCTCTGTATCAATATACAATGCCCTTGTATTTTGAGGAAAACTTTGACTATCATTTGATCAACAAAAAATATGAGTTAATCAAAAGTATATATTATTAAAACCTTTTAAAACATCCGATGATAGAAAAATTGTGGAATATAACTTTTGATGATTATTATTTTTAGGCTAAGGCCAACAGTCTATTTTTCGATAAAGGATGGATTTTATTGGCCCAGAGTGGAGCATCAAGAGAATACAAATATTATAAACTCACATACCTGACCTCTATATAGTTAGGATGCACACAGTTAACACCAACGTGAACAAAAAATACACAGGCAACTAGTAAAGACATATAAGAACAAAGACGTGTGTAGGCAAGAAAAAAGGAAGAAAAAAAATGTTCAGATCCGTGATCTCGCAAACTGTAACAATGACCATATCCATGCCAACCATCTCAAGACACCATGTGGACGATGAAGCTCTTCAACAATGCATTCAGGAAGGAAGCGATGCTCATGCGCCACCGTCATCGGATCCAACTATCAAGACCAAAATCTAGGTTTTCACCCTGATTAATTAGTCCGAGCAATGCCCTTAACAAGGTAACGGCGCAAAAAGACATCGTAATTGCCATGTATAACCAACTCAGTTCAGACCTAGGCTTCACCACAGAGCTCAAAATCGGGTGCACATAACACCATCATTGAAGTCAGTCATGTGTTGTCGCCACCACTTTTCCCCGATCCCAACAACTACACGCGATGCACGCCTACCGCCGCTGCACAATCAACCCTCTGCATTAACTCTCCGTTCATAGTTTGCATCTCACCGCCAAAGTCAACAACCAGATCTGGAGAGATTAACCATCTCCGAAGAACTTTCGGTGACCACTGTGGTCGTGGAGCCGCGGAAGGTCGCTCTAACATAGTCGGCAACCACCACCCCCGACCTACAGGGTCTGAATAGCCAACAGATCTGAATCAGGGCAACCATGCCGAGTCAACCATGGACGACATTGAAGCAGTGGCTGAAGGAAATATGCCCTAGAGGCAATAATAAAGTTATTATTTATTTCCTTATATCATGATAAATGTTTATTATTCATGCTAGAATTGTATTAACCGGAAACGTAATACATGTGTGAATACATAGACAAACAGAGTGTCACTAGTATGCCTCTACTTGACTAGCTCGTTAATCAAAGATGGTTATGTTTCCTAACCATGGACAAAGAGTTGTTATTTGATTAAACGGGATCACATCATTAGGTGAATGATCTGATTGACATGACCCATTCCATTAGCTTAGCACCCGATCGTTTAGTATGTTGCTATTGCTTTCTTCATGACTTATACATGTTCCTATGACTATGAGATTATGCAACTCCCGTTTGCCGGAGGAACACTTTGTGTGCTACCAAACGTCACAACGTAACTGGGTGATTATAAAGGTGCTCTACAGGTGTCTCCAAAGGTACATGTTGGGTTGGCGTATTTCGAGATTAAGATTTGTCACTCCGATTGTCGGAGAGGTATCTCTGGGCCCTCTCGGTAATGCACATCACATAAAGCCTTGCAAGCATTGCAACTAATGAGTTAGTTGTGAGATGATGTATTACGGAACGAGTAAAGAGACTTGCCGGTAACGAGATTGAACTAGGTATTGAGATACCGACGATCGAATCTCGGGCAAGTAACATACCGATGACAAAGGGAACAACGTATGTTGTTATGCGGTCTGACCGATAAAAGATCTTCGTAGAATATGTAGGAGCCAATATGAGCATCCAGGTTCAGCTATTGGTTATTGACCGGAGACGTGTCTCGGTCATGTCTACATTGTTCTCGAACCCGTAGGGTCCGCACGCTTAAGGTTTCGATGACAGTTATATTATGAGTTTATGCATTTTGATGTACCGAAGTTTGTTCAGAGTCCCGGATGTGATCACGGACATGACGAGGAGTCTCGAAATGGTCGAGACATAAAGATTGATATATTGGAAGCCTATATTTGGATATCGGAAGTGTTCCGGGTGAAATCGGGATTTTACCGGAGTACCGGGAGGTTACCGGAACCCCCCGGGAGGTATATGGGCCTTAGTGGGCTTTAGTGGAAGAGAGGAGAGGTGGCCAGGGCTGGGCCGCGCGCCCCTCCCCCCTAGTCCGAATAGGACAAGGAGAGGGGGCCGGAGCCCCCCCTTCCTTCTCTCTCTCCTCTTTCCCCCTCCCGAATCCTATTCCAACTAGGAAAGGGGGGGAATCCTACTCCCGGAGGGAGTAGGACTCCTCCTGGCGCGCCCTCTCCTAGCCGGCCGCACCCCCCCTTTGATCCTTTATATACGGGGGCAGGGGGCACCCCTAGACACACAAGTTGATCCAGGTGATCATATTCTTAGCCGTGTGCGGTGCCCCCTTCCACCATAGACCTCGATAATATTGTAGCGGTGCTTAGGCGAAGCCCTGCGACGGCAGTACATCAAGATCGTCACCACGCCGTGGTGCTGAGGGAACTCTTCCCCGACACTTTGCTGGATCGGAGTTCGGGGATCGTCATCTAGCTGAACGTGTGCTAGAACTCAGAGGTGCCGTAGTTTCGGTGCTTGATCGGTCGGGCCGTGAAGACGTACGACTACATCAACCGCGTTGTGCTAACGCTTCCGCTGTCGGTCTACAAGGGTACGTAGATCACACTCTCCCCTCTCGTTGCTATGCATCACCATGATCTTGCGTGTGCGTAGGAAAATTTTGAAATTACTATGTTCCCCAACAGTGGCCACCCGACATTAGATCCGTCAGGAACCTCCACTATCGACTCACATTATCACTGCCACCGTGTGTCAAAAACCACACACCTCCTCGGTGGCAAGGCCGATTGGACCATGTGAAGGAAATATGCCCTAGAGGCAATAATAAAGTTGTTATTTATATTTCCTTATATCATGATAAATGCTTATTTTTCATGCTAGAATTGTATTAAACAGAAAATTGATACATGTGTGAATACATAGACAAAACAAAGTGTCCCTAATATGCCTCTACTAGACTAGCTCGTTAATCAAAGATGGTTAAGTTTCCTAACCATTGACATGTTTTGTCATTTGATGAACGGGATCACATCATTAGGAGAATGATGTGATGGACAAGACCCATCCGTTAGCTTAGCATAATGATCGTTAAGTTGTATTGTTATTGTTTTTTTCATGACTTATACATATTCCTTTGACTATGAGATTATGCAACTCCTGAATACCGGAGGAATACCTTGTGTGCTATCAAACGTCACAATGTAATTGGGTGATTATAAATATGCTCTACAAGTATCTCTGAAGGTGTTTGTTGGGTTGGCATAGATCTAGATTAGGATTTGTCACTTCGAGTATCGGAGAGGTATCTCTAGGCCCTCTTGGTATTGCACATCATGATAAGCCTTGCAAGCAATGTGACTAATGATTTAGTTGCGGGATGATGCATTACGGAACGAGTAAAGAGACTTGCCAATAACGAGATTGAACTAGGTACGAAGATACTGACGATAGAATCTCGGGCAAGTAACATACCGATGACAAAGGGAATGACGTATGTTGTCATTACGGTTTGACCGATGAAGATCTTCATAGAATATGTGGGAACCAATATGAGCATCCAGGTTTCGCTGTTGGTTATTTACCGGAGATGAGTCTCGGTCATGTATACATAGTTCTCGAACCCATAGGGTCCGCACGCTTAATGTTCGATGACGATTTGTATTATGATTTATGTGTTTTGGTGACCGAAGATTGTTCGGAGTCCCGGATGAGATCACAGACATGACGAGGAGTCTCGAAATGGTTGAGAGGTAAATATTGATATATTGGACGATAGTATTCGGACACTGGAAGTGTTTCAGAATATATCGGGTATGTATTGGAGTACCGGGGTGGGGGGGGGGTTACCGGACCCCCCGGGGGGAGATATGGGCCACATGGGCCATAGGAGGGAGGCAAGCCAGCCCACAACGGTGGCGCCCCCCCAAGGGAGGAGTCCGAATTGGACTAGGGGAGGGGGCGCGTCCCCCTTCCCTTCTTCTCCTCCCTCTCCTTTCCCCTTTCCCCTTCTGGTAAAAGGAAAGGGGGGGGGGCGAATTGGACTAGGAGTCCAAGTGGGACTCCCCCCACTTGGCGCGCCCCTAGGCCGGCCTCCTCCCCTCTCCCTCCTTTATATACGGGGGCGGGGGGCACCTCTAAGACATATCAATTGTTCTTAGCCGTGTGCGGTGCCCTCCTCCACCGTTTACTCCTCCAGTCATATTGTCGTAGTGCTTAGGCGAAGCCCTGCGCGGATCACTTCACCATCACCGTCACCACGCCGTCGTGCTGACGAAACTCTCCTTCGACACTTTGCTGGATCAAGAGTTCAAGGGATGTCATCGAGCTGAACGTGTGCAAAACTCGTAGGTGCCGTACATTCGGTACTTGATCCGTTAAATCGAGAAGACGTTTGACTACATCAACCGCGTTAAACTAACGCTTCCGCTTTCGGTCTACGAGGGTACGTGGACACACTCTCCCCCTCTCGTTGCTATGCATCTCCTAGATAGATCTTGCGTGATCGTAGGAAATTTTTTGAAATTGCATGCTACGTTCCCCAACACCGTGATCTCATTGGTTGGATGGATCTAGGCCCAAGGCGGTGGCTGCGAGCCCGTGGCTAGCCGTTGTGTTGTTGCAGTCCCTCCTGGACGAGCGACACAACAGGGCGGAGCTCCACCATCCATCCATGAGGGCGGAGCAACCGATAGTGGCGGCGTGAAGCGGTGCAGATCCGACATGAGGAGGAGAGGACGGGGAAAAGGGGAATGCCTCGCCGCCGCAATGTGACACACGAAGCTTTGTTCGAACGCGGCCAACGATGATGAGGGGAGGCGGCCTGATGGACGGGAGTATGGGCGGACAATCAAAGGCGACGCAGGGGCTAGACAATTTTTAAAAAATTGGGTTGACTTAGAGTCGCAACTTTCACCCTTAGATTAAGGTCAACAATCTATATTACCCAAATATAAGCCCTTAAAGAATACCCCCAACAAAGATAAAAGTACAAACAGATCAGAGGTAAATCCGTTCCCATCTTCGACCTACACAAACCGATGGTGTTCCATGAGCCTAGCTCAATGACATGCCTGCTCCACATCACCGGAGATTTCCATGAGACGCCAGCGGTGATGTTTCAAAGCACAAATCATCGACCTAGATAAGATGGCGAAGGCCAACCGTGGGGACCCAACCCATGTTGACACCAAAAGCATCGTCACATGATCTTATTGACAAGATCATCAATGCCACCGCAAACTGATGACCCGCAAGTATAAGGGATCACTCGTAGTCCTTGATAAGTACGAGTGTCGAACCCAAAGAGGAGCAAAAAAACGATAAAGCAATTTTCAGGAAGGTATTCTCTGCAAGTACTAAAAGTAGGTAACATATAGTTTGGTAGCAAGGTAATTCATAACAAGTAGCAATAGTAACAAAGGTGCAGCAAGGTGGCCCAATCATTTTTATTGCAAAGGACAAGCCGGAAAGTTCTCTTATGTAAAGCAAAGTATTCTCGAGGACACATGGGAATTCTCATCTAGTCACGTTCATCATGTTTAGTCGATTCGCGTTCGCTACTTTGATAATTTGATATGTCGGTGGACCAGTGCTAGGCTGATGTTCTTACTTAAACAAAAAACCCTCTTACGATTACCCCCTCTCTCAAGAACCCGCAACTATGAACGAAAAATTAAGATAAATTTAACCATAGCATGTAACATATGGATCCAAATCATCCCCTTACGGAATAACGCATAAAGTAGGGTGTAAGCTTCTGTCACTCTTGCAACCCGTCATCTACATATTACTCTCCAATTCTTTCCCTCAGGCCCAAGTATGGTGAAGTGTCATGTAGTCGACGTTCACATGACACCACTAAAGGAGGAACAACATACATATCATCAAAGTATCGAACGAATACCAACTTCACATGATTACTTATAACAAGACTTCTCCCATGTCCTCAAGAACAAAAGTACCTACTTACAGATCATATTCATGTTCAAGATCTGAGGTATATTGAATATGCTTGAGGATTCGAACATTTAGTCTTCCACCAAATAAACCAACTAGCATCAACTACTAGATGTAATCAACACTGCTAGCAACCCACATGTACCAATCTGAGGTTCTGAAACAAAGATTGAATACAAGAGATGAACTAGGGTTTGAGAGGAGATGGTGCTGGTGAGTATGTTGATGAAGATTGGTCCTCCCATGATGAGCGGATCGTTGGTGATGTTGATGGCTTCGATTCCTCCTCCCGGGAGGAGGTATCCCCGACGGAGTTGCTTCGCCGGAGAGAAAAGGTGCTCCTGCCTAGGTTCCCCTTGAGACGGCGGCGCTTCATACCGAAAGTCTTCCTCTCATTTTTTTCTAGGGCAAGAACCTTCATATAGCAGAATATGGGCACGGGAGGCCAGCTGTGAGTCTCACAAGGCATCCGGGTGCACCAAGGGGGGTAGATATGAGAGCATCTACAGCCGGGCGCCCCAAAACGGCCGCAAACACACGAGCGGCTAGCCCGGTCATTGACCAGTCACGATTTTTCAACCCAGATGACCCCCTCAAATGGGCCTCCAATGCCCGAGTTGTCTGCCACCCGTCATATCCAGCCCAAATATGGGGCGGATGTGGGGGCGCCCAGGTGCGCCCGCCATGTCGGACTGACGGCAGGGTCCCACGCAGAAACGTCCAGAAACCCAACGGTCGGAAGCTCGTGTCCTTCATCGGACCGGTAGCGCCGCTCCGGCGGGCCGGTTAGTGCCTAGCCCGACTATTTAAGTCAACCGGCGACATCGAAACCCTACCATCCGTATTTTCTTCGCCTGTCCACCACCGCAGCCACTTTCCACTTCACTCGTCCACCTAGTAGCCATGACCTACGCCGTCGGGTGAGGAGCGAGCCATTTATAGCACCGGAGCGCCGACTAGAGCTCCTTGAGCAGATCTGGGCAAAGCGCGAGGCCCGGATCACCGCGTGGCTACCTCCGGATGCAGCGAGTACGGAGGAGGAGGAGGAGGAGCCGGAGGAGGAGGATGTGGGGGACGCTGGCGACATGGATTCCCTCCGGTTGGAGTCAGCTGCGGAGGCCAGACGCCATCACCGGTAGGAGATGAAGGCGCAGCAGGACACGGAAGAGGCAGAGATGCTCGTGTACATGGATGAGATTGAGTAGGGGGAGGATGAGCCGGAGCTCTGATACGTCTCCATCGTATCTACTTTTCCAAACACTTTTGCCCTTGTTTTGGACTCTAACTTGCATGATTTGAATGGAACTAACCCGGACTGACGCTGATTTCAGCAGAATTGCCATGGTGTTATTTATGTGCAGAAACAAAAGTTCTTGGAATGACCTGAAACTTCACGGAACATATTTTTGGAAATAATAAAAAATCCTTGCAAAAAATGAAGACCAGGGGGGCCACTACCTGTCCACGAGGGTGGAGGGCGCCCCCCCCTAGGGCGCGCCCCTACCTCGTGGGCCCCCTGGAGCTCCTCCGACCTCAACTCCAACTCTATATATTTGGTTTCGGAGAGAAAAAATCAGAGAGAAGAAATCACCGCGTTTTACGATACGGAGCCGCCGCCAAGCCCTAAAACCTCTCGAGAGGGCTGATCTGGAGTCCGTTCGGGGCTCCGGAGAGGGGAATCCGTCGCCATCATCATCAACAACCATCCTCCATCACCAATTTCATGATGCTCACCGCCGTGCGTGAGTAATTCCATCGTAGGCTTGCTGGACGGTGATGGGTTGGATGAGATCTATCATGTAATCGAGTTAGTTTTGTTAGGGTTTGATCCCTAGTATCCACTATGTTCTGAGATTGATGTTGCTATGACTTTGCTATGCTTAATGCTTGTCACTAGGGCCCGAGTGCCATGATTTCAGATCCAAACCTATTATGTTTTCATCAATATATGAGAGTTCTTGATCCTATCTTGCAAGTCTATAGTCACCTATTATGTGTTATGATCCGTTAACCCCGAAGTGACAATAGTCGGGATACTTACCGGTGATGACCGTAGTTTGAGGAGTTCATGTATTCACTATGTGCTAATTCTTTGTTCCGGTACTCTATTAAAAGGAGGCCTTAATATCCCTTAGTTTCCATTAGGACCCCGCTGCCACGGGAGGATAGGACAAAAGATGTCATGCAAGTTCTTTTCCATAAGCACGTATGACTATATTCAGAATACATGCCTACATTACATTGATGAATTAGAGCTAGTTCTGTGTCACCCTATGTTATGATTGTTACATGATGAACCGCATCCGGCATAATTCTCCATCACCGATCCATTGCCTACGAGCTTTCCATATACTGTTCTTCTCTTATTTACTTTTCCGTTGCTATTGTTATCATCACTACAAAATACCAAAAACATTACTTTTGCTACTGTTACCTTTTGCTACCGTTACCACTACTATCATATTACGTTGCTACTAAATACTTTGCTGCAGATATTAAGTTTCCAGGTGTTATTGAATTGACAATGTTAATACTTGAGAATATTCTTTGGCTCCCCTTGTGTCGAATCAATAAATTTGGGTTGAATACTTTACCCTCGAAAGTTGTTGCGATCCCCCATACTTGTGGGTTATCAAGACTATTTTCTGGCGCCGTTGCTGGGGAGCATAGCTCTATTCTTTGAGTCACTTGTGATTTATATCTGCTTATCATTATGAAGAACTTGAGAGATCCAAAAACCAAGATTTATCCCTCAACTACGAGGGGAGGTAAGGAACTGCCATCTAGCTCTGCACTTGATTCACCTTCTATTTTGAGTAAGCTTGTGACACCTAAACCTGCTTCTGCTATTCGTTCTGATATGTCACATGTTATTGATGATGCCACTTCTGCTATGCATGATACTTATGATGAAACTACTTCTATGCTTGATACTACTGTGCCACTTGGTGAATTTCTTGATGAACAACTTGCTAGGGTTAGAGAGATTGAAAATATTGAATCTGATAATATTGATGCAAGTGATGATGAAGACTCTTCCCCTAATAATGAATCACTTGTTATTCCTGAGGGTTATGTCTTTGATAAAGAAGCTTCTTTAGCTATTTTAGCTTGCAAAGATAGATATGAACTTAAGAGGTTATTAGCTAAATGGAGTAAGCAATCCCTAAATGCTAGGATGAAACCTGACCCTGCTTTTGCTACTTCACCTATCTTTGTTACTGATAAGGATTATGAATTTTTTGTTGATCCTGATATAATTACTTTGGTTGAATCTGATCCTTTTCATGGCTATGAATCCGAAACTGTTGTGGCACATCTTACTAAATTAAATGATATAGCCACCCTGTTCACTAATGATGAGAGAACTCGCTACTTTTATATCCTTAAAATATTTCCGTTATCATTAAAAGGTGATGCTAAGATATGGTTTAATTCTCTGGATCCTGGTTGTGTGCGTAGTCCCTAGGATATGATTTATTACTTCTCGGCTAAATATTTTCCTGCTCATAAGAAACAAGCTGCCTTAAGGGATATAAATAATTTTGTGCAAATTGAAGAAGAGAGTCTCCCACAAGCTTGGGGGAGGCTTCTCCAATTACTTAATGCTTTGCCTGATCATCCTCTTAAGAAAAATGAAATACTTGATATCTTTTATAATGGACTAACGGATGCCTCCAGAGATTACCTGGATAGTTGTGTTGGTTCTGTTTTCAGGGAAAGAACGCCGGATGAAGCTGAAATTCTATTGAATAATATGTTGACAAATGAAAATAATTAGACACTTCCCGAGCCTATTCCTAAACCAACTCCGAAGAAAAGGGGTATTCTATTTCTCAATCCTGAAGATATGCAAGAGGCAAAGAAATCTATGAAAGAAAAGTGTATTAAAGCTGAAGATGTTAAGTATTTACCTCCTATTGAAGAAATACACGGTCTTAATTTACCGCCCCTTGAAGAAACATATGATCTTAATCCTCCACCTATTGAAGAAACTCATGGTCTTGATAACCCGACACAGGTAGTAAAGGTAAATTCTCTCTATAGATACGATAAAGCTGAAATCCCGTTTACTAAATTTACTAGCCCATGCTTAGATGAGTTTGATAAATTTATGGTTAAGCAAGAAGATTTTAATGCTTATTTTGGTAGACAATTGAAATACAATTCAAATATGCTTGAACACTTGGGTGATTATATGGCTAATGTCAAAGGTGAACTTAAACTTATTAGTAAACATGCTTCTATGGTTACCACTCAAGTAGAACAAGTACTTAAAGCTCAAAATGATTTGCTCAATGAAATGAATAGTAAGAAAAATGATAACGCTGTAAGAGTTATGACTAGAGGTGGTAGAATGACTCAGGAACCTTTGTATCCTGAAGGCCATCCTAAGAGAATTGAGCAAGATTCTCAGAGAAATAATATAGATGCACCTAGTCCTTCTAAAAGGAAGAAAAAGAAAAATGATAGGACTTTGCATGCTTCTAGTGAACGTATTACTGAAACACTTGAGAGTCCAAATGATATTTCTATTTCTGATGCTGAAACACAATCTGGTAATGAACTTGAAACTAGTGATAATGTTAATGATAATGTTCATGATGATGCTCAACCTAGTAATGACAATGATATAGAAATTGAACCTGCTGCTGATCTTGATAACCCATAATCGAAGAATCAATGTTATGATAAGAAAGACTTTGTTGCTAGGAAACATGGCAAGGAAAGAGAGCCTTGGGTTCAGAAACCCATGCCTTTTCCTCCCAAACCATCCAAGAAAAAGGATGATGAGGATTTTGAGCGCTTTGCTGAAATGATTAGACCTATCTTTTTGCGTATGCGATTAACTGATATGCTCAAAATGAATCCTTATGCTAAGTATATGAAATATATTGTTACAAATAAAAGAAAGATACCGGAACCTGAAATTTCCACCATGCTTGCTAATTATACTTTTAAGGGTGTAATACCAAAGAAACTTGGAGATCCAGGAGTACCTACTATACCATGCTCTATTAAAATAAATTATGTTAAAACTGCTTTATGTGATCTTGGAGCCGGTGTTAGTGTTATGCCTCTCTCTTTATACCGTAGACTTGATTTGAATAAGTTGACTCCTACTGAAATATCTTTGCAAATGGCTGATAAATCAACTGCTATACCTGTCGGTATTTGTGAGATGTGCGTGTTGTAGTTGCAAATGCTACTATTTTAATGGACTTTTTTATTCTTGATATTCCCGAGGACGATAGTATGTCTATTATTCTTGGAAGACCTTTTTTGAACACTGCAGGGGCTGTTATTGATTGCACCAAAGGCAATGTCACTTTTCATGTTAATGTTAATGAGAATACGGTACACTTTCCGAGGAAACAACCTCAAGTTCATAGTATCAACTCTATTGGAAAAAATCCATCGATTATATTTGGAGGTTTTGAATTTCCTCTTCCTACTGTCAAGAAGAAATATGATATTCTTATTATTGGGGATGTGCATATCCCCGTTGAGGTAACATAGTGTCATTCGAAATTTCTCCAGTTCCATGTTATTCGGAATGAGTTTGTTAACAAGACTTGATCAACCTTGTTAGTGGATTCCTTTTGATGAGCATGAGATGGATGAAACTAGAAAGCACAATTCTCTGTACCTTCTTTTTATTTTCTGTTATTTGTATTAAATAAAATAAAAATAAGTATTTCCCGTCTGTTATCTAAATATCCATGCAATATAAAAATGCCCCGAAAATAAAAGTTCTCCAAATGCCCTGAAATTTAAATATGATTTTTTCTAGAATATTTGAGAATATCTGGAACTGAGAACACAGCAGGGGGATCAACCACGTGGCCACGAGGGTGGAGGGTGCGCCCTACCCCCCTGCCTCGTGGGCCCACAGTGGACCTCCTCCACTTATTCCTGCACCCACACACTTCTTCTTCCTCCCACAAACACGAATATCCAGCTCAAAGCACCTCTCACAAAACTGCTTTGGGAGATTGTTCATTGGTATGTGACTCCTCCATTGGTCCAATTGGTTTTTGTTCTAGTGCTTTATCCATTGCATATTTTTGCTACTTAGGTGACCCTGTTCTTGAGCTTGCATGTCAAATTTATATGGTCAAAAGTAGTTTTGATGCATGATATAGGCTCTAGGAACTTGTAGGAGTAGTTGCTATCAATATTATTGCGTTTGGTTCACTTTTATTTTGAAGTTACTAAAATTTTCAGATTTTTTCAGAAAATGATGAAGAGATTTTTGAGAGGCTCATCAAGCCGAAGCTCGAGGGAAAAGAAAAATGAAGAGGCACAGAAGCGCAAATATAATTTGCCTCGCACCGCGGAGGTTCGGCCGTGTGAATGGCCCTCCGATGATTTCTTAAGAGCAGCCGGGATTTATAATGATTTCTATTCATTGGCTGAGAATGCTGGCCTCACCGACTTCCTCCGCGACCAACGCGAACAATATCTCTTACTCACCAATACTTTTGTGCAAAACTTCTACTATTTTCCTAAGGAATCACCTCCTTCAGTAGAGTTTCATTTATATGATGTGGTTAAGAAGGTGTCACTATATGAATTTTGCAGGGTTTGCAAAGTACCTTTCGGGGTAGTTTAGAGGAACCACATCGCAAGGATGTGGATGGGTTTATTGACACTATTACTGTAGGGGAAACTAGGAAGGCTTCCGATGCAAGAATCACTAGCATACATTTTCCTGTTTTACGCTACTTTGCAATATTTTCTAGTCGTTGCTTAATTGGTCGCGGAAACCGTGGAAACCTTAGTGTTCCTGATATTTTTATTCTGTTCCATGGCTTATTCCGAGATAACTGATGTAAACACAGACCTAGGGTAGGGTAATAGGCCTGACCTATACGCCCCACCTAAAGTCTTGTCCTAAGAACTAAGGAGTTCAAGAGTCAGAAGCAGAGGACCAAAAAAGGTGTCGAAGCGAAGTCCACTCGACCTATCAATCACTCGAAGACCTCTCTTACTCAGGTCACTCGACCACCAAACCACTCGACATATCAGAAGACCTAAATCCACTCTGCGCAGCAACGGTCAAGCATTCATTCGCATACTTAATGCTCATTTGTAGCACCTTAATACAGATGTTACCTGTAACGCCTCCTCTTAATGTATATTGAACCCTGTGTAACGGAGGGGAGCTGGGGTCCTGGCGTACTCTATATAACCCCCCCTCCTCTGGGACAAGGGTTTGCACCCCCTGTAACTCACACACGTATAATCCAGTCGACCGCCTCCGGGCTCCGAGACGTAGGGCTATTACTTCCTCCGAGAAGGGCCTGAACTCGTAAACCTTGTGTGTACAACTCCTCCATAGCTAAGATCTTGCCTCTCCATTCCTACCCCCATATTCTACTGTCAGACTTAGAACCACGATAGTTGGCGCCCACCGTGGGGCAGGTGTCCTAACGTCTTGTTGGAGAAGTTGCGATTTTTCCGATCCCCTTCATCATGGTTTCAGGCGGAGTTTGGGTGGAGGGCCACGAGATCTGTCTTGGCGCGCTCACGTTCATCGCCGATGACTCCACTTGGCTTCAGGAGGCTCCGCTCGACGTCGACGCGCTCCCTGTCCGCGGGGCAACACACTTTCGCGCGTGCGTCCACGGCGTCCTCTTGCGGCAGCTGTCGACCCAGTATCGGTCGGCCCCTGTGTCGTCCTCCCCCCTGTTTCCCACCAGCGCAAGCGCTCCGGTCGGTCGAGACTTCAGCGGTGGGTGAGACACGCGGTGGCTCGCCAGTCAGCCACCCCCCAAGTCGTGGCGATCGAGCCCGACGAATCTCTCTACGGCCTGTTCGACCTGTCGACTGGCTCCGCAGAGACTGCATCCGAGTGCGACAACAGTGATCCAGCGGCAGAGGTTCTGATGGTCGATGAACCACGCAATCCTCCCGGCTTTCCCCGCACTGACGGAGGCGACGGTGGAGGCGGTCCGTCGCATACTCATGAAGAGTATCTCCCAAGCCCCTTACTTCGCTGCAGAGAGAAGAACTTCGCCGCCGGAACATAGATGCGCTGCACACTCCTATCGTTGGAGAAACCCCCGAGGCCTGTGCCTTAGAGGACGCGCGCTTGGCCAACTTGGATGAGCGCACTCGACTGGAGAACCTCCAGCGAGCACTCGACGAGCGTGAGCGACAACGGATTCCAACATCCAGTCGACGTCAGCTCTTTCCGCCACCGACTCAGGTATATCGAACTCCGATTCAGAATTTCGCAGCTATAGCCCGTATAGCAGAGTCGATTCAGCCTTCTTAGTCAGAGGCTGGCAGAGGCTTGTTGCAGATCAGAGCATTGCTCCGGGCGGCAGGAGATTAGAATTTAGCTATGCCACAGTCGCGAAATAGGATCCACAGCAGATCTGTCGCTGCAGATACAGTCCAGTCGGCCCACAGCCCAAGATCGCCCCCGAGGCGTGAGGGACGTGGAGACCGGCGCGATCAGAACAGGAACCGTGAGCAGTATGATCACCGACTCGATCGGGATGATCGACGTCGAGTACCCACCCCTCCCCCAAGGAGTGGATCGTACGTGCCTCGACAGCAGGATGATAGACACCCTCACAGTGTTGGGCGAAGGATTCTAGTCGACCCCAGGGAGCCGGGCTTTGATGCGAGATCCGTTCTCGTTCAGGGTTTGGTCGACAGGAACAGAGCCCATCGAGAAGGGCGAGACAGAGATGTACCCACTAGCAGCAGAGTACACGTCTCAGGACCGGAGTGCTCCGGTAGAGCCATCAGAGCCGCGGTGATTCCTCCCAACTTCAGGTTGGCGACTGGAGTCAGTAAGTTCACTGGTGAGTCCAAGCCTGATACTTGGCTTGAGGATTACTGAGTGGCTGTTCAAATTGGCGGCGGTAACGATGAAGTGGCAATGAAACACCTGCCTCTTATGTTGGAAGGCTCGGCCAGAGCATGGCTGAATCAGTTAGCGCCCAGCAGCATTTACACTTGGAAAGATCTTGCCTGAGTGTTTGTCAGAACATTTGAAGGAACTTGCAAGCGACCAGCAGGGTTGACAGAGCTGCAATCTTGCGTGCAGAAGCCGAATGAAACTTTGAGGGCCTACATCCAGAGATGGATTACATTGCATCACAAAGTAGAGAACATATCTGATCACCAAGCAGTCTGTGCCTTCAAGGAAGGCGTTAAGTACGGAGAACTGAACCTGAAATTCGATCGAACCGGAGACATGTCTCTGAGTCGAATGATGGAGATTGCCACCAAGTATGCCAATGGTGAAGAAGAGGATCGGCTCCGGAGTGGCAAGCACAAGTCAGTCGCCCACGAAACCGGAGGAGGGAACTCCAGTCAGAAGCAGAAGCGGAAAGCCGAGCCAGCTGCTCCTGGAGAAGCCTTGGCCGTGACTCAAGGAAAGTTCAAGGGGAAGCCCAAAGGGCCTTGGAACCCCAAGAAGGTGAAAGACCAAGACAGAAATGATGTGTTGGATCTGCCATGTCACATTCACACAAAGAAAGATGAAGAGGGTAAACTCATTTATCCGAAGCAT